>NC_080381.1:106808043-107136503 GCF_014773155.1 Arachis stenosperma | reverse complement strand
TCCTGAGAACCCTTCAATGGAAGAGGTGAATTACCTAGGAGAACCCTATGGAACACCTACAATTCTTCATGGAGAAATCACCCAAATTTCTCATGGAAGAATCAAGAGAGACCTCAACAAGGTTTCAATAATAATAATGGTGGAAGAAACAGGCCTGGTAACAACAGCCTTTTCCATCATCTTCTCAGCAACAGACAGAGAGTTCTAAGCAAGTACTTCTGACTTAGCACATGGTCTCTGATCTAATAAAGACCACTCAAAGTTTCATGACTGAAACAAGGTCCTCCATCAGAAATTTGGAAGGACAAGTGGGTCAGTGAGCAAGAAAGTACTGAACTCCCTCCTAGTACTCTCCCAAGCAACACAAAAGAAAATCCAAAAGGAGAGTGCAAGGCCATCAACATGGCCGAATTTTGGGAGGAAGGAAAGGAGGAGGACGCCACTGAGGAAGACCTCAGTGGCGTGCACTAACCTCCAATGAGTTCCCCAATGAGGAACCATGGGAATCTGAGGCTCAAATTGAGACCATAGAGATTCCATTGGACTTACTTTCTGCCATTCATGAGCTCTGATGAGTATTCGTCCTCTGAAGAGGATGAGTATGTCACTGAAGAGCAAGTTGCTAAATACCTTGGAGCAATCATGAAACTGAATGACAAGTTATTTGGAAATGAGACTTGGGAGGATGAACCCCCCTGCTCACCAAAGAACTGGATGACTTGTCTAGGCAGAAACTGCCTCAAAGAGCAAGGATCCTGGGAAGTTTTCTATACCTTGTACCATAGGCACCATGACCTTCAAGAAGGCTTTGTGTGACTTAGGGTCAGTGTAAACCTCATGCCCCTCTCTGTAATGGAGAAATTAGGGATCCTTGAGGTGCAAGCTGCAAGAATCTCACTAGAGATGGCAGACAATTCAAGAAAACAAGCTCATGGACTTGTAGAGAATGTTTTGGTGAAGATTGAAGACCATTACATCCCTACTGATTTCATAGTCCTAGAGACTGGAAGTGCATGGATGAATCCATCATCCTTGGCAGACCCTTCCTAGCCACAGCAAAGGCTGTGATTGATGTTGATAGAGGAGAGTTGATCATTCAAGTGAATGAAGAATCCTTGGTGTTTAAGGCCCAAGGACATCCCTCTATCATCATGAGAGGAAGCATGAAGAGCTTCTCTCAAACAGAGCCAACAGAGCCCCCACAGTCAACTCTAAGTTTGGTGTTGGGAGGCCACAACCAAACTCTAAGTTTGGTGTTGAACCCCCACATTCAAACTCTAAGTTTGGTGTTGGGAGGTTCCAACACGGTTCTGAGTGTTTCTGAGGCTCCATGAGAGTCCTCTGTCAAGCTAATGACATTAAAGAAGCGCTTGTTGGGAGGCAACCCAATGTTTTATAGTTAACTATTTTCTTTTGTTATTTATCTTTTTTTGTAGGTTGATGATCATAAGAAGTCACAAAAACATAAAAAAAGCAAAAACAGAATGAAAAACAGGAAGAAAAACAGCACACCCTGGAGGAGAAGAAGCTGGCGTTCAAACGCCAGTAATGCTAGCTGTTGGCGTTTAACGCCCGTCTGGCACCATTCTGGGCGTTTAACGCCAGAAATGGGCACCAGACTGGCGTTAAACGCCAGTAAAGGGCAACAACCTGGCGTTAAACGCCAGGAATGGGCACCAGCCCGGCGTTTAACGCCAGAAATAGCTCAAAACGTGATTTTGAGCAACATTTGGTGCAGGGATGACTTTTTCTTGACACCACAGGATCTGTGGACCCCACAGGACCCCACCATCACTCTCTCTCTTCTTCCCCCATTCACCAATCACCTCAATACCTCTTCCCCAAAAAACCCTTCACCTATCAAATCCCATCTTTCTCTTCACCACTCACATCCATCCTTCATAAATCCCCACTAACCTCACCCTTCAAATTCAAACCACTTTCCCTCCCAAAACCCACCCTAATGGCCGAACCTTTACCCC
Source organism: Arachis stenosperma (assembly GCF_014773155.1). NCBI lineage: Eukaryota > Viridiplantae > Streptophyta > Magnoliopsida > Fabales > Fabaceae > Arachis > Arachis stenosperma. The sequence continues at coordinate 107,134,521 of NC_080381.1, read as the reverse complement.
TCTCTCTCCTATAAATACCCTTCTTCAACTCTCCATTTTCACACAACCTAAACACCCTTTCTTACCCTTCTTGGCCAAACACACTACCATCTCCCTCTTCCTCATTTCTTCTTCTTCTACTCTCTTCTCTCTTCTTTTGCTCGAGAACGAGCAAACATTTTAAGTTTGGTGTGGTAAAGCGTTGCTTTTCTTTCGTTTTTCATAACCATTTATGGCATCCAAGGCCGGAGAAACCTCTAAAAAGAGGAAAGGGAAGGCAAAAGCTTCCACCTCCGAGTCATGGGAGATGGATAGATTCCTCTCAAGGGTGCATCAAGACCACTTCTATGAAGTTGTGGCCTTGAGAAGGTGATCCCCGAGGTCCCCTTTTCACTCAAAAAGGGTGAATATCCGGAGATCCGCCATGAGATCCGAAGAAGAGGTTGGGAAGTACTTACCAACCCCATTCAAGAAGTCGGAATCTTGATGGTTCAAGAGTTCTATGCCAATGCATGGATCACCAAGAACCATGACCAAGTATGAACCCGAATCCAAAGAATTATCTCACTATGGTTCGGGGGAAATACTTGGATTTCAGTCCGGAGAGTGTGAGGTGGCGTTCAACTTGCCTATAATGCAAGGAGATGAGCATCCTTACACTAGAAGGGTCAACTTTGATCAAAGGTTGGACCAAGTCCTCACAACCATATGTGAAGAGGGCGCACAATGGAGGCAAGATTCAAGAGGAAAGCCGGTTCAATTGAGAAGGCATGACCTCAAGCCCGTGGCTAGAGGATGGTTAGTTCATACAACGCTCAATCATTCCACTAGTAACCGGTCCGAAGTTACCATAGACCGGGCTATCATGATCCATAGCATCATGATTGGAGAAGAGTGGAAGTTCATGAGGTTATAGCCCAAGAACTCTATAAAGTGGCGGACAAGTCTTCCACCTTGGCAAGGCTAGCCTTTCCTCATCTCATCTGTCACCTCTGTTATTCAGTTGGAGTTGACATAGAAGGAGATAACCCCATTGATGAGGACAAGCCCATCACCAAGAAAAGGATGGAGTACACAAGACCCTTCTCATCAAGAAATCCCTGAGATACCTCAGGGATGCACTTTCCTCCACAAAACTACTGGGAGCAACTGAACACCTCCCTAGGAGAGTTGAGTTCCAACATGGGACAACTAAGGGTGGAGCATCAAGAACACTCCATTCTCCTCCATGAAATTAGAGAAAACCAAAGAATCATGAGGGAGGAGCAACTGACAAGGAAGAGACATTGAGGAGCTCAAGCACTCCATAGGATCTTCAGAGCAGGAAGAGCCGCCATCACTAAGGTGGACCCGTTCCTTGATTTCCTTGTTCTTTATTCCTCTGTTTTTCGAATTTTTGTGCTTTATGTTATCCATGTTGTGTCTGTGATCATTATGTCTTTGTCTATGCCTTAAGTTATGAATGTCCTATGAATCTGTTCCGAGTTACCTGAAACGTGTAGCTCGGTCTTCTGGCAAGGCCCGAGGTGGGGGGTCTGTGACCCGAGCTGGTTGTGCTGAACGGCGGGGGGTTGTACCTGCAATGACACTCCGATGCTTAAGTTAGCATGGGTCCAAGCAGATATCAAGTAGAATTAGAGTATGAGTTATACCTGGGTGCTCCAGTGTATTTATAGTAGTTGGCTGCGATCATCCCTGGATAAGATATTCTTATCTTATCTTATCTTTTGGGAGATTTATCTCTATCTTTGCGGAACCGCCTTTCCCAGGCCCTTTCGGCCTTTAGGTTTTGGGCTTAGTTCCTTCTGACGGGCCTTTCTTTGGCCTGTTTGTCCGAGGTCCGACCTCGAACGTGGGCCTTGGGTCGAGGTCGGGCCTTCTATCAGCTTTACCGAGTTTGGAGAGCTCGGTCAGGGTATGAACAGTGCCCCTGCCGAGTTCGTCTTTTTTCGGAAGGTCGAGCTCGGGCATAGTAGTTTTTCAAATTTGAAAACGGTCGTTTCAGCATTTATTGCTTGTTACCGTTTCTTCCCTCGATTTCCGTGCGGCGCTCTGTGGAGGCTTTATTTATTGCCCCTTTCTTCATTTTTCTTTGTTTATTCATCACTTCTTTTCGAGCATCTTCTCTTCTTTCTCTCTGTTCTTCGTCTTCCATTTTTTGTGCGTTTTTTCAGAGTTCTTTTCTGCGCCGCCGTTTTCCTTTCGTCGGAGCTCGTCGCTTTCTTTTTTTCCAGGTTTGCTTTTTTTTGCTTTTATTCTTTGTACGCTCTTTTTTTTCTGATATCTTCTATGCCCGGGTTGCCCCGAAAAGAGGCGCCGCTATTGCTTTGTATGCGTGTGTGGGGGACTCTTTTCTCGATCCATTTTTGTTATTCGAGTTGCTGCCTTCTTGTTTGTAAAAGAACTTTGCTTTCTTTTGTTTTTGTTGAATTTGGTTTTTCTGCCTTTGTGTGATTTTTGTCTTGCTGTTGTATTCTTTCTTTGTAGGCAAGATTTTTTTATGTCTCGAAAGGTGTTTCAAGCAATGTCGACCAAGATTCCGAGTGGTCTAGGTTGGGTAGATCCTGCTCCTTTAAGGTCCCGTCTGTTGTAGATTCTGAGTATCTGATTAGGTTCCGTAGGGAGTGTAGTATTTGTGAGAACAGGGAGTCTGAGCGGATTACGAGTTAGCAGCCCCGGAGTCCGAGGAGAGGGTATGTTTTCCGCCGTTAGAGAGTTCCGAGAAACTTTTCTTCTATGCTTATGATTGTTTCTTCTCCAAGCTAGGTGTCCGTCTTCCTTTCACCGACCTGGAATCCGAGGTCCTTTGGTCTTGTAACCTTGCCCCTACACACTCCATCCGAACTCTTGGGCGTTTTTAAAGCTTTTTCCAACTTTTGTGTCAGATTTTAGGCGTCTCCCCTTCTGTTTCTCTTTTTTCTTATCTGTTTGTACTGACGAAGCCTGGGGTCGGTGCTGGGAAGGTGTCCTGGGTTTCGTTTAGGGCTAACCAGGGTAGGAAATTTTGCACTTTGTATGATGGTCGTTTCACGATTTCAAAAACTATTACTTCAAAGTCCGGGCTGTTGGAGATGTCCGACCTTTTTTCTTAGATGAGAGTGGGGAGCCTTCGTTTCCTCTTTGTTGGCAAGAGAGTGTGGTGTCGGTTAAGTACACCTTCGAGAGTCTAGATGAGGTGGAACAGGCTTTCGTTGGTGTGTTGAGCAGTCTATGGGGTCGGGCACCTCACTTGGATACGAAGAAAATGTTGGGAGATCCAAGCCTTCTCCGTTCCGAGTTAGGTAGTTCCCGACCTCTTTTTGAGATTTCATTTTCATATTTTGACTTTGTTTTGATCTTTCTGTTTGATAACCTCTTTGTTTCGTTTCTGCAGAGATGTCTTCTCAGGCTGATTCTATGAAGTTTCTCCGTCGAGCGAAGAAATCTGCGGCATCTCGAATATCGAGGCTGAAGCTTCTCCCCGACCTTCTCCGCAGAAGACTACAATTGGTGTTCAGACTCGGTCGAAGACCATTCCGGTCCCCTCAGTTCCGAGCTATAACTCAGGATCCTCCGATCTCCGGACCCGGTCAGCTTTCCCCGACCTCGACCTCGGGTCCTCCCCCCAAGAAACAGAAGACTTCCCGAGAGCCTGCTGGTTTCAATGACAAGGATTTCGATGCTCTCGGTTGGGTTGAGCAGCACATTCTTCCTCAGACTTTTATTTCTACTGATGATGCGTCCATGGAGCATCACTTTCAGTATATGGCGCGGAGTTGTGTTCGGATGGCTAGCCTTCATGCCGCCATTGCTCGGGAGTTTAAGAAAGCTCCCCTTGGGGCGACCAGCTCCCGACTTGAGAAGGCCCGGTCCGAGCTTGATAAGGTTAGTCAGCTGAAGGATGCTAGGATTGCCGAGCTGGAGGAGTCTTTGGAGGAAGAGAAGACTAGGGCTACCGCGGCTGTGGCGGTGGCGAAGACGTCTGAGGAGATGGCGAGGGTGGCGACGGAGAACTATACCAAGCTGTATGCTGAGCTTGTGGAGACGAAGGAGAAGCTACAATCTGCTCGGATGACTTTTATGAGCTGGAAGATAATGTGGCCAGGTATGGATGCTATGTTTGTGAATTTGAGGGATCAGGTCCGGGTTCTTGCTCCCGAATTGGATCTCAGTTTGTTCAGTACGGATAACATGGTTGTGGAGGGGAAGATTGTTCCTGCCCCTGTTGAGGATGAGGGTTCCGATGTCCGACCCCAAGGCTCCGGTGTCCGACCCCGAGGCTCCGGTCGTGAACCCGACTTCACCTTTGGCCGAGGATAGAGTTGGTATGGAGGTTCCAAGCGATGGTGCTGTTCCTGCAGTCCCGATATCCATGTTTCAGCCAGGTTGATGCGGAGTCTGGAAAGGGCCTTGATCCTCTGTAATTTTTTGTACTTTTTGTGCTTTTGCCCGACCTGTGGGCTTTTTGTTTTTTTGGATGTTTTCTGCAAACATTTTGGACACCTGTTCTGCTATTTTAGCTACTCTTGTAGCTTTATTATGCCATGCTTTGTGTTTCGATTGTCTCGTTCCGCTTTTATGCTTTTTAGTTGTTCTCGGTAACAACTTTTTAGCTAGCGTTTTGACTTTCTCGCTTTTGCTTTTTAGTTGTTTTTGGGTAACAACTTTTTAGCTAGCGCCTTGACTTTCTCGCTTTTTGCTTTTTAGTTGTTTTGGGTAACAACTTTTTAGCTAGCGCCTTGACTTTCTCGCTTTTTGCTTTTTAGTTGTTTTTGGGTAACAACTTTTTAGCTAGCGCCTTGACTTTCTCGCTTTTTGCTTTTTAGTTGTTTTTGGGTAACAACTTTTTAGCTAGCGTCTTGACTTTCTCGCTTTTTGCTTTTTAGTTGTTTTTGGGTAACAACTTTTTAGCTAGCGCCTTGACTTTCTCGCTTTTTGCTTTTAGTTGTTTTTGGGTAACAACTTTTTAGCTAGCGCCTTGACTTTCTCGCTTTTTGCTTTTAGTTGTTTTTGGGTAACAACTTTTTAGCTAGCGCCTTGACTTTCTCGCTTTTTGCTTTTAGTTGTTTTTGGGTAACAACTTTTAGCTAGCGTTTCTCGAAGTCCTGGTTCTTTGCCAGCTTCTTTCTTGGGTCCGAGTTTACTCTCGGACATCGGATCCTTGAGTACCCCTTTGGTCAGGTCCGACTTCGTTGTTTGGTCGGCCTTTTTTTAAGTTATTTTTGTAACTTCTTTTCTATTTGGCTTTTTGAGCCATTTCAGAGTTACTTTTATAACTTCTCACATTAATTTGAACTCGTCGCTTCATCTTTGCCGACCTCGTATGGCCTTTGGCAAATGATTTTTTGCGTTTTGCCGAGCATAAATTAATGCGCTTGGTGGGGTACTTTTTAGGATATGCTTTATAACGAGAAAGAGAAAATAAAGAAATTTGATTAGTATTAAAAGAAGAATATGTACAAAGTGTTTACCCTTTTGACTAGGTCGGGTGTCCTACTTAACCGGGTGTCTCATTAAAAACCCTCGTGGGGAAAAAGAGTACACCTCGGTTAAGTTTTTTTCTAGCTGTATATCGTCTTAGGTTACAGGCGTGCCAGGTTCTGGGCAGCTCATTGCCTTCTAGGTCGGATATCTTGTAGTAGCCTGTCCCTAAGACTTCTGTTACTTTGTAGGGCCCCTTCCAATTTGCGGCTAGCTTTCCTTCTCCCGATTTTTTGTGTTCCGATGTCGTTTCGGATTAAAATCAGTCGTGAGTGGAGAAGCTTCGTTTTATCACCTTTCGGTTATATCTGAGGGCCGTTCGTCGTTTTAAGACTTCTTCTCTGATTCGGGCTCTTTCTCGGACCTCGGTAGGAGGTCGAGTTCTTCCCTTTGTGCCTGAGGGTTGCCTCCTTCGTTGTAGAAGATGGTTCTGGGTGATCCTTCGTCTATTTCGACGGGAATCATTGCCTCCATTCCGTAGCTAGTCGGAATGGGATTCTCCTGTTGTAGAGTGCGGGGTTGTCCGATATGCCATAATACCTGGGGGAGTTCATCGCCCATGCCCCTTTGGCCTCTTGGAGTCTTCGTTTTAACCCGGCCAAGATGACTTTATTTGCGGCCTCTGCTTGTCCATTGGCTTGCGGGTGTTCGACCGATGTGAACTGCTGTTTGATTTTTAGCTCGGCCACCAAGTTCTGAAAACTTGTCTGTGAACTGTGTTCCATTGTCTGTTGTGATGGAGTAGGGGACTCCGAACCTCGTGACAATGTTTTTGTATAGGAATTTACGGCTTTTTCTGAGCCGTAATAGTGGCAAGGGTTCAGCCTCGATCCCTTTGTGAAGTAGTCGACCCCTACTATGAGGTACTTGACTTGCCCCGGTCCTTGTGGGAATGGGCCGAGTAGGTCGAGTCCCCACTTTGCGAAGGCCATGGTGCGGTGATGCTTATGAGGTCTTCGGCGGCTTTGTGAAAATTGCGTGTTTTTGGCAGGGGGGGCATATTTTCACAAACTCTGCGCGTCTCTTTGCAAGGTCGGCCAGTAGAACCCGGCTCTGACTATTTTCTTGGACAGGGCCCGGGCTCCGAGATGGTTCCCACACATGCCTTTGTGGACTTCTTCGAGGACGCTCTTTGTTTCTGTGGTCGGGACGCACCTCAGGAGGGGGTTTGAGAATCCTCTTCTGTATAATACGTCGTGGATTAACGTGTAGTTCTAGGCGTCTTTTGTAAGCCTTTTAGCTTCTTTTCTTTCGGCGGGGAGAGTTCCCGATTTCAGATAGTTGAGTATGGGGGTTATCCATCCTTGTTGTTGCCCGGATATATTTAGTATTTCTTCCTCCCTTACACGGGGGGATTGTAGAGTTTCTTGGAGGAGACTTCTGTTGTTCCCTCCGGGGGCTAGCAAGTTTTGAGAGGGCGTCTGCCCGGCATTTTGCTCCCGGGGTATGTGCTGGATTTGTTTTCCGGGAAGTGTCGTAATTGCGCCTGTGTTTGGTCCAGGTATTTTTTTCATAGTAGGTCTTTGGCCTGGTAGCTTCCATTTACTTGTGATGTGACGACCTGGGAGTCGCTGAAGATCGTGATCCTCTTTGCTCTGACCTCTTCGGCTAGTTTTAGTCCCGCTAGTAGGGCTTCGTATTCGGCTTGGTTATTTGAGGCCTGGAACTCGAATTTTAGGGATAGCTCAATCCGTGTTCCTTGATCGCTTTCGAGTATAACACCGGCCCCGCTTCCTGTTTTGTTTGAGATCCGTCGACATACAGATTCCATGAGAGTGGGGTTACCGGGTCTCAGTGTATTCTGCGACGAAGTCGGCTAGGTATTGAGATTTTATGGCAGTCCGGGCTTCATAGTGGAGGTCGAACTCGGACAATTCCACCGCCCATTGTAGGATTCGTCCTGCCATGTCTGTCTTTTGTAGGATGTGTCTCATGGGTTGGTTTGTCCGGACTTTGATGGTGTGGGCTTGAAAGTAGGGGCGGAGTCTCCGAGCTGTGAACACTAGTGCATAGGCGAATTTCTCTATTTTCTGATAGTTTAATTCGCCCCTTGTAGTGCTTTGCTTACGAAGTATATGGGTGTTTGCCCCTCCTCATTTTCTCGTATTAGTGCCGAGGCGACTGCCCGATGTCCGACCGACAGTATAGTACGAGCTCTTCCCTTTTAGAGGTCGGTTAAGATTGGTGGCTGCCCGAGGAATTCCTTGAATTCTTGGAAGGCCTTTTCGCATTCCGGGGTCCAAGAGAAGGGTTTCCCTTTCTTTAGGAGTGAGTAGAGAGGGTGATCTTATCGCTGATCCTGCCAAGAATCTTGATAGGGCGGCTAGTCTCCCATTTAGTTGTTGTACTTCTTTGACACACGTCGGGCTTTTCATATTGAGTATTGCTTGGCATTTGTCCGGGTTTGCTTCGATGCCTCTCTGAGTCAGCATGAAGCCTAAGAACTTCCCGCTTCTGCGGCGAAGGTGCACTTTGTCGGTTAGTCTTATGTTGTGTTTCCGGAGGGTGTCGAAGATACTGCTGAGGTCGGCGACCAAGTTTCTATCTTCTTTGTCTTTACTAGCATGTCGTCGATGTACACCTCTAGCTGTAGCCCGATGTGTTTCTGAGAACACTTTGGTTCATTAGCCTCTGGTAGGTTGCCCTGCGTTCTTCAGCCCGAAGGGCATTACTACGTAGCAGTAGTTTGCCCTTGGGGTTATGAACGAGGTCTTTTCTTGGTCGGGTCCATACATCGGGATTTGATTGTATCCCGAGTATGCATCCATGAAGGAGAGGTATCTGTAGCCCGAAGCGGCATCGACTAAGGCGTCGATTCGGTAGTGGATATGGATCTTTGGGGCAGGCTTTGTTGAGATCCGTGTAGTCGACGCACATCCTCCATTTTCCATTGGGCTTCTTCACTAGGACCACATTTGCGAGCCATAGGGGGTACTTTACTTCCCTAATGAACCCTGCATCTAGTAGTGCTTGCACTTGTTCTTCTATTGCTTGCATGCGTTCGGGCCCGAGCTTCCTGCGTCTTTGTTGGACAGGTCGGGATCCCGGTATACTGATAGCTTATGGCACATCAGGTCGGGGCTTATGCCTGGTATATCGGAGGCTTTCCAGGCGAAGAGGTCGGAATTCTCCCTTAAGAGGTTGTGAGTTCCTCCTTTAGGCCTGCCTCGAGGTTTGCCCCTATGTTTGTTACTTTCTCGGTGTGTTCCCGATCTGGATCTTTTTGGTCTCTCCTTCTGGTTGTGGCCGAAGATCTTCTCGGCTTGGACTCGCCCGAGTTCTATTATGTTGACCTCTTTCCCTTTTAGGCTCAGACTTTCGTGTAGCATCGTCGTGCTAGTTTTTGGTCGCCTTTTAGGGTAGCGATTCCCTTTGCGGTAGGGAACTTCATACAGAGGTGTGGGGTCGAGACTATAGCCGCTAGTCTGTTTAGGGTTGGTCGTCCGATGAGGGCATTGTATGCTGAAGTGACGTCGACTACAAATGTAGTCGATGTTTAGTGTTTTGGTTTGCTCGCCTTTTCCAAAGGTAGTGTGTAATGAGATGTATCCAAGGGGCGGATCGGGGTATCTCCTAGTCCAAACAGGTCGGTGGATAGGCTTTTAGCTCTTTTTCTTCGAGTCCGAGCTTGTCGAAGGCTGCTTTGAACAGGATATCTGCTGAGCTTCCTTGGTCGATCAGGTTCGATGTAAGTTGGCGTTGGCTAGGATGATGGTGATCACCATAGGGTCGTCGTGTCCGGGTATTATTCCAAGAGCATCTTCTCGGGTAAATGAGATAGTAGGTAACTCGGTAAGGGGCTGTCTTCTCGGATGGTAGACTTCTTTGAGGTGTCTCTTCCGTGAGGATTTGGATGTCCCTCCCCCTGCGAAACCTCCGTTTATCATGTGTATGTGCCTTTCAGAGTTCGCGGGGTTCGTGTTTGCTCGCCCGATCTTCGTTATCTCCCCGTCTTCTCTTTCTGGTTTCTTCTCCTTTCTCAGCTATGTATCTGTCGAGTTTTCCCTCTCTGGCTAGCTTTTCTATAACATTCTTTAAGTCGTGGCAGTCGTTAGTAGAGTGGCCGTAGAGTCTGTGATATTCGCAGTACTCGGACCGATCTCTTCCTGCTCTCTTGTGCTTCAGAGGTTTGGGTGGTGGGATCTTCTCGGTGTGGCATACTTCTCTGTAGACGTCTACCAGGGAGACTCGGAGGGAGTGTAGCTGTGGTATTTTCGTGGCTTGTCCGAGTTGGATTCTTCTTTCTTTTTTTGTTCCCGATCTCGATCTCGGGGCGGGTAGGTTGACTCCTTCCTGGAAGAGTCTCTCAGCTGGGAGGTTTTCCATGTTGATATACTTCCTGCCCGTTCTTGTACTTCGTATAAGGAGGTCGGGTATCTTTTGGATAGGGATTGGCTAAACGGTCCTTCTTTTAGGCCGTTTGCTAATCCCATGATGGCTGCTTCCGTGGGCAAGTGTTGTATGTCCAGGCAGGCCTTGTTGAATCGCTCCATGTACTCTCTGAGAGTTTCTTGGTTGCCTTGTTTGATCCCGAGTAGGCTGGGGGCATGTTTTGCCTTGTCCTTTTGAATAGAGAAACCTTGTTAAGAATTTTTTGGTTAGGTCTTCAAAGCTGGAGATTGATCCTGGTGGCAGGTTGTCGAACCACTTCATGGCTGACTTAGTGAGAGTGGTGGGGAAGGCTTTGCATCGAATCGCGTCGGAGGCGTCGACTAAGTACATTCTGCTTCTGAAATTGCTGAGGTGATGACTTGGATCGGTGGTGCCGTCGTAGAGGTCCATATCTGGTGGTTTGAGTTTCGCGGTACCTTCTCTTTCATGATCTCTTGTGTGAAGGGATCATGGTTGCTTTCGGGAGTGGTGCCGTGTTCCATCCGATCTTTTAGGTTGGCCTCTATCTTCCGCAGTTTTTCTTCCATTCCCTGCGTTTGCGAGCTTCCCTTCTCAGATCCTGTTCATTTTCCTTCTGCTTCTTTACGTCCTCTTTCGAGTTGTCTCAGCCGCTTGTTGTGCCCGAACTGTTTTCCAGAATCTCCGAACTTTTTTCTCTTTCGGGATTTTGTGGATCTTTGTCTGGGGGTGATGTCTTTGGGCGATTCTGTTTGTTTCCTCCTGGAGTGCGTGGTGATAGAGGGCTGTCCGCCGTTCTCCGGTGTCAACTTCCTCTTCTTGTTCTGATGTAGCGTGGTTATTGTTGGGAGGGTCGTCCGCCATGGTAAAGGGATGACTTCCAGGTCCCCGGCAACGGCGCCAATGTTCCGAGGGTTACCTGAACGTGTAGCTCGGTCTTCTGGCAAGGCCGAGGTGGGGGTCTGTGACCCGAGCTGGTTGTGCTGAACGGCGGGGGGTTGTACCTGCAATGACACTCCGATGCTTAAGTTAGCATGGGTCCAAGCATATCAATAGAATTAGAGTATGAGTTACCTGGGTGCTCCAGTGTATTTATAGTAGTTGGCTGCGATCATCCCTGGATAAGATATTCTTATCTTATCTTATCTTTTGGGAGATTTATCTCTATCTTTGCGGAACCGCCTTTCCCAGGCCCTTTCGGCCTTTAGGTTTTGGGCTTAGTTCCTTCTGACGGGCCTTTCTTTGGCCTGTTTGTCCGAGGTCCGACCTCGAACGTGGGCCTTGGGTCGAGGTCGGGCCTTCTATCAGCTTTACCGAGTTTGGAGAGCTCGGTCAGGGTATGAACAGAATCCATCACCTTTCTTGAATAAAAACGTGCTTAATTGAAAAGAAAAAGAATTGCATGAATTTTGAATTTTATAATAGTTTAATTATTTTGATGTGGTGGCAACACTTTTGTTCTCTGAATGCATGCTTGAACAGTGCATATGTCTTTTGAATTTGTGGTTCATGAATGTTGGCTCTTGAAAGAATGATGAAAAAGGAGACATGTTACTGAGGATCTGAAAAATCATAAAAAATGATTCTTGAAGCAAGAAAAAGCAGTGAATACAAAAAAAAAGGGGAGAAAGCAAGCGAAAAAAAAAAGACCGAAAAAAAAAGAAAGAAAAGAAAGAAAGAATAAGTTGTGATCCAAGGCAAAAAGAGTGTGCTTAAGAACCCTGGACACCTCTAATTGGGGACTTTAGCAAAGCTGAGTCACAATCTGAAAAGGTTCACCCAATTATGTGTCTGTGGCATGTATGTATCCGTGGTAATACTGGAAGACAGAGTGCTTTGGGCCACGGCCAAAACTCAATAAGTAGCTGTGTTCAAGAATCATCATACTTAACTAGGAGAATCAATAACACTATCTGGATTCTGAGTTCCTAAGAAGCCAATCATTCTGAGTTGCAAAGGATAGAGTGAGATGCCAAAACTATTCAGAGGCAAAAAGCTAAAGCCCCGCTCATCTAATTAATACTGATCTTCATAGATGTTTTTGGAGTTCATTGCATATTCTCTTCTTTTCATCTTATTTGATTTTCAGTTGCTTGGGGACAAGCAACAATTTAAGTTTGGTGTTGTGATGAGCGGATAATTTGTATGCTTTTTGGCATTGTTTTTAGTATGTTTTTAGTATGATCTAGTTAGTTTTTAGTATATTTTTATTAGTTTTTAGTTAAAATTCACTTTTCTGGACTTTACTATGAGTTTGTGTGTTTTCTGTGATTTCAGGTATTTTCTGGCTGAAATTGAGGGATCTGAGCAAAAATCTGATCCAGAGACTCAAAAGGACTGCAGATGCTGTTGGATTCTGACCTCCCTGCACTCTAAGTGGATTTTCTGGAGCTACAGAAGCCCAATTGGCGCGCTCTCAACGGCGTTGGAAAGTAGACATCCTGGGCTTTCCAGCAATATATAATAGTCCATACTTTGCCCAAGATTTGATGGCCCAAACCGGCGTTCAAAGTCACCTCAAGAAATTCCAGCGTTAAACGCCGGAACTGGCACCTAATTGGGAGTTAAACGCCCAAACTGGCACTAAAGCTGGCGTTTAACTCCAAGGAGAGTCTCTACACGAAATTCCTTTGTTGCTCAGCCCAAGCACACACCAAGTGGGCCCGGAAGTGGATTTTTATGTCATTTACTCATCTATGTACTAGTTTTCTATAAGTAGGACCTTTTACTATTGTATTAGGATCTTTTGATCAATTTTAGATCAGAGGAGAGACTTTGGTAGCTATCTTTGTTGCTATCTTAGACCCTTAGGGAGGCTGGCCATTCGGCCATGCCTGGACCCTGTTCTTATGTATTTTCAACGGTGGAGTTTCTACACACCATAGATTAAGGGTGTGGAGCTCTGCTGTACCTCGAGTATTAATGCAATTACTATTGTTCTTCCATTCAATTCCACTTGTTCTTTATCCAAGATATCACTTGTTCTTCAACTTGATGAAGGTGATGATTGACGCCCATCACCATTCTCACCCATGAACAAGGTGACTGACAACCATTCTTGTTCTACAAGCATCCGAGGCTTAGTGAATATCTCTTGGATTCTTTAAAAGGAATCTTCGTGGTATAGGCAGGACTTGATGGCAGCATTCAAGAGAATCCGGAAGGTCTAACCTTGTCTGTGGTATTCTGAGTAGGATTCAATGACTGAATGACTGTGACGTGCTTCAAACTCCTAGCAGGCTAGGGCGTTAGTGACAGACGCAAAAGTATCGATGGATATTATTCCGGCCTGACCGAGAACCGACAGCTGAATTCCGCTATGCCGTGACAGGACATATGCAATCGCTTTCACTGAGAGGATGGGAGGTAGCTGCTGACAACAGTGAGACCCTACACGAGCTTGCCATGGAAAGGAGTAAGAAGGATTGGATGAAGGCAGTAGGAAAGCAGAGAGACGGAAGGGAAGGCATCTTCATACACTTGTCTGAAGCTCTTACACCAATGATATACATAAGTATCACTATCCTTATCTTTATATTATTTTCGTTCATCATCATATACATTTGAGTTTGCCTGACTAAGATTTACAAGATGACCATAGCTTGCTTCAATGCTAACAATCTCCGTGGGATCGACCCTTACTCACGTAAGGTATTACTTGGACGACCCAGTGCACTTGCTGGTTAGTTGTGCGAAGTTGTGTAATGCCATGGTATTGAGCTACCACATTTTTGGAGCCATTACCGGGGATTATGAGAGTTGTGAAAAAGTATTGTTCACAATTTCGCGCACCATAAACCTTACGTGAGTAAGGGTCGATCCCACAGAGATTGTTGGTATGAAGCAAGCTATGGTCACCTTGCAAATCTCAGTTAGGCAGATTAAATGGTTATAGATTTCGAAAATTAATAATAAATGGAAAATAAAAAGGGATAGAAATACTTATGTAAATCAATAGTGGGAATTTCAGATAGGCATGTGGAGATGCTAGAATCCTTTCGAATCTCTACTTTCTTATTACATTCATCCAATCCTTTTTACTCCTTTCCATGACAAGCTGTATGTAGGCATCACCATCATCAATGGCTACTTTTAATCCTCTCGGAAAAATGGTCCTATGCGCTGTCACTGCACGGCTAATCGTCTGGAGGCATCACCCTTGTTGATAGCTACATCCCATCCTCTCAGTGAAAATGGTCCAAATGCTCTGTCACAGCATGGCTAATCATCTGTCGGTTCTCAATCAGGTTGGAGTAGAATACATTGATTCTTTTTCGTTTGTCATCACGCCCAGCCTTCAGGAGTTTGAAGCTCATCACAGTCATTCAATACCGGAATCCTACTCGGAATACCACAGACAAGGTTAGACTTTCCGGATTCCCAGGATCCTACTCGGAATACCACAGACAAGGTTAGACTTTCCGGATCCCCATGAATGCCGCCATCTATCTAGCTTATACCACGAGGATTCTGTTGGGGAATCTAAGAGATATGCGCCCGGCCTAAGGTAGAACGGAAGTGGTTGTCAGTCACGCGCGTTCATAGGTGAGAATGATGATGAGTGTCACGGATCCTCACATTCATCAAGATGAAGTGCAACATATATCTTGGAATAAGAATAAAAGAGAATTGAATAGAAAGTAATAGTGATTGTATTGAAACTTGAGGTACAGCAGAGCTCCACACCCTTAATCTATGGTGTGCAGAAACTCCACTGTTGAAAATACATAAGGGAAAGGTTCAGGCATGGCCGAATGGCCAGCCCCCTAAAACGTGATCAATGGCCTCCTAAGATGAAGAATAATACAAAACTGAGACCAAAGATGAAACGTGGTCAAAAGACGACTAATACATTAGTAAAAAGTCTTATTTATACTAAACTAGCTACTAGGGTTTACATGAGTAAGTAATTGATGCATAAATCCACTTCCGGGGCCCACTAGGTGTATGCTTGGGCTGAGCTTGATCTATCCACGAGCTGAGGCTTTTCTTGGAGTTGAACTCCAAGTTATGACGTGTTTTGGGCGTTCAACTCCGGATCATGACGTGTTTCTGGCGTTTAACTTCAGACAGCAGCATGTACTTGGCGTTCAACGCCAAGTTACGTCGTCAATTTCCAAATAAAGTATGAACTATTATATATTGCTAGAAAGCTCTGGATGTCTACTTTCCAACGCCGTTGAGAGCGCGCCATTTGGAGTTCTGTAGCTCCAGAAAATCCATTTTGAGTGCAGGGAGGTCAGATTCCAACAGCATCAGCAGTCCTTTTGTCAGCCTTTTTCAGAGTTTTGCTCAAGTCCCTCAATTTCAGCCAGAAATTACCTGAAATTACAGAAAAACACACAAACTCATAGTAAAGTCCAGAAATGTGAATTTAACATAAAAACTAATGAAAACATCCCTAAAAGTAGCTTGAACTTACTAAAAACTACCTAAAAACAATGGCAAAAAGTGTATAAATTATCCGCTCATCAGTAAGTCAAGTGGATAAATCAATATGAATCCTCAAGTCCTAGTCAATTCCCAAAGAAAGACTAGAGTTAGTGGAATTCAAGTCAATTAGCAACTTTCAATTATCAATCAACAAAAGAGTTTGATAACTCAAGAGTCTCTAATTACTTAACCAAAGCCAAGAATATAGAAAGCTAAATAAAAATCATATATCTGAGATACCTCAAATTACATTAATAAAAGAAATCAAATCTAACATGAAAAAATTCATAAGCCAATTTGGCAACATAAGTCATTAATAAATAAAAGCATTATAGTATCTAAAAGTAGAAGAGAAATCAAAATAAAGGAATATTGAACCTAGTATGAAGAAACAATCCTAATGACTAAAAGAAATCCTAATCCTAAAACCTAAGAGAGAGGAGAGAACTTCTCTCTCTAAAAACTACATCTAAAACCAAAAATTGTGAATTATCAGCTTATTTCATGAATGGATGCATTTCCCCACTTTATAGCCTTTAATCTGTGTTTTCTGGGCCAAAAACTGGGTCAAAAATAGCCCAAAAATCGCCCCAGCGATTTCTGGTTTGTACAGGTCACTGCAAAGTCACGCGGAAGCGTCGTCCATGCGTTCGCGGATTGCATTTTTTCCAGGTCATGCATTCGCGTGATTCACGCGTGCGCATCGCCTATCTCCAAAGCAACTATGACAAATTATATATTGTTGCGAAGCCCCGGATGTTAGCTTTCCAACGCAACTGAAACCGCCTCATTTGGATCTCTGTAGCTCAAGTTATGATTGATTTAGTGCGAGAGGGTCCGACTGACAGCTTTGCAGTTCCTTCAATTTCTTGTATTCCTTCCACTTTTGCATGCTTCCTTTCCGTTCTCCAAGCCATTCCTGCCCTGTAATCTCTGAAATCACTTAACACACATATCAAGGCATCAAATGGTATTAAGAGAGGATTAATAATTAGCAAATCTAAGGCCAAAGAAGCATGTTTTCAATCAAAGCACATAATTAGGAAGGAAAATGTAAAACATGCAATTAGTATGAATAAGTGTATGAAAGATTGATAAAATTCACTCAATTGAGCATAAGATAAACCATAAAATAGTGGTTTATCAGAGAGTTCCAAACAATATGGCTCATTTCTTATTCGATTTCTAGGTGTCCCTTACAGCCATTTAATTTGCTTGGAATCTTCTTCATGATGTGCCAAATACAACAACGGTGAATTGTTGTGAGCATACAAGCCTCGAACGGTGATCCACCAGCAGAGTTATCCAGTGACATCTTGCATATCTCAGAAAGGCCATCATGGAAGATGTCTAGTGTGGTCCAGTTTGAGATCATGTTCGAAGGACATCTTCTGATAAGTTGCTTGTATCTCTCCCAAGCTTCATAGAGGGATTAACCCTCTTTTTGTCTAAAGGTTTGAACTTCCACCCTATGTCTGCTCAACCTTTGAGGTGAGAAGAACTTGGTCAAGAATGCATTGACCACCTTCTCCCATGTGTCAAGACTCTCTTTAGGTTGAGAATCTAACCACAATCTAGCTCTGTCTCTTATAGCAAAAGGAAAGAGCATAAGTTTATAGACCTAAGGACTCACTCCATTGGTCTTAGCTGTGTCACATATCTACAAGAAATCAGATAAGAATCTATTAGATCTTCTTGTGGAAGTCCATGGTATTGGCAGTTCTGTTGAACTAAGGTTACCAATTGAGGTTTCTGCTCAAAGTTATTAACTCCAATGGCAGGTATGGAGATGCTTCTGCCATAGAATTCAGAGGTAGGCCTGGTGTAAGCACCAAGAACCTTTCTTGCCTCTCCTTCATGATTAGGTTCGGCTGTCATGTTGTCAACTTCCTACTCGAAATTTTCTGAGAGGTTTCTTCCGGAGTGTTGTGCTTTAACTTGTTGTAGGCTCCACCTTAAAGTCCTCTCAAGTTTAGGATCAAGATTAAAGAGAGACTCTTTATCCCTGTTCCTGGTCATAAACAAGAAGAAGAAAACAAGAAAGAAGGAGAATGGGAGTTCTAGGTTCAAGAACAGAGGACTCCCTGTGAGATGTGAAGAAGAAAGCAAAGAAGAATGAAGATAGAAGAAACAGAAGAAGAATTCGAATATTAGAAGTAAAAAGAGAAACAAGAATAAAATATTTTTGTTTTTATTTTATTTATTTAATTAATTTGAAAATAGAAGCTAATTAATTAAAAAGATTTGAAAATTTAATGATATAATTCGATAAAGAAGAGAGAGAAAGAGAAGAGAATTTTGAAAAAATTAGAAAAGAGAAGAAGTAGTTAGGAAGTTTTGAAAAAGAAGAAAGAGAAAACAATTAACTAATTAAGAAAGACTTGAAAACAAGATAAGATATAATATTTTAAAATTTGAAATTAGAAAAGATGAGATAAGAATTTGAAAAGATTTGAAAAAGATTTAAAAGACAGATAAGATTTGAAATTTGATTTTGAAAAAGATTTGATGTTGAAACTTGTATTTTGAATTTTGAAATTTGAATTTTAAATTTTGAATTTTGAAATAAGATAAGATAGGATTTTGAAAAAGATATGATTTTTAAAAAAGATATGATTTTGAAAAGATTTGAATTTTGAAATTTAAAACTAAGATAAGATAAGATATGATTTTGAAATTAAAATTTGAAATCATTGTTAGAATTTTCGAAAATTAATTAAAATAAAGATAGAAAAGATTTTTTTATTTTCTTTAATTTAATGAAGAAAGAGAAAAACAACAAAAAGACACCAAACTTAAAATTTTTAAATCTAAAACACCTAGTGTGCAAAAATTGAAAAGGAAAACACAAGGAGACACCAAACTTAAAAATTTTAAGATCAAAACAAAAAGAAAAACAAGAAGACTTTGAAGATTTAGAAGAACACCAAGATCAAAACTCAAAGAATTCAAAGAAAACAAGAACATGTAAAAGACACCAAACTTAAAAATTTTGAAAACCAAGAATACAATTTTCAAAAATTACAAAGAAAAGACACAAGAAGACACCAAACTTAAAGATTAACACAAGACTAAAAAAAAGACACTAATTCTAAAAAAAAATTTTAGAAAAAGACTCAAAGAATTATGAAAAATCAACAAGAACAAAAACAAAAGACTTAAACCAAAAACAAAGATTAAATAAAGCAAAGATTTTTTTTGAAAAGTTTTTCTTTATTTTTTCGAAAAAAAGAGAAGAAAATAAAAGACTCTAACAAAATTAAAGACAATACCTAATCTAAGCAACAAGATAATCCGATAGTTGTCCAAACTCGAACAATCCTCGGTAACGGCAGCAAAAACTTGGTGCACGAATTCCCACACATTGTACAACTGAACCAACAAGTGCACTGGGTCGTCCAAGTAATACCTGAGTGAGTCTGGGTCGATCCCACGATAATTATGATTTGAAGCAAGCTATGTTTATCTTGTAGATCTTAGTCAGGCGGATAGAAGAGTAGGTGGTTTGATTGTTTAATTGCATAAAAGAGAATAAAAAAAGAACGTTACTTAGAACTCAGAAATGTCGTGTAAACTATGATAAGAAGATGGTTAAGGCTTGGAGATGCTTTATTCTTCTAGATTAATCCGGTCTTACTGTCTTGTTCAACTGTGAATGATTTCTTCTATGACAGGTTGTATGTGATCAACGTCATACGGTCGCGGTTGCTAATGCTCCTCCAGATCTGAACCCCAGGGTTAGTGTGGATCCATTCTGATTGAGGGTGAAGCTCCTATAATTCATTCTCCTTAATGATCCTACTGAAAATGCCACAGACAAGGTCGAATCTTCCAGATCAGAGAATGCTGCGCCTTTGGGTTCTAGCCTCTACCACAGAGACCCTAATCTCCCCATACCTCGGCTGAACTGGTGTCTCAAGAAGTCCCCAATGAAGTCGTGGATTAGCCGTCTAAGAGATGTATAATCAAGCTGGTGGTTCAATGCTTTCCAATTACGTATTAACACGAACCCAAGAAGAACATGGGTCGTTGTCAGGTACACAGTCCTAGAATGAAGAACGAACATACATCTTAGAATAGAGAATCAAACACGAATTGAGAAAGAAACAGTAATATTTTATTGATCCATAAAACTAAGCAGAGCTCCTCCCCTCAACTGAGGAGGTTTAGAAACTCATAATGATAGAGAATACAATGACGAACGAAAATAATGCATCCAGTGCTGAACAAGGGTGATCCTTGTTCTATATATACTAATCTAATGACTAAGGATTACATAAGAAAGGGTAAAACAGTCTTTTAGTGCAAAAATTCACTTCCGGGCCCACTTGGTGAGTGTTTGGGCTGAGCTAAGATGAGATCCACGAGCTAGGAGGGCTCTAGGGCGTTGAACGCTGGCTAGGGGCACCACTTTGGGCGTTTAAACGCTGGCCACCCCTTTGTGGGTGCTGGACGCCTGGACGGGTACATGGCTGGCGTTGAACACCAGTTTTGAGCCTTCTATTCTTAAGGAAAGTATGACTATTGGTGCACGAAATTGTGATCTCAATGGCGCTAACAACTTGGTACGCACAATTGTAATCTCAACTCTTTTTTCACAATTTCGCACAACTAACCAGCATGTGCACTGGGTCGTCCAAGTAATAAACCTTACGTGAGTAAGGGCCGATCCTACGGAGATTGTCGGCTTGAAGCAAGCTATGGTCATCTTGTAAATCTCAGTCAAGCGGATTCAAATGGTTACGGAGTTTTGATAATTGAAAGATAAATAAAACATAAAATAAAGATAGAGATACTTATGTAATTCATTGGTGGAAATTTCAGATAAGCGTATGTGTAAAACCCGGTTAATTAACGGCTAATTAACCCATAAATGAGAATTTATTCTAGAAAGCCTAAAATGTGATTTTTATGGCTAAATGTGATAGAGGAGACTGAGACGAGGATTTTGGTACCAATTTTATAGAATTCGGACCAAGATTGGACCGAACGGGCCAAACCGGGCCAACCGGACCCAAAGTGGGCCCTTGGCCCAACATAACTAAACCAAAACCCTAGTTTTCAGCACTCTCTCTCCTCACTTATCACTCAAAAAACGCTGAAATGGAGGCCATGGAGGGGAGAACTCTCTCTCAAGTTCTTTCTCTCACTTGATCTTCAAACCACCATAACTTTTGATCTAGAGCTCCGATTGCCGCCCCGTTTGCGGCCACGCGTTCACCGCGGAGAGCTCTACAAAACCCATACCATCAATTTTGAGGTAAGCCACGTGTTGCTGTTCGAAATCTCAGCCCTTATTTTCGAGTTTCTTGGGTGAAATGTTGAGATTTTGGGTTCTTTGATGTTATAGGACCCAACCCTCTTGAAGGAGAAGGTTAATCTTGTCTCCTTGGACTTTGGGTGTGGTAAGATTCTCAACCCTAGTGTATTTTGTTGTTTTATGATGTTTGGGTTTTGAGATGTTGTGTATGGGTATGATGGTTGTGGCCTAGGTTGTGTGTGTGTGGATACTGGAGCTTGATTGGTGACTTTGAAAAGCTTGGAAAGGATTTGGTGGTGAAAAATCTGTTCTTGGAGGTGTTGAGGCCTTGAGAGCTTGTGGATAAGTGGTTTAGAAGTGCTCCGGTGGAGCTTGGGAAAATCGGCTAAGGTATGGTTTCGGTTTCTCATATCTAATATGTAATATGGTAGGAAATACTTAGGCTAGAGGCCCTAAGATAGGCATTGAATGGTTGATGTTGTTAAATGATTGAGATATATGATGTGGTCATATATGTGATGATGAGTATTGATGCCTTAATGGTATGATGTATGAGAAGTATGCATGTTGTGATATATGCTTGATGATTGGTTATGGTTGAATTGTGGGTTGAACCATGTTGATGGTAAATATGATATTGATTATGTATAATGGTGGTTAATTGGGATTGGTGTTGTTGAAAATTGGCATGAGTAATAGTATATGATGTGTCAATATGTTTGAGTTTGAGCCACTTGGGTGGAGTGGGCTAAAATGATGAGATAGTGATTTTGTATATTGTGGTAATGTGTCAATGTGTGAGTTGAGGAGGCTTGATGTTGAATTTGATACATTTTGATTGATTTCAAAGAAAAGGGATGAAATTGGCATGTTTTGATTGATTTTGAAAAGAGTTGAGAATGGTTTGTTTTGAAAATGGCATATTGTGGTTTTGTATGAAAATATGGTTTTTGGGCATACTTTGACGGGACATAACTTGGACTACGGATCCCCGTTTTGTACCAAATCTGTTTAGAAATGAAATTGGATCCGGGATGTCCATACCGTTCGAAGAACGGGTGAAAAACGATTTAAAATGAGGAAGTTATGTCTGTTGGAAGATTGGGGTTTAAATCTGTGAAATTCTGCAGCTTTTAACTTAGAAAATTTTTAGCAGAATGACCCCTTGCGTGGGGGCGCACCTGGCGCGTACGCGCCGATCTTCCGAAAAGTGCCATCCACGCGTACGCGTGATGTGTGCGGGCGCGCCGATGGTGCTGCACCCAATGCCCAGCCATTTTCCAGAGAGTTATGCCAGAACTGTGCCAGTGTTGTGCCTGGGGCACGAGAACACCCGCGCGTACGCGTGGTTGACGCGTGCGCGTCGGTTGGCAAGTTTTTAACCCACGCGTTAGCGTGCATGACACTTGTGCGTCGATGAAGTTTTGAGGCCACCCACGCGTGCGCGTGGAGTGCGCGTATGCGTGGCCCTGTTTTCATCCCAAAGTTGACTTTTGAGTTTTAAAAGCCAAATCTCATACTTCTAAGCCTCCGATCTCACCATTTATGTCTTAAATCATTATGACATGCCTAGCTATTAGAAAGGGGCTAGTGAATGAGGCAACTTGCGAGTGAAGCAAGGGATATATGAATGATCAATGAGGATCAAGATGATTATGTGAGATGCGGAGGATGGTGGTGGAAGTGCTTGTTATGCCATTGGCCGAAGGGCCGTGATTATTTGTGAATTGGCTGGTTCTGGATTGAACCATGAGCCGGAATAGCTGTGTATGCTATGAATGTTGGCTGGTTATGAATTTAACCGTGAGCCGGAATGGCTGATATGGATGTTGATCCATGGATGAGAATTCATGCATGTTTATGCTGAATTATTGATAATTGTGATTTTGCACTTCCACTATCAGAGATACGAGTTTCCCCGGGTAGTAGCAGTGGCTAGCCACCACGTGCTCCAGGTGGAGGCTCGAGACTCTGTTAACCCTATGTCGTAAGTGTGGCCGGGCACTGTGAAAGACCCGGATGAGCTCGATCCCCCATAAATATTCACCAGTGAGGGTGATGGATATGGATCATGTTTATGATCAAGTTTATAACGAGTATAACTTGAGTTTGGGGATGCATGACAGAGGGACAGTCCAATGGTTAGCGACCAGGACTTGTCGGGTTGGCTCTATAACCGACAAGATGATATCATCAGCCACTAGGGACAGGCATTCATCATATGCATACTATGTGAATTGTTTGAGATTGCTTATTTGGCTGCATATTACTTGCTAATTGTCTAAATGTCTTAACTGCTCCTATTTGTATATTCTTTGTCTGATATAACTGTGCTTGCTATAATATACTCTTGCTGGTGGTTGGGAGGTTTGAAGGAATTGGAAAGGGAAGTATTAGTTAGACTGAAGAATCTTTAGTCAGATGCCCTTATATGGTTTAGCTTGTTTATAAGCTTTGATATTATCTGGAGGAAGTTCTAGGATTGCCTTCGGCTTTCCTCTATTATTATGTATTATATATGTGGAAGCTGTTACCATGCTGGGGACCTCTGGTTCTCACCCATGCGGATTTTGTGGTTTTCAGATGCAGGACGTGAGGTTTCCCGCTGAGGCATGCTGGAGACTTCTAGATTTGCGGAGATCCTTTGTTCTCGGGGCTATGTTTTGGTTTATATGTTTTGTTTAGATACTTTTATCTCCATTAAATAATACAAACTGTGATGACTCCTCTTATGGGAGATTTTGGAGAATAGGTTTATGTATTTGTGTCCCTTTGGGTTTCCTTTGGGGTTTTCCTTATTTTATCATATGTATATATTGCTATGCTCGGACCGGTTATCTTTGCAGCCGGATCTGGAGTCTTGATATTTCTGTTTTTGACACTCCTTTGTTTATATATAATCTCGCGTTGGTTTACTCTTGTTCGTTACGTTATCGATCGGAGTGTTGCGCTTTCGAGTTGCGAGTTTTGTTTACCCCTTTTTCTACAAAGGCTCCTAGTTATAATCAATCATTCATACTACTATACGTACTAAATTTTTATTTTTGAGGGCGTAATACCTTGCCATCTCTGAATTATGACTTAAGCATAAGACTCTGTATGGTAGGGTGTTACATTATGGTATCAGAGCAGTTCGTTCCTATAGAGCCTGAGGGATGGACTGATTATGCTTCTGTGCATTCTCTGTGTGTGTGTTATGTGCTATTAGTATATCTGCTTGATATATTTGGCATAAACGTTCATGAGCATGCATTTGGGACTTTGAAGTACTAGACTTCCGATATTGAGACTGATCAACTTAATATCGATTGTTTGGTATGTATAGGAACCAGATGGCGCCTCGTGGACGCGGTAGAGGTAGTGCGAGAGGTCGTACGAATGCTCGTGCACCGATGAATAACCCTAATGACCCGGTGAACTTTACGACTGCATTGGAGAACATGGCTGCTGCTATGCAAGCCACTGCTGAAGCCCTCGGTCAACAGATGAACAACCATGGCAACGACAGAAATAGAGCTCAGGGACCAATGGAGATTAGAACTTTCGTTGTATTGGTGAACAAGTGTGGGGTGGCTGAAGAGTGTGTGAATAGGGCAGCCGCTAAGAGGGGAAGTCACAGAGGATCATTCCCACGGAGCCGAGGGAAGAGCATTGCACCTAGAGGTCCACCTTTCAAGAGGAGAGGTTCCTTTAGGAGGCCCAACAACAACAACTCCCAAGGGAAAAGGTTTGGGAAGCAACCTCAGAATGATCAAGTTTGTACTAGGTGTGAAAGTCACCATCCGGGAACACCATGCAAGGCCGGATGGGGTTTGTGCTACCATTGTGGAAAGGCAGGGCATAAGCTCCCATGGTGTCCGGAGCGGCAGAAGCAAGGTGCTGGGAAAGCACAACAAACTGGTCGGGTGTTCACCACCTCAGTTGTGGGTGCAGAGGGATGCGAAACACTCATTCGAGGTAACTGTGAAATAGCTGTTCAAACTTTAAATACTTTATTTGATTCGGGAGCATTGCATTCATTTATTGCATTTGAGAAAGCCCATGAGTTAGGGTTGAAGATTGTAACTTTAGGTTATGATCTAAGAGTGTACAATGCTACTCATGAAGCCACGCTAACTAGGCTAGGATGTCCGGAAGTTTCCCTTAGATTCAAGCAGCGTGATTTTGTTCATGATTTAATCTGCCTGCCGATGATTGGTCTTGATCTTATCTTGGGGTTGGACTGGTTATCGAAGAACCAAGTTTTACTAGATTGTTCTACAAAGTCGGTGTACTTTATGCCGGAAGATACTGAAGGACCGGTCGTGGTGAATAATTATTACGTGAATTCGATGATGGTGAATTGTTCTGGAATCGAATGTCAGGGTATCATGTTGCTAACCGCGGGTGTTTCGGGTGATGATCAAAGGTTGGAGCAGATTCCGGTTGTGTGTGAGTTTTCGGAAGTGTTTCCCGATGATATTGATGAGTTTCCACCTAACCGAGAGGTTGAGTTTGCTATTGAGTTGGTGCCCGGGGCGGGACCAATCTCAAGTGCTCCTTATAGGATGTCATCGTTAGAAATGAACGAGCTAAAGTCTCAGTTAGAGGATTTGTTGGGAAGGAATTTCATACGGCCAAGTGTCTCTCCGTGGGGTGCTCCAGTGTTACTGGTGAAAAAGAAGGATGGAAGTATGCGGCTCTGCGTGGATTACAGGCAGTTGAACAAGGTTACAATAAAGAATAAGTACCCATTGCCGAGAATTGATGACCTCATGGATCAGTTACAAGGAGCTGGAGTTTTCTCTAAGATTGATTTGCGATCCGGTTATCACCAGATAAGAGTGAGGGGTGAGGATATCCCTAAGACCGCTTTCAGGACTCGTTATGGTCATTACGAGTACACTGTAATGTCTTTTGGGTTGACGAACGCTCCTGCGGTATTTATGGATTACATGAATAGAGTTTTCCGTCCGTTTCTGGATAAATTCGTTGTTGTCTTCATTGATGACATACTGATTTATTCCAAGACTGAAGAAGAGCATGCGGAAC
Organism: Arachis stenosperma; assembly: GCF_014773155.1. Classification (NCBI taxonomy): domain Eukaryota; kingdom Viridiplantae; phylum Streptophyta; class Magnoliopsida; order Fabales; family Fabaceae; genus Arachis; species Arachis stenosperma. The sequence continues at coordinate 107,109,008 of NC_080381.1, read as the reverse complement.
ACTTGAGGACCGTGTTGCAGATTTTAAAGGAGAAGAAACTTTATGCAAAACTGTCTAAGTGTGAATTTTGGAAGAGTGAGGTGAAGTTTTTGGGCCATGTGGTGAGTAAGAAGGGAATAGCCGTAGATCCAACTAAGGTGGAGGCGGTGATGGATTGGAAGCAACCAACCACCATAACAGAGATAAGGAGTTTTCTGGGTTTAGCTGGCTATTACCGAAGGTTTATCAAGGGCTTTTCACAGATAGCTTTGCCAATGACAAAGTTAACCCGCAAAGACACTCCGTTTGTTTGGACTCCTGAGTGCGAGGAGAGCTTTCAGACATTGAAGAAAAAGTTGACCACTGCACCTGTGTTAGTGTTACCCGAGCCGAATGAGCCATTTGAGGTGTATTGTGATGCCTCATTGAAGGGTTTAGGGTGCGTGCTGATGCAGCATCGTAATGTGGTGGCGTATGCCTCACGACAGTTGAGACCTCATGAAGTTAGTTACCCTACGCACGATTTGGAACTCGCTGCGGTTGTGTTTGCCTTGAAGGTGTGGAGGCATTATCTCTATGGGGTTAAGTTCCAAGTTTTCTCTGATCATAAGAGCTTGAAGTACCTCTTTGATCAGAAAGAGCTTAATATGAGGCAGAGAAGGTGGATGGAATTGTTGAAGGACTACGACTTTGAATTGCATTACCATCCGGGAAAGGCGAATGTAGTGGCGGATGCATTAAGTCGGAAGTCATTATATGCGGCTTGGATGATGCTTCAAGAGGAGAAGTTGCTCAAGGGATTCGAGAGTCTTAAAATTGGTGCTCGAGAAGTATCCGAAACCTTGTGTTTGAGCAGATTAGAAATCTCAAGTGACTTTAAGTCCGAACTCCTAAAGGCACATCAAAATGATGAAGCATTGTGGAAAGTGTTACCGGCCATTGAGCAAGGAAAACAGTGGAGAGTGTCGGAAGAAAAAGATGGGTTATGGAGATTCAAGGGTAGGATCATTGTGCCGGATGTTGGCACTTTGAGGCAAGATATCTTAAAGGAGGCACACAAAAGCGGATTCTCCATTCACCCGGGAAGTACTAAGATGTACCATGATTTGAAGGCGATGTTTTGGTGGCCGGGAATGAAGAATGATGTGGCGGAATATGTTTCAAAGTGCTTAACTTGTCAAAAGGTAAAGATTGAACATCAAAAGCCCGCCGGTATGTTGCAACCTTTAGAGATTCCACAATGGAAGTGGGAAAGTATTGCAATGGACTTTGTGTCAGGATTGCCAAGGACTAGGGCTGGTTTTGATGCTATTTGGGTGATTGTGGACCGACTGACAAAGTCAGCTCACTTTTTGCCCATTCGTATGACTTACACCCTTGAAGAGCTAGCACGGTTATACATACAGGAGATTGTGAGACTTCATGGTGTACCTGCTACTATAATCTCTGATAGAGATCCTCGTTTCACTTCAAGGTTTTGGGGTGCATTTCAGAAGGCTTTTGGAACCCGATTAAGCTTGAGCACGGCTTACCATCCTCAAACAGATGGTCAATCTGAGAGGACGATCCAAACACTAGAGGATATGTTGAGAGCTTGTGTTTTGGACCAACCGGCGAGTTGGGATCGGTATATGCCATTAGTGGAGTTTGCATACAATAATAGTTATCATGCGAGCATCGGAATGGCTCCGTATGAGGCCTTGTATGGGAGGAAATGTCAATCTCCGCTATGTTGGTATGAAGCTGGAGAGAAAAGCTTGTTGGGACCGGAAATGATAGCTGAGACTACTGAACAAGTCAAGAAAATCCGTGATAGGATGCTTACGGCGCAGAGTCGTCAAAAGAGTTACGCCGATCAAAGGCGAAAGCCCTTAGAATTTGAGGAAGGAGACCATGTTTTCCTTAAGGTTACTCCGACCACGGGAGTAGGTAGGGCGATTAAAGCAAAGAAGTTGAATCCTCGATACATTGGTCCATTTCAGATCCTAGAGAGGATTGGACCGGTGGCGTATCGGATGGCTCTACCACCTCATCTTTCGAACCTGCACGACGTGTTTCACGTGTCGCAGCTTCGGAAGTACACTCCTGATCAGGGACGGTTCTACATACATTGTTGTGGGGGCAAGCGCCCCCACTATAATTTGGAATTTTTTTGAGTAGTATATGATAATAATATTTATTTGTCCCCATTAGATTATTAAATTTGACCCCATAATAAATTTTTACTCAACTTTTGGTACTTAATCGTCAATTTAAAAATTTTATATTAGAAATTCGTTAGAATTTAGAATGATCAATTCTCAAATTTAAACGAAATTAGTGTTCTTTTTTAAAAATCAACTCAAAAGAATATTATTTATCTTCTTTTCAAATTAGCTTTAATTTTTGCATAACAACTGTATCAATTAAAAGAACCTTTTTAACTATAAATATAAATAAGAGTCGGCTTCTAATTGTGTTAGGAAGTGAATTTTTAAATAATTATTTAGTAATATATATAAAAAGAGAGAAATTTTGATGGTAGTTAATAGAAAATTATTTAATTTTTTAAAATATAAAACCTAAAATAATAAAAATTTAAATTATATATTATTATTTAAATTACTATTTTAGTATTGTAATTTATATATTAGATATTTTGAAGGCTAATCATATTTTACAATAATAAAATATAATCATAACAATAATTATGTTATATGTACATAAAAAATAATTATTTGTATAAAATATATATTAAAATATAAAATACACATTAAAAATAAGTTAAACAATACATATATTTATACACAGATATATACTAATTAATAAATAATTTAATATTTAATTTTTTATATACATATATTATTTTTATTATAAAAATAATTATGATGTTATATAAATTTTGCCCCCACTACCAAAATTTTCTGGATCCGTCACTGCTCCTGATGCTAGCCATGTGTTGGAACCTAAATCGGTTCAGTTGAGGGAAGATTTGACGCTTCCAGTGGCTCCGGTCAGAATTGATGACACTAGTATCAAACGGTTGCGTGGAAAAGAGGTTTCTTTAGTGAAAGTGGCTTGGAGTCGAGGCGGTGTTGAGGAACACACTTGGGAACTTGAGTCGGAGATGCGAACGGATTATCCGCATTTATTCTCAGGTAATTGCATTTGAATTTTGTGGGCAAAATTCCCAATTAGGTGGGTAGAATGTAAAACCCGGTTAATTAACAGCTAATTAACCCATAAATGAGAATTTATTCTAGAAAGCCTAAAATGTGATTTTTATGGCTAAATGTGATAGAGGAGACTGAGACGAGGATTTTGGTACCAATTTTATAGAATTCGGACCAAGATTGGACCGAACGGGCCAAACCGGGCCAACCGGACCCAAAGTGGGCCCTTGGCCCAACATAACTAAACCAAAACCCTAGTTTTCAGCACTCTCTCTCCTCACTTATCACTCAAAAAACGCTGAAATGGAGGCCATGAAGGGGAGAACTCTCTCTCAAGTACTTTCTCTCACTTGATCTTCAAACCACCATAACTTTTGATCTAGAGCTCCGATTGCCGCCCCGTTTGCGGCCACGCGTTCACCGCGGAGAGCTCTACAAAACCCATACCATCAATCTTGAGGTAAGCCACGTGTTGCTGTTCGAAATCTCAGCCCTTATTTTCGAGTTTCTTGGGTGAAATGTTGAGATTTTGGGTTCTTTGATGTTATAGGACCCAACCCTCTTGAAGGAGAAGGTTAATCTTGTCTCCTTGGACTTTGGGTGTGGTAAGATTCTCAACCCTAGTGTATTTTGTTGTTTTATGATGTTTGGGTTTTGAGATGTTGTGTATGGGTATGATGGTTGTGGCCTAGGTTGTGTGTGTGTGGATACTGGAGCTTGATTGGTGACTTTGAAAAGCTTGGAAAGGGTTTGGTGGTGAAAAATCTGTTCTTGGAGGTGTTGAGGCCTTGAGAGCTTGTGGATAAGTGGTTTAGAAGTGCTCTGGTGGAGCTTGGGAAAATCGGCTAAGGTATGGTTTCGGTTTCCCGTATCTAATATGTAATGTGGTAGGAAATACTTAGGCTAGAGGCCCTAAGATAGGCATTGAATGGTTGATGTTGTTAAATGATTGAGATATATGATGTGGTCATATATGTGATGATGAGTATTGATGCCTTAATGGTATGATGTATGAGAAGTATGCATGTTGTGATATATGCTTGATGATTGGTTATGGTTAAATTGTGGGTTGAACCATGTTGATGGTAAATATGATATTGATTATGTATAATGGTGGTTAATTGGGATTGGTGTTGTTGAAAATTGGCATGAGGAATAGTATATGATGTGTCAATATGTTTGAGTTTGAGCCACTTGGGTGGAGTGGGCTAAAATGATGAGATAGTGATTTTGTATATTGTGGTAATGTGTCAATGTGTGAGTTGAGGAGGCTTGATGTTGAATTTGATACATTTTGATTGATTTCAAAGAAAAGGGATGAAATTGGCATGTTTTGATTGATTTTGAAAAGAGTTGAGAATGGTTTGTTTTGAAAATGGCATATTGTGGTTTTGTATGAAAATATGGTTTTTGGGCATACTTTGACGGGACATAACTTGGACTACGGATCCCCGTTTTGTACCAAATCTGTTTAGAAATGAAACTGGATCCGGGATGTCCATACCGTTCGAAGAACGGGTGAAAAACGATTTAAAATGAGGAAGTTATGTCCGTTGGAAGATTGGGGTTTAAATCTGTGAAATTCTGCAGCTTTTAACTTAGAAAATTTTTAGCAGAATGACCCCTTGCGCGGGGGCGCACCTGGCGCGTACTCGCCGATCTTCCGAAAAGTGCCATCCACGCGTACGCGTGATGTGCGCGGGCGCGCCGATGGTGCTGCACCCAATGCCCAGCCATTTTCCAGAGAGTTATGCCAGAACTGTGCCAGTGTTGTGCCTGGGGCACGAGAACACCCGCGCGTACGCGTGGTTGACGCGTGCGCGTCGGTTGGCAAGTTTTTAACCCACGCGTTAGCGTGCATGACGCTTGCGCGTCGATGAAGTTTTGAGGCCACCCACACGTGCGCGTGGAGTGCGCGTATGCGTGGCCCTGTTTTCATCCCAAAGTTGACTTTTGAGTTTTAAAAGCCAAATCTCATACTTCTAAGCCTCCGATCTCACCATTTATGTCTTAAATCATTATGACATGCCTAGCTATTAGAAAGGGGCTAGTGAATGAGGCAACTTGCGAGTGAAGCAAGGGATATATGAATGATCAATGAGGATCAAGATGATTATGTGAGATGCGGAGGATGGTGGTGGAAGTGCTTGTTATGCCATTGGCCAAAGGGCCGTGATTATTTGTGAATTGGCTGGTTCTGGATTGAACCATGAGCCGGAATAGCTGTGTATGCTATGAATGTTGGCTGGTTATGGATTTAACCGTGAGCCGGAATGGCTGATATGGATGTTGATCCATGGATGAGAATTCATGCATGTTTATGCTGAATTATTGATAATTGTGATTTTGCACTTCCACTATCAGAGATACGAGTTTCCCTGGGTAGTAGCAGTGGCTAGCCACCACGTGCTCCAGGTGGAGGCTCGAGACTCTGTTAACCCTATGTCGTAAGTGTGGCCGGGCACTGTGAAAGACCCGGATGAGCTCGATCCCCCATAAATATTCACCAGTGAGGGTGATGGATATGGATCATGTTTATGATCAAGTTTATAACGAGTATAACATGAGTTTGGGGATGCATGACAGAGGGACAGTCCAATGGTTAGCGACCAGGACTTGTCGGGTTGGCTCTATAACCGACAAGATGATATCATCAGCCACTAGGGACAGGCATTCATCATATGCATACTATGTGAATTGTTTGAGATTGCTTATTTGGCTGCATATTACTTGCTAATTGTCTAAATGTCTTAACTGCTCCTATTTGTATATTCTTTGTCTGATATAACTGTGCTTGCTATAATATACTCTTGCTGGTGGTTGGGAGGTTTGAAGGAATTGGAAAGGGAAGTATTAGTTAGACTGAAGAATCTTTAGTCAGATGCCCTTATATGGTTTAGCTTGTTTATAAGCTTTGATATTATCTGGAGGAAGTTCTAGGATTGCCTTCGGCTTTCCTCTATTATTATGTATTATATATGGAAGCTGTTACCATGCTGGGGACCTCTGGTTCTCACCCATGCGGATTTTGTGGTTTTCAGATGCAGGACGTGAGGTTTCCCGCTGAGGCATGCTGGAGACTTCTAGATTTGCGGAGATCCTTTGTTCTCGGGGCTATGTTTTGGTTTATATGTTTTGTTTAGATACTTTTATCTCCATTAAATAATACAAACTGTGATGACTCCTCTTATGGGAGATTTTGGAGAATAGGTTTATGTATTTGTGTCCCTTTGGGTTTCCTTTGGGGTTTTCCTTATTTTATCATATGTATATATTGCTATGCTCGGACCGGTTATCTTCGCAGCCGGATCTGGAGTCTTGATATTCCTGTTTTTGACACTCCTTTGTTTATATATAATCTCGCGTTGGTTTACTCTTGTTCGTTACGTTATCGATCGGAGTGTTGCGCTTTCGAGTTGCGAGTTTTGTTTACCCCTTTTTCTACAAAGGCTCCTAGTTATAATCAATCATTCATACTACTATACGTACTAAATTTTTATTTTTGAGGGCGTAATACCTTGCCATCTCTGAATTATGACTTAAGCATAAGATTCTGTATGGTAGGGTGTTACAGTATGGAGATGCGTTGTTCCTTCTGAATCTCTGCTTTCTTACTGCCTTCATCCAATCCTTCATACTCCTTTCCATGGCAAGCTATATGTTGGGTGTCACCATTGTCAATGGCTACTTCCCGTCCTCTCAGTGAAAATGGTCCTCTATGGTTTCTGTACGGCTAATCAACTGTCGGATTGCTCGTCTCGGATGAAAAATACCATGCACAGATATCGTATGGCTAATCAGCTGTTGGTTCTCGATCGTGTAGGAATAGGATTTACTATCCTTTTGCGTCTGTCACCACATCCTACAGTCGCGAGTTTGAAGCTCGTCACAGTCACCCCATCCCAGATCCTACTCGGAATACCACAAATAAGGTTTAGATTTTCCGGATCTCAAGAATGCTGCCAATGGATTCTAGCCTATACCACGAAGACTCTAATCTCGAATTCATATGCCCCATTGTCAGAGGGGAGTCGATGTGAATCGTTGATTAGAAACCCAAGAGATATACATTCAAGCTTGTCTTCATGTAGAACGGAAGTGATTGTCAATCACGCATTCATAAGTGAGAATGGTGATGAGTGTCACATAATCATCACATTCATCATGTTCTTGTGTGCGAATGGATATCTTAGAATAAGAATAAGCATGAATTGAAGAGAAAACAGTAGTACTTTGCATTAATACTCGAAGAACAGCAGAGCTCCACACCTTAATCTTGGTGTGTAGAAACTCCACCGTTGAAAATACATAAGTGATAATGGTTCAGGCATGGCCGAATGGCCAGCCCCCATAAAAGTCTAAGATAGCATAAAACTGATCAAAGATATCTAATACAATAGTAAAAAGTCCTATTTATATCAGACTAGTTACTAGGGTTACAGAAATAAGTAAATGATGCAGAAATCCACTTCTGGGCCCACTTGGTGTGTGCTTGGGCTGAGCATTGAAGCTTTCACGTGTAGAGGTCTTCCTTGGAGTTAAACGCCAGTTTGTAACTTGTTTCTGGCGTTTAACTCTAGCTTGCAACTTGCTTCTGGCGTTTAACGCCAGAATAGGGCAGAAAGCTGGCGTTCATCGTCTAAACTCGGGCAAAGTATGGACTATTATATATTGCTAGAAAGCTCTGGATGTCTACCTTCTAAGGCAATTGAGAGCGTGCCATTTAGACTTTTGTAGTTCAAAAAATTCCATTTCAAGTGCAGAGAGGTCAGAATCCAACAGCATCTGCAGTCCTTCTTCAGCCTCTGAATCAGACTTTTGCTCAGGTCCTTCAATTTCAACCAAAAAATACCTGAAATCATAGAAAAATACACAAACACATAGTAAAGTCCAGAAATGTGAATTTTGCTTAAAAACTAATAAAAATATACTAAAAAATAACTAAATCATATTAAAAACTATGTAAAAATAATGTCAAAAAGCGTATAAATTATCTGCTCATCAACTATTATAAATTGCTGGAAAGCTCTGGATATTAGCTTTCCATAGCTAATAAGAACACTCTATTTGTACTTCTGTAGCTCTAGAAAAGCTCTTTCGAGTGCAAGGAGGTCCGATCCGGACAACATCTGCAATGCTTTCTCTGCATCTGAATCAGACTTTTGCTCCAGCTCCTCAATTTCAACCAGAAAATACCTGAAATTACATAAAAACACACATACTCAAAGTAGAATTCAAAAATGTGAATTTTACACTATAACCTATGAAAATATAATAAAACTTAAACAAAACATACCAAATACTATATGAAAATGATACCAAAAAATGTATAAAATATCCGCTCATCAAAACTAAAACAATTCAACTAAAAGAATAAGACAATTCACCCTCAGTCAGATAAAAAATCATAAACTATAAATACACCCAAACTTTTCTAAAGTACACCCAAATATTCCTTATTTCACCCAAAAGTCTGATATAAAATACAGAAAATTCATCAGAACTAGTACATTGCATTCAATCCAAACAATGAACAATGAACAGCAAACTTTCACAGGCAAGGTTCACAAAATTATTCAGCTCCACAATCATAAACTACTAACAAAAATATTAACTGGAATTAAACCACACCTCAGGAACTTCATTGGATTCAAATTCAAAATCCACTTTATTGAATCATCCATTATATTCAAAACAATTTCAGAGCTTGATTTCAGAAATAACGGAAATCGAGAAAAACGAAGAAAGAGAACAGAGAGAGAAACGCACGTAAACGGCGAAAGAGAACATAGAGAGAAACACACGAAAGAGATCGAAGAGAGAAGGCAAGAAAACGTAGAAGAAATTCGAAAAAGAAAAAGAAATCCTTTCGAAAAAGGAAGTTATATATTCGCGCGTTGATTGATTGAAAAATCTGTTAAGGAGTTGCGTAAACCAGACGTGCCACAAGAGGCGCATTTTAGGGATAAGAGATTTTCAGGACTTATAAAACTTGTATAGCAAAACGTCTTGTATGTGGAGTTTAATTATTTTTTTCTATCAAATTTTCTTTTCAATTAAAATATCCCTAAGGTTGTTTATTAAGTAGTGAAAAATAAAGCACAAATACAGAGAGATAAATAATAAAAAATATGCGTCCTTATAATATACAATCTTGTACATATATCTATATCTCCAAACATAGTTTTAAATCTTTTTTATTTCTGTACCTGTATCATATCAAATCTACATATCACACCTTAATCGTTTTTGAGGAATTAATAGTTAGATGATTTGTCCACTCTTCACAGTTAAGTGTTGCAGTATGTGAAAAATATTACTGAAATACGTATTAAAATGGTGCTTTCTTAGCATTCACGATCACTTCGATAAATTCAATGCTTGAATTTGTATTTAAAATGTAATCAATTAAAGCAAGGTGATATCCACACATATAACGAAGAGTGAACTATGTCCGATTATATGGTAGCAAGTGGAAGCTAGGATGATATAGGTGGTGAGATGCTTGTGAGTTAGAGTAAGGAAGTGAGTCATAATAAGAAGCAATATCATTTTTAATGGAAGTCACCAAAAAAAAAAAAATTCTAATTCGGACTCAATCTATTTTTTTAAGGATAAGATGATTTCTATCTTAAAAACAAGACATCTTGATATCTAATAATATTATTTTAGGATAATTAATAAAAACTTTTTTAAAAAAATTTATTAAATAATAATACAAATTAATTTTGTGAAATTTTATTTGTAATTTGTGATGATTTTAAACCGAATAATTTTTTTTTAACAATATGACCAATAATCAACACTACTACCACCGCTACCTTCCTCGTCGCATCGTTTTAAGTTCTATCTCTGCTACTCTAATTGTATAATCATATCTTGTCATTGGCATTATTTTCTCTACCATCGTCAACATTAACACTAACATCTTCAACGTCACCAATTCCTTCTCTCATTTCTTATGTAATGCTTTTTTTTTCTTTTTGAAAGATTTCATACTATAATTTATTTTTCTTTTGGCGATATCACTTCTGACAATGATCTTTTTCCAATTAACCACTACTATTAAAGAAATTTTTAAAAAATAGGCTTACAAATAATTGTGATAATTTAAAACCTATAGATTATAAATAAAAAATCCCACAAAATTAATTTTTGTTACTATTCAATGGATTTTCTAACAGATGGTTTGTATTCTCACAAAACAATATTGTTAAAAGTTGAAGTGTCCCTTTTTTCTGTTGAATAAAAAAAAATTCACAATTTATTGTGATGACAAATATTTGTTTGATTGAAAATTATGGCGTGATTGATTGTGTTATAAAGTTTTAGATTCGACTTTGATTTGATTGGGAAAGAACGAACCATCTAAAGCAAGATATGAAGAGAATATGAAAGAGATTGTTACTGCTAAATATAAAAGAACATACAATCATGACAATTATGAGGGATATTGAACAATAACAACTAATGTAAGTAATAAAGCAATGATTTCATGTTTGAAAATAATCAATGGCCAAGAATGAGATTTGAAGAAAGTATAGAAGGATTTGTTGTTGTCTATAAAAAAGAAAGTATCACATCATTAAGAAGAAAGATTGGCTACAATGGTTATGAAAGTTTAGTTTTTGATATAAGAAGAAGAATCAAGTTTCAAGAAATTCAAGGAGAAAATTCATAAAACAAAGACATGTAGAGTGCCATTTTCTTTTACTTTGGTCTCAATTTGATACATTTAGTTTTAGTTTGAATCTTCGTAGTATTTAAAAGGCTTACGATTCAATGAAAGACTATTTAAAAAAGCTTAAGAACGAAAAGTCATAAACTAGGAAGATTAGCCAATACAATTTTAGATTAAGTTTGAGTATTTGTCATTGGTTTTTATTTGGTCTTGGTTTGGTCCTGGCATTTGTTTGTGAAACTCGGAATTGTAGCTTCGTTTGTCTTGACATAGAATGGGTTTAGATCATTTATTTTTGTGTTGGTCTGGGTCTTCATCTTGACATTAATGATTATAATATTGAAATTAATATAGTGAAATTCTACTATTATTGTAGTAGAGACTGGACGTAGACCTCACTACACCTTGAGGTTGAACCAGGGCACATGCTGGTATCGTTCTCTCTACTTTTTCCTCTTTTATCTTCTGTGGTTACATGAGACTAAAACAAAAAAAAAACTCTTGCTTACTAAGATTTGTGTTTAAATTTCAAAGAGTTCCTTGATTCAACCCCCCCCCCCCCCCACTTTCTCAAGACATATAAAACTTTCAATTGGCATTAGACATTAGGGTCTTGGAATCAAGTTTAACAGCTTGGAGAAAAGATCCATGACGACCAATCAAGTCCCTTTCAACCTAACTAAAGGTCAGTCTTACCACCCTCCATCTTAATTCAATGAAACCAACTATTCCTACTGAAATGAAAGAATGAGGATTTTTATTCAAGTCACAAACTATAATCTTTGGAAGATCTTCATGAATGAACCTAATGTTCTAACAAAGATGACACCCAAAGGACAAATTGTTCTAAGGAAGAAGGAGAATGGACAGATGATGAGAAGAAAAAGATGGTATCAAATGCCAAGGCAATGAACATGATGCATTACGCCATAAGTTTCAAAGAATATATAAAAGTCTCCCAATGCAAAATAATAAAGAAAATCTAGGAGAAGCTTTAAGTAAGCCATGAAGCTAAGGAACAAACCAAAACCGATATGCATATAAAAGATTATGAATCATTTTTTATAAAAGAAGAAGAGTCTATAGACAAGTGTTTGAGAGATTCTCAATCATAATCAATGACCTCAATGTATTGAAAAACAATTCACTAAAAAGGAACTGGTCAGAAAAATTTTGAAAAGTCTCACTAAGAAGTGGGAGACAAAGCGACTACTGTGCAAGAAGGAAATGATCTTAACAAAATCAATTTTTTTAGTTAAAAACTCAATTAGCTGACTATAAGTTGAATGTCTCTAATATGCCTTTAATATGTGACAACATAAGTGTCATTAACATTTTAAAAAATCTAGTTTTGCATTCTAGGATAAAACATATTAAAGTTAAGTATCTAATATGTCCATAATGAGAATGTTGACATTCAATTTGTTAAATTCGAGGATTAGCTAGCTGACATTTTTACCAAACCATTAGTTGAAAAGAGATTTTGTAAACTTAGAACTGTTCCAAGAATTACTTAGTTTTCTTATTGAAATTAATTTTCTGATCTAATACTATTTTTCAAGTTTATATTATAGATGGGAGATTTTTTTTAAATGATGTTACTGGCTAATCATCCTCTAAGAAAAGATTGAACTTATGGTCTAGATAATCTGTACTATAACTTTTTGTTCAATTGATATGCAAAAATTATTTTTAGGTTTTATTTCTATTTTCTATATCTTTTGATTTAATTTTTCCTCTCAAAATCTTTTCTATTCTATCTCATATCATCGCATCTCATTAAAATCTTTTATCTCTTGCATATCATATATTTCCTTTTTCCATATCATATCCCATTACTTCTTCCATATCATATCTATATCCCATTACTTCTTCCATATCATATCTATATTTAAGTAACTTCACACACATTTATGGTGCACTACCTCCTATTCTCACCAATTAGTTTTCTTTTTTTATCTCTAAACGTTTAATTTTTTAATATAATGACAACTAAGAGAAAATTCTTTCTTCCAAACCCTCCGTGTCCATCACATACACACTAAGACCTCACTTCCTCCTTTTCCACACACCGAAACTCTCGTTCCTCTTCTTTTATCCATGGCGCGCACGAAGTCCATGAACCTTCGTCTTGTTTCTTCTACGCTTATTTCCTCTTCTCGAGGAAAGGGGCCCATGCATGTGATAGATAGCCATGAAAAACCCCCCCTTCTCCTCCTCCCAGCCGTGGTATGCATTCTCACTTTTTTCTGTATTCTGTTCGAACACTATTGTCTGTGAATCCACTTGCCTACAAATCCTTCTACTCCATGTCTTCTGAAGAACTATTTGATGGAACTCATTTTCAAAACTTCAAGAATTAGTTGTTTTAAGAGGATATTTTCAAATGGTCTTTACGCCCTACCAAATTAATTGATTTAGATAAACTTTGCTTCAAAAAATTTGAACTTTATTGACATTTTTTAGTATCAAGACTGGCTCCCCAATTTTTCTGTTCATTGTCCTATTTTTCTTCAACTCGTAAAAGTATTTTATGCCAAGATAAATTTTCATAAAGAAAGAATTATCTCTATTATTAAGGAAAAAAATATCATTCTTGATCGCCCTTGTCTAAACCAGACACTTGGTTTTTCGATTGTGACATTCAAGTTTATACCTCTAGTAAATGGGATGAGAAACTCAATGTGTCTTTGTTTGATGCTGTGGGCAGTATATGTGTTGATATTCCTTCATGTGATGGCATTATGGCTTCTCACTGTGCTTTAGGTCATATCCGTGCCCAACTTCATAGAATTGTTAACCATATTATCCTTCTCCAAAGTGGCACCTTTCAAAAAGTCTCCTTCTATGACACTCTTGTTATATTTGTTCTTCAACAAAATTCAGATATCTTCTGTTATCTTTTGGTTTTCCACATGTATAAATGTGTAACTAGTTTCCACAATACCACTTCTTCCTATGGCATGTTTCTTACAATGATACTTGAGTTGCATAATGTTAATTTCAATGATAAAATTTATGAAGAATGGAATTCCTATTTGAAAGGAGGCAAGGCTGCTAAGAACACTGTTGCACATTTCATAGGAAAAGAAAAGCTATCTATCCAAGGTGTTAGAAGCTCAAAGACTTCTCAGTGCTCAACTAACTCCAAGTTCTCTGAGCTCACTGGAATTATGTGAGACTTGGCTCAGAAATTTAGTAATCATGTGGAGTCACAGTAGGAGACATACTTGAACAACAACAAAGAGATGAGATTGTTGAGTTTAATCTAAGGAAAACTAAAGGTCGAATTGATATCTTGAACAGTACATTGATGATTTCACCTCTAAGCACTATTTTTCTAATATGGATGCTGAAAAAGAGAAAAATTCTGCCAGTTCTAATGCTGAATGATACCAGTCACTACATTGCTACTCTTTTCTATTTTAAAGACGTATTTTGGATGGCTATAGACATTAAACACTAATTTGCTTTTGTTATGTTTTGTGGTCTCTAACTTATTTTTTCAGGTTCTTGATTCTCTCCCTTGATGACAAAAGAGGAAGTAATTGGAATAGAGAGAAAATAGGAACAGAAAGATTATGGTTTATGTTATAAGCTTCTTGATAAAACTATTTTGGGATTTAAGTAATGTTGTTGTGTTATGTTTGGTTTATTAGCAGCATCTTTTCACTCTTGCTCATAAGGTTATATAGCTATTATTATTTGCTATTTGTCTATGTTTCTGCTACACTCTAATTTTTAGCTAAAAGACTTTATAGCATATATTTTGGGAAAACTCTTATTTAATCTCTGGACTCAGGGAGAGATCTTTCTATGATTGAAAGGGAAGTTATCACATTCTTATTCCTTGTTTCATTAAATGCTATCTATTTTAAAAGGTTTGTTGTTAAGGAGGAGATTGTTGAGTAAAAAAAATTTCACAATTTATTGTGATGACAAATGTAACACCCTACCACACAGAGCTTTACATTTAAGTCGTAAAACAGAGGTGGTGAGGTATTACGACCTCTAAAATAAAAATACACACACACACACAGAGATATATATATATATATATATATATATATATATATATATATATATATATATGAAAAATTCATAACTAGGAGACTTCAAAAAGAAGCTAAACAAAGAGCTAAAAGAAAAACGCATCACACACGCAGAGAGAATGTAAAACGGTTAAACAAACTCAAAAGGAAGGATAAACTAAATATATACAAATATCAGAGTTTCAAAATATAGATATCAAGCTCCAAACCTGACCCACGAAGCTAAAATCGGCCAGAATATACATACAAAATATATATATATATATATATATATATATATATATATATATATATATATATATAACCCTAGAATTATCACAGAATATAAACAAGACACATGTTTCCCCATAATTAACCTCTAAGAGGGAAAAATACAAAATATACATGCAAAAAATCTATATACATATATTCAAGCCTAAAACAAAATATAACAGCCCAAAAGATAGATCTTCGCTTGTAAGGAGGGTCTCTAGACACTCAACGAGGTGCCTCTCGACTTGCATTTGAAAAATAGCAGAATATGTATGGAATGACAATCAGTGGGTTTTCAGCATGGTAAAGGTGCCCGCCTAGATAATATATAAGGTCTCGAGAAAGTTAGAGGCAATCCTATAACTCCCACACTCAAAAATTAAGCTGAGAGAATTATACTAAGACAAAAATTTGGTAATCAAACTATGGGTGTCTTAATTTAATATAACACTTCAACTTGCTGTCTCCTTTAAACCTTCTAATCACCGGTGGAACACTCCCCCACACTTCTGCTAAGAGGGGTCTCTCAAAAAATATACACATACAATTCAGAGAGGAAAAACACAGATAGAATACAAATACGGTAAATAGGCAATTAGCGGATAAGCATAGTTAAACAATTAGACAAACCAAGATAATGCACACTCAAGCAAATCATACAATGCATATGATGTATGCCTATCCTATGACTGGTGAGTCTCATTTATGAGATATATAGCAAATCCGATATGTCCTGGTAGCTAACCGTAGACAGACCTTCTGTGCACCACATCCCCAAGCTCAAAATTATCTCTGGGCAAAATCCCAAGCTCAAACATATATATGTGTGTGTATGTGTGTGTGTGTGTGTGTGTGTGTGTGCATGCCCATGGGAGAACCTGAGGAGTTAAAGTACCCAGTCAAATCTTACGACAGAGAGTTAACATAGTATCAAGTCTCAACCTAGAGCAGGTGGCCAAGGAAACTCGTATCTCAAATAATTTAATCACAATTCATCATTGCCAATGTAATTCTCAATTATGTCTCATTCGGTCTAAATTCATCATTATTGTCTCCATCATTATCAATTACTTCTCTTTCAGCATTATCAACACCCCATTACGTAGTTAATCATTTCACAGATCCCCTTCAATATCTACTTAACATATTCAACATGCTCACCCTAATTCTAAAGCTTAACAACTCACTATGAAATCCTAAACATGTATTAAAGAGGTTTGAAAAACTAGAGAATAGATTTTAAACTCAAAAATTCAACTTTTACCCAAAAACACAAAACCACAATTTTTTCCAAAATTTTCAATTCAAAGTCCATCATATCACAACCCAAAACAGCCTCTCATGTCTCAAACCATATTTATATGCTTTTCAAATCACTTCACAATATACCAACACTCAAAACCACACAATCTATTCAACAAATTCATTCATACAATCTCACTAAATCTAACACTAACCAGTAACACTTCATATCAAATACATATATCAAATGCAAATATTATATCTACTTCCTATTTCCAACCACAATGCACATTAGACTTCCACAATCATTTTCTATTTCCACAAAACATGAACAATTCACATAATTCAGTTTATCCTACGGTCAACTAGCCTAAGTTTTCATGTGACATTAAATATTAACTACGAGAAACTAAAACCATATCTTGCTCGATTTTTTCCAAGCTTAAAACACCACAAAACTCCTCTTTGTAAGCTTTCTGACCTCCAAACCAAATTCAATGAGTCTAAGCCACCAAAGCTTGATTCCAAGCCCTCTAATTCACTGATTCAATCTCCAATTCAACATAAATTCAATCTAATCCATATAAATCACCACAATTATCACTAGGGTTCACAAAATTGGACAAACCACAAGGGTTTAGAATTTTCTTATCTTACCCATTAATGATTGGGGTAAAATTCAATAACCTGCCACTAGATCGAACCTAAATCATCTAAAACATCAAAACCTTCAATACCCATAATCAAGATTCATGAATTCAGTAGAAGAGAGAACTGAGCATGAATAACAAAATTTCTTACCATTTTGTTCGGATAGAATTGAAGAGGATTCTAAGAAGAACACATGGTCGTAAACAGCTCGTCAATCGGAACTTCGGATCGAAAGTTACAAGGATTTAAAATTAGGAATGATTTTTAGAGGGGGGTTAGGGTTGCTCTTCAATTTCTTTCTCCAAATACAATAGCAAAAGGTCCTATTTATAGAGAACTAGTAGCTTAGGGTTTACAAAAAATGAGTAAATGACGTAAAAATCTACTTCCGAGCCCACTTGGTGTGTGCTTGGGCTGAGCATTGAAGCTTCCATGGGTAGAGACTTTTCTTGGAGTTAAACGCCAGCTTTTGTGCCAGTTTGGGCGTTTAACTCCCACTTCTGTGCCAGTTCCGGCGTTAAACGCCGGGAATTCTTGAGCTGATTTGGAACGCCAGTTTGGGCCATCAAATCTCGGGCAAAGTATGGACTATTATATATTGCTGGAAAGCCCAGGATGTCTACCGTCCAACGCAATTAAGAGCGCGCCAATTGGGCTTCTGTAGCTCCAGAAAATCCACTTCGAGTGCAGGGAGGTCAGAATCCAACAGCATCTGCAGTCCTTTTTAGCCTCTGAATCAGATTTTTGCTCAGGTCCCTCAATTTCAGCCAGAAAATACCTGAAATCACAGAAAAACACACAAACTCATAGTAAAGTCCAGAAAAGTGAATTTTAAATAAAAATTATTAAAAATATAATAAAAAGTAACTAAAACATACTAAAAACATACTAAAAACAATGCCAAAAAGCGTATAAATTATCCGCTCATCACAACACCAAACTTAAATTGTTGCTTGTCCCTAAGCAACTAAAAATCAAATAGGATAAAAAGAAGAGAATATACAATGAATTCCAAAAACATCTATGAAGATCAGTATTAATTAGATGAGCGGGGCTTTTAGCTTTTTTCCTCTGAACAGTTTTGGCATCTCACTTTATCCTTTGAAGTTCAGAATGATTGGCTTCTATAGGAACTCAGAATCCGGATAGTGTTATTGATTCTCCTAGTTAAGTATGATGATTCTTGAACACAGCTACTTTATGAGTCTTGGCCGTGGCCCAAAGCACTCTGTTTTCCAGTATTACCACCGGATACATCCATGCCACAGACACATAACTGGGTGAACCTTTTCAGATTGTGACTCAGCTTTGCTAGAGTCCCCAATTAGAGGTGTCCAGGGTTCTTAAGCACACTCTTTTTGCTTTGGATCACGACTTTAACCGCTCAGTCTCAAGTTTTCACTTGACACCTTCACGCCACAAGCACATGGTTAGGGACAGCTTGGTTTAGCCGCTTAGGCTAGGATGTTATTCCTGTAGGTCCTCCTATCCACTGATGCTCAAAGCCTTGGATCCTTTTTATTATCCTTGCCTTCTGGTTTAAAGGGCTATTGGCTTTTTCTGCTTGCTCTCTTTTTTTTTTTTTGAATTCACTGCTTTTTCTTGCTTCAAGAATCATTTTTATGATTTTTCAGATCCTCAGTAACATGTCTCCTTTTTCATCATGCTTTCAAGAGCCAACAATTTTAACATTCATGAACAACAAATTCAAAAGACATATGCACTGTTCAAGCATACATTCAGAAATCAAAAGTATTGCCACCACATCAAAATAATTAATCTGTTATAAAATTCGAAATTCATGCAATTCTTCTCCTTTTCAATTAAGAACATTTTTCATTTAAGAAAGGTGATGGATTCATAGGACATTCATAACTTTAAGGCATAGACACTAAGACACTAATGATCATAAGACACAAACAGAAATAAAACATAAAGCATAATTTTCAAAAAACAGAAAAATAAAGAACAAGGAGATTAAAGAACGGGTCCACCTTAGTGATGGCGGCTTGTTCTTCCTCTTGAAGATCTTATGGAGTGCTTGAGCTCCTCAATGTCTCTTCCTTGCCTTTGTTGCTCCTCTCTCATGATTATTTGATCTTCTCTAATTTCATGGAGGAGGATGGAATGTTCTTGGTGCTCTACCCTTAGTTGTCCCATGTTGGAACTCAATTCTCCTAGGAAGGTGTTGATTTGCTCCCAATAGTTTTGTGGAGGAAAGTGCATCCCTTGAGACGAATCTCTCCATCTCTCATGACTCGGAGGTGGAAGCTTTTGCCTTCCCTTTCCTCTTTATAGAGGTTTCTCCGGCCTTAGGTGCCATAAATGGTTATGGAAAAATAAAAAGCAACGCTTTTACCACACCAAACTTAGAAGGTTTGCTCGTCGTCGAGCAAAAGAGGAAAGAAAAGAGTAGAAGAAGAGGAAATAGAGGAGATGGAGGGGTTTTTATGGTTCGGCTAAGGGGGAGAAGTAGTGTTTAGGTTGTGTGAAAATGAAGGAGTGAAGAAGGGTTTATATAGGGGTGGAGAGAGGGGTAGGGTTCGGCCATTATGGGTGGGTTTGGAAGGGAAAGTGGTTTGAATTTGGATGGTGGGGTAGGTGGGGTTTTATGAAGGATGGATGTGAGTGGTGAAGAGAATGGTGAGATTTGATAGGGGAGGGGTTTTTTTTTTGGGAAGAGGTATTGAGGTGATTGGTGAATGGGTAAAGAAGAGAGAGAGTAGTGGGGTAGGTGGGGATCCTGTGGGATCTACAGATCCTGAGGTGTCAAGGATAGCTCATCCCTGCACCAAGTGGCGTGTAAAATGCCATTTCTGCCAATCCTGGCGTTAAACGCCGGGCTGCTGCCCTTTTCTGGTGTTAAACGCCAGTCTGGTGCCCCTTTCTGGCATTAAACGCCAGTCTGGTGCCCCTTTCTGGCGTTAAACGCCCAGAATGGTGCCAGACTGGGCGTTAAACGCCCATTTGCTGCCCTTACTGGTGTTTAAATGCCAGCAAGCTTTTCCTCCAGGGTGTGCTATTTTTCTTTCTGTTTTTTATTCTGTTTTTGCTTTTTCAATTGTTTTTGTGACTTCACATGATCATCAACCTATAGAAAACATAAAATAACAATGGAAAATACATAAATATAACATTGGGTTGCCTCCCAAGAAGCGCTTCTTTAATGTCACTAGCTTGACAGTGGGCCCTCATGGAGCCTCACAGATGTTCAGAGTAATGTTGGAACCTCCCAACACCAAACTTAGAGTTTGAATGTGGGGGTTCAACACCAAACTTAGAATTTGGTTGTGGCCTCCCAACACCAAACTTAGAGTTTGACTGTGGGGGCTCTGTTTGACTCTGTTTTGAGAGAAGCTCTTCATGCTTCCTCTCAATGGTTACAGAGGGATATCCTTGAGTCTTAAACACAAAGGATTCTTCATTCACTTGAATGATCAATTCTCCTCTGTCAACATCAATCACAGCCTTTGCTGTGTCTAGGAAGGGTCTGCCAAGGATGATGGATTCATCCATGCACTTCCCAATCTCTAGGACTATGAAATCAGCAGGGATGTAATGGTCTTCAATCTTTACCAGAACATCCTCTACAAGTCCATAAGATTGTTTTCTTGAATTGTCTGCCATCTCTAGTGAGATTCTTGCAGCTTGTACCTCAAAGATCCCTAGCTTCTGCATTACAGAGAGAGGTATGAGGTTTATGCTTGACCCTAGGTCACACAGAGCCTTCTCAAAGGTCATGGTGCCTAATGTACAAGGTATTGAGAACTTCCCAGGGTCCTGTCTCTTTTGAGGTAATCTCTGCCTAGTCAAGTCATCCAGTTCTTTGGTGAGCAAAGGGGGTTCATCCTTCCAAGTCTCATTACCAAATAACTTGTCATTTAGCTTCATGATTGCTCCAAGGTACTTAGCAACTTGCTCTTCAGTGACATCTTCGTCCTCTTCAGAGGAAGAATACTCATCAGAGCTTATGAATGGTAGAAGTAAATCCAATGGAATCTCTATGGTCTCAGTGTGAGCCTCAGATTCCCATGGTTCCTCATTAGGGAACTCATTGAAGGCTAGTGGACGTCCATTGAGGTCTTCCTCAGTGGCGATCACTGCCTCTTCCTCCTCTCCAAATTCGGCCATGTTGATGGCCTTACACTCTCCTTTTGGATTCTCTTCTGTATTGCTTGGAAGAGTACTAGGAGGGAGTTCAGTAACTTTCTTACTCAACTGACCCACTTGTGCCTCCAAGTTTCTAATGGAGGACCTTGTTTCAGTCATGAAACTTTGAGTGGTTTTAATTAGATCAGAGACCATGGTTGCTAAGTCAGAGTGGCTCTGCTTAGAATTCTCTGTCTGTTGCTGAGAAGATGATAGAAAAGGCTTGCCATTGCTAAACCTATTTCTTCCACCATTATTGTTGTTGAAACCTTGTTGAGGTCTCTGTTGATCCTTCCATGAGAGATTTGGATGATTTCTCCATGAAGGATTATAGGTGTTTCCATAGGGTTCTCCTATGTAATTCACCTCTTCCATTGATGGGTTCTCAGGATCATAAGCTTCTTCTTCAGATGAAGCGTCCTTAGTACTGCCTGGTGCAGCTTGCATTCCAGACAGACTTTGAGAAATCATATTGACTTGCTGAGTCAATATTTTGTTCTAAGCCAATATGGCATTCAGAGTATCAATCTCAAGAACTCCTTTCTTCTGATTCGTCCCATTGTTCACAGGATTCCTTTCAGAAGTGTACATGAATTGGTTATTTGCAACCATTTCAATGAGTTCTTGAGCTTCTGCAGGCGTCTTTTTCAGATGAAGAGATCCTCCAGCGGAGCTGTCCAATGACATCTTGGACAGTTCAGACAGACCATCATAGAAGATACCTATGATCAATTGTTTGTATCTTTCCCAAGCTTCATAGAGGGATTCACCTTCCTTCTGTCTGAAGGTTTGAACTTACACTCTAAGCTTACACAATTTTTGAAGTGGAAAGAACTTTGCCAAGAAGGCATTGACCAGCTTTTTCCAAGAGTTCAGGCTTTCTTTAGGTTGTGAGTCCAACCATATCCTAGCTCTATCTCTTACAGCAAAAGGGAATAGCATAAGTTTGTAGACCTCAGGGTCAACCCCATTGGTCTTGATAGTGTCACAGATTTGCAAGAATTCAGCTAAAAACTGATGAGGATCTTCTAATGGAAGTCCATGGAACTTGCAATTCTATTGCATTAGAGAAACTAATTGAGGCTTAAGATCAAATTTGTTTGCTCCAATGGCAGGGATAGAGATACTTCTCCCATAGAAGTCGGGAGTAGGTACAGTAAAGTCACCCAGCACCTTTCTTGCATTGTTAGCATTATTGTTGTTTTCGGCTACCATGTCTTCTTCTTGTTTGAAGATTTCTGTTAGGTCCTCTATAGAGAGTAGTGCTTTAGCTTCTCTTAGCTTTCGCTTCAAGGTCCTTTCAGGTTCAGGGTCAGCCTCAACAAGAATGCTTTTGTCTTTGCTCCTGCTCATATGAAAGAGAAGAGAACAAGAAAATATGGAATCCTCTATGTCACAGTATAGAGATTCCTTGAGATGTCAGAGGAAAAGAAGAATAGAAGGAGGAGGTAGAATAAGAAGAATTCGAACTTATCAAGAGAGATAGAGTTCAAATTGTTGATAGTGGAGGAGTGTTAGTCCTTAAATAGAAGGATGTAAGAAGAGGGGAAGAATTTTCGAAAATAAATTAAAAGATTTTGAAGAAATTTTGAAAAAGTGAAGAATGATTTTCAAAAATTAAAGTTGGGAAAGAAATAAAGTGATTTTTGAAAAAGATTTTGAAATTAGAAATCAAAAAGATTGAAAATTATTTGGAAAAAGATGTGATTAAGAAGATATGATTGAAGAGTTATGGTTTTGAAAAGATATGATTGAGAAACAATTTAAAAAGATTTGATTTTTAAAATTAATGACTTGGCTAACAAGAAATTTAAAGGATATGATTCAAACATTAAACCTTTCTTAACAGAAAAGGCAACATACTTGAAATGTTAAATCAAATCATTAATTGTAGGCAAGTATTTTTGCGAATGGAAAGAAATTGATTTTGAAAATATATGATTGAAAAGATATGGTTTGAAAAAGATTTGATTATGAAAAATTATGAAAACTTGAAAAAAAAAATTGAATTAAAAACAAAATCTTCCCTCTTGTATCATCCTGGCGTTAAACGCCCAGAATGGTATCTATTCTGGCGTTTAACACCCAAAATGCTACCCTTTTGGGTGTTAAATGCCCAGCCAGGTACCCTGGCTGGCGTTTAAACGCCAGTTTTCCTTCTTCACTAGGCGTTTTGAACGCCCAGCTTTTTCTGTGTAATTCCTCTGCTGTATGTTCTGAATCTTCAATTCTCTGTATTATTGACTTGAAAATACACAAATTAAAATTTTTTTTTGAATTTTTAATGATGAGGAATAATCAAAATGCCACTAAGATCAAATAAACAATGCATGCAAGACACCAAACTTAGAAGTTTGTATACTATTGACACTAACAAATTGAGAATACATATGAGAAACAACAAAACACTCAAGACAAGAGAATTTAAAGATCAGAGCAAGGAAATCATCAAGAACAACTTGAAGATCAATGAAGAACATAATGCATGTAATTTTCGAAAATTAGAAGAATAAAGACATGCAATTGACACCAAACTTAAAATTAGACACTAGACTCAAACAAGAAACATAAAAATATTTTTGATTTTAAGATTTTATAAATTTTTTGTGCTTTTTCGAAAATTGAGTGGAAAAGAAAAACAAGGGTTCAAAATTCTTAATGAGAATTCCAGGAATTATTGCAATGCTAGTCTAAGACTCCGGTCCAGGAATTAGACATGGCTTCACAGCCAGCCAAGCTTTCAATGAAAGCTCCGGTCCAAAATACTAGACATGGCCAATGGCCAGCCAAGCTTTAGCAGATCATTGCTCACAACAGCAAAATTGATAGAAATCAACAAGATTTGTGATGATAAGTTGAAACCTCGGTCCAAAAGATTAGACATGGCTTCACAGCCAGCCAGACTTCAACAAATTATCATGAAACTCTAGAATCCATTCTTAAAAACTCTAAAGAACAAAATAGAAATAATTTTTTGTATTTTTGAAAAATTTTCGAAAAGTAAAAAGCTTAAACATAAAATAAAATTACCTAATCTAAGCAACAAGATGAACCGTCAGTTGTCCAAACTCGAACAATCCCCGGCAACGGCACCAAAAACTTGGTGTTGTTGCCGGATCAGAAAAACTTGGCGCTGTTGTTGCACGTAATTGTAATTCAAACAATCCCCGGCAATGGCGCCAAAAACTTGGTGCACGAAATTGTGATCATCAATGGCGCCATCAACATGGTACGCTCAATTGCAATCTCAACTCTTTATCATAACTTCGCACAACTAACCAGCAAGTGCACTGGATCGTCCAAGTAATAAACCTTACGCGAGTAAGGCTCAATCCCACGGAGATTGTTGGTATGAAGCAAGCTATGGTCATCTTGTAAATCTCAGTCAGGCTGATTCAAATGGTTATGGAGGATTGATAATTAAAAGATTAATAACACATAAAATAAAGATAGAGATACTTATGTAATTCATTGGTGAGAATTTCAGATAAGCGTATGGAGATGCTTTGTCCCTTCCGTCTCTCTGCTTTCCTACTGTCTTCATCCAATCCTTCTTACTCCTTTCCATGGCAAGCTGTATGTTGGGCATCACCGTTGTCAATGGCTACAGTCCCGTCCTTTCAGTGAAAATGTTCAACGCGCTCTGTCATAGCACGGCTATTCACCTGTCGGTTCTCGATCATGTCGGAATAGAATCCAGTGATTCTTTTGCGTCTGTCACTAACGCCCCACAATCGCGAGTTTGAAGCTCGTCACAGTCATTCAATCCCTGAATCCTACTCAGAATACCACAGACAAGGTTTAGACCTTCCGGATTCTCAAGAATGGCCGCCAATGGATTCTAGCTTATACCACGAAGATTCTGATTAAGGAATCTAAGAGATATTCACTCAATCTAAGGTAGAACGGAGGTGGTTGTCAGGCACAAGTTCATAGGTGAGAATGATGATGAGTGTCACGGATCATCACATTCATCAAGTTGAGGAACAAGTGATATCTTAGAACAAGAATAAGTTGAATTGAATAGAAGAACAATAGTAATTGCATTAATACTCGAGGTACAGCAGAGCTCCACACCTTAATCTATGGTGTGTAGAAACTCTACCGTTGAAAATACATAAGAACAAGGTCTAGGCATGGCCGAATGGCTAGCCTCCCAAAGAGGGTTCAATCATAAAAACATGATCAAAAAATGATCCAAAGATTGAAAGATTCTCCAAATACAATAGCAAAAGGTCCTATTTATAGAGAACTAGTAGCCTAGGGTTTACAGAAATGAGTAAATGACGTAAAAATCCACTTTCGGGCCCACTTGGTGTGTGCTTGGGCTGAGCATTGAAGCTTCCATGTGTAGAGACTTTTCTTGGAGTTAAACGCCAGCTTTTTTGCCAGTTTGGGCGTTTAACTCCCACTTTTGTGCCAGTTCCAGCGTTTAACGCCGGGAATTCTGAAGCTGACTTGGAACGCCTATTTGGGCCATCAAATCTCAAGCAAAGTATGAACTATTATATATTGCTGGAAAGCCCTGGATGTCTACTTTCCAACACAATTGAGAGTCCGCCAACTGGGCTTCTGTAGCTTCAGAAAATCCACTTCGTGTGCAGGGAGGTCAGAATCCAATAGCATCTGCAGCCCTTTTCAGCCTCTGAATCAGATTTTTGCTCAAGTCCCTCAATTTCAGCCAGAAAATACCTGAAATCACAAAAAAACATACAAACTCATAGTAAAGTCTAGAAAAGTGAATTTTAAATAAAAACTAATAAAAATATAATAAAAACTAACTAAAACATACTAAAAGCATACTAAAAACAATGCCAAAAAGCGTATAAATTATCCGCTCATTGATGACAAGTCATCATATACCTATTTTTCTATGCTTTTTCATATAAGAAATTGATGAATTGTGCTTAAATATTGAATGCTTTTATACTTAATTGGTATATTTCCTTGATCTTTTAATTTTATAAATCTTGTAGGAAATAAGAAGAAAAAGAAGCAAAGAAGCACAAAAAAAGGAGAAAAAAAGAGCTTTGGGACACACTTTGAAGTTGGAGCACACTTTGGAGCCTTAGGCCACGCTTTTAAAAGCGTGGCCCATGACCAAATTAAAGGAGAATAGGCAAACAGCACACACTGCCCTGCTCTTGCCAAGGGCAGGGCAGAATCGTGATGCAAAGTGAGGTTGGAAGCAAGAATTTTCGCTAAGGTAAAATCTGGGCGCTCACAGCATGACCATGCCTCCTTCAAAGGGCTATAACTTGAGCTACAGATGTCCAATTGATGTGCTTCCAGTTGCGTTGGAAAGCTGACATTCAGAGCTTTCCAACGATATATAGCAATCCATATTTGGCATAAAATTGAGGCAGGAATGAAAGGCATCTTTAAGGGCCAAAAATAAGCGAAAATAAACCAAAGTGCTTCCACCAAGGCTCGAAGCTGGAGCCTCACTCCAAAGCAAAGTAGCGCTCATTTTTCTGCTCTGCTCTCTTGGAGAGCAGGGCAATGTCGTGCTCTCTTCATGGAAAATCAAGGAAAAATTGCTCCTCAAGTGCTTTCACCAAGGTTCGAACACAAGACCTTCAAGGAAGTAAAGCAAGCAAGCGCTACACACAAGGGAGCTTGCGCGCATCACTTTGACACGGCCCAGGGAAGCATGGCACGCACCAAGGCAACATTGCCCTGCCCTCCCCAAGGGCAGGGCAGCATCCTGATGCTTCCAAGCCTTGGCACGCAAATTGGATACCCACACAAAGTTTCCCTGCTCTGCCCTCCACAAGAGCAGGGCAGCCTCTTGGGAGCAAATAATCATGGGCCAAAAGTTCAATTTCATATAAATTCAATTCTTCACCAAATTGAATCAAGGCCATCCAAGACCCATTCTCCCTCAAATCCAAAGCAAGCAAAAGCCCACTCAACATGACTCAAAGGCACACAGAGAAGCTAGATTAGGATTTTCATTTTTGTGAATTTGTTTTTAATTTCAATTTCATTTTATTTTCATTTTGTAAAAGAAGCCTATATAAATCATTCTCATTTCAGAGAGGAAGTTGGCTCTAATAGGAGCTCCATTAGAAAGAGGCTAGCTGCACTAGGGAGTATTAGGATTTGAGAGCTCTCTCTCTTAGTTTTCATTTCTGTTTTGAAATTTTGGATTGAGGTTGGAGGAATTCTGTTTCAATCTTTAATCTGAAATCCATCTTTGTTCATCTTCTGCATAATTTCTAAGAATTGAAAGTTGAATCTGCGTTCTCATTTACTGCTTCCATCTTTCTTTCTTCTTCAATCTGCTTTCTACTTTGATCAAGGAAGGAATTGAGATCTAGACTTGTTTTCTAGTCTCATTGATTCCCTGAGATCTTGTCTCTTTAAATTTCACAATTGAGCTGAGTTACATTCTGTGTTGCTTCTTCAAGAAATTTTGCCTTGCTATTTACATCTTTTGCTTTTATTTCATCTGCATTTTTACCTTTCTGTTCCTATTACTTCCAATTTACTTCCAAGCAATTTAATCTCCCTGCAATTGTTCTATGCTTTGCTTTACTGCTTTCATTTAATTTCCAGCACCCCAGCCCCATTTACATTTGATGCAATTTACTTTTCTTGCAATTTAAGTTTCAGCTCTGTTACTTTCTTGCTCTTTAAGTTTCAATGCAATTTACTTTCTGCACTTTATAATTCCTGCAAATTTACTTTCTGTTGGCTACAATTTCACTCAATTCCACTTCAATGTTAGCTTGACTAAACTAATCACCCACTAAAGTTGCTTGATCCATCAATCCCTGTGGGATCGACCTCACTCTAAGTGAGTTATTACTACTTGATGCGACCCGGTACACTTGCCGGTTGGATTTGTGTGTTTGGAAATTTGTTTTTCCACAAAAACACCATCAAGTTTTTGGCGCCGTTGCCGGGGATTGATTAGATCAACAATGATTAAGTGGGTGAGAAGTCTAGATCAAGCATTTTTTTCTTTTTTTGTTCTATGATCTAAGTTGAAACCAAGGTGTTTGTTTTTTTGCCTCACTAAGAAATTCTCATCTCTGATATGAGTAATTTCAATTTTCCTCGGTGTTGTGTGTTCCAAAATTTAAATGGAGTTTAACTCATCTTATGATCAAACAAATTTTATGGGATATTACCCACCATCACCAATCTCTAATGGTGGTTGGGAATATCACCAAGAAATCACAGATTCTGAGCACTCCAATCCATGGAGATTTGCTTCACAGACACAAGATGAGCAAGAAAACCATATGGGATATTTTCTTCCACCACAAAATGATGCTAGTCATGATTCTAATGGTGGCTGGGAAGGAAATTCTAATGCTCCATATGATATTCATCCAAAGATATCATCACTTGACCATGCTTCAACAAAAAGCCTCTATCAAAATTCACCACCCACACAAACTTCCATGAACCAAAGCCTCTCAAAGCTTGAGACCATGTTTGAAAAACATGAGAGGGAGGCACAGATATCCTGGAACGAGCAAGAGAATTCATTCAAAAACATGAAAATAATGTTAGCTCAATTGGTGACTGCAACAAGGAAAGAGGAAAAACAAGAGGAAGAGGCTACTGAGTCAAATGAATTTTTAGTGAAGAAGGAAGAGGTGGTGGAAATATTTGAACCTGAAATTGCACTTGAGATGACAAGAGCACATGACAACTCACAACTCTCACAAACTTCCCTGGACCAAAACGCCTCAACACTTGAATCTATGATTGAAAGGTATGAAGAGGAGATAAAGAAAGCTTGGGAAGATCAACAAACCTCCTCCATGAAAGAGCTATTAAAGCAAATGTTGAGTGTAAAAGAGGAAGTGGAAGAACAAGCTAGTGAGGAGGACAATCAAGAACGTCCAAACTCAAGGGAAACAGAGAGGCACATGAAAGACAAGCTCATTGAACCACCAATTCAAAAGGCTCTGGATGAAGATCAAACTCCAAAAATCACACAGCAACCATATCTTGACATCCAAGAAGTGAAGGCAACTAACAAAAGCACCAATCCTGTCCCTGAACCAGCAAGCAAGCTCAATCAAGCCAAATTCAAAAGGAAGCTTGCTGAGAAGAGGCCAAGAGAAGGGACAATAGTTGAAACTTCCCCCCCTTGAGGTCATACCTCCTAACAAACTGGAAGAAGAGGAAGAAAGTAAAGAACAACATGTCAAGCTAATGACACTAAAAGAGCACTTGTTGGGAGGTAACCCAACCGTAGGTATAATTTCTCTTTTCTGCTTTGTTTTCTTTCTTTGCTTTGTTTAAATTCAATAAATTGGCATATGGTTACATTCTAAGTTTGGTGTTGCCATGCAACACATTGTTTTCAATCTTTTTGGATGATTGCATCAAATCAAAAAAATGAAAGTGACACACCAAGATTCTAAGTTTGGTGTGCCACTTATTTTTCTATGCAACTCATCCAGCAACATCACTTGTCTGCATAATCATATTGCTTTTGCATTGTTATTTTTCTTTTGTTTTGACATTTTGTTTGCATTCTCTTTGTTTTAGTCACCTCTTTATTTTTAAGTTTTCTTTTATCAATTGTTTTTGTTAATACAACATCAAGAGAGCCTCATTCATGACAGATTTTTGGCTTGGTGATTGTATTCAACAAATAATAGTTTCTTTTGTTTAGTTTTATTTCAAATAAAATTGACATATGGTTGCATTCTAAGTTTGGTGTTGCTATGCAACAAAATTTGGTTCTAATTCTTACTAGATACTTGCATTAATTTCAAGTGAAAGTGTCACACTAAGTTTGGTGTGCCACTTATCTTTTATGCAATGTATTGTGCTCACCTTCTTATGTTTGCAATCAAAATGTCTTTGTCTCTGATGCCTTGATTGTTATCTTTCATTTTGCTTGCTTAAAACACATGTGCTACTAACATTTCATTGTGTAAGACATTCATGATCCATCTTAGCCCCATAGCCATTATTCTAATTGTTGCTTGAGGATGAGCAAGCATTCTGAGTTGGTATGGGAAGGAGAAGAATGGGAGAAAAATGACAACAATAGAGAAGATGAATTGTAAGGTTGTAAAGTTCCTTTTCCTCTCATTTATTTCCAGCACTTTAAATTGCATGATTGTCTTTATATTTTCTGTATGCATGTGTGGTATGACTAAGCATAGCTTGAATTTGATTTACAACATGGTGCTGTACCATTATGACTACTAACTTGAGTTTTGTGAGTTCAAAAGCAGTAAAGCATCATGATCATAAACAAACAAGGAATTAAAGAAGAATTTTGCATGTGCATACAAGTATTGGAAAGCTAGTATGATTGATTGTTGCTCAATTGCATTGGATTTTATTTAATTGAAGCTTTCATCTAGGACATTTTGTGAAATCTTTTGAAATCATGAAAACCTTGAAGAAGCAAATACAATTAAAGCAAGAAAAGAAAAAGGGAAAGAATGAGAAAGCTGAAGGCTCTGAGTACCAATGGCAATTTATTTGTTAAGTGCTTGTGGTGTTTATGTATCAAGCCAAATGCTTGAAAACAAAACACTTAGAAGTCAAGGCTAGGCTCAAGTGCAAAAGCACTTCCTCAAAGCTCAAGGCTCTGAGCATCAATGATTAGAGAGTTAAGAAAAGAAACAAATGAGCTTAATGAAGTCCTCTAATTAAATGCTTGTGGTGCTTATGTATCAAGTGGTAATACTTGAAAACAAAGCATTTAGAAGTCGTAGCTTTGTTATTAACTCATGGGGCAAAGCACCCAAAAGGAGAAGCTAAAAAAAAAATCAAAAGCTTGTTTCAAGGAAGAATTATAAGAAAAAGATTTCATAAATTGAGCTAGATAGAAGCATCAATCATTTACATTTCTTTTGTGATTGTAACATGCATAGAAAACTAGCTTGCCATGAACATTAACTTGCTACTCTTCTTACCTTGGATTGTCAATTTCTATTGCATGATTCTTTTCTTGCTTGAGGACAAGCAAGGTTTAAGTTTGGTGTTGTGATGACAAGTCATCATATACCTATTTTTCTATGCTTTTTCATACAAGAAATTGATGAATTGTGCTTAAATATTGAATGCTTTTATACTTAATTGGTATATTTCCTTGATCTTTTAATTTTATAAATCTTGTAGGAAATAAGAAGAAAAAGAAGCAAAGAAGCACAAAAAAAGGAGAAAAAAAGAGCTTTGGGACACACTTTGAAGTTGGAGCACACTTTGGAGCCTTAGGCCACGCTTTTATGACCAAATTAAAGGAGAATAGGCAAACAGCACACACTGCCCTGCTCTTGCCAAGGGCAGGGCAGAATTGTGATGCAAAGTGAGGTTGGAAGCAAGAATTTTCGCTAAGGTAAAATCTGGGCGCTCACAGCATGACCATGCCTCCTTCAAAGGGCTATAACTTAAGCTACAGACGTCCAATTGATGTGCTTCCAGTTGCGTTAGAAAGCTGACATTTAAAGCTTTCCAACGATATATAGCAATCCATATTTGGCGTAACATTGAGGCAGGAATTTAAGGCATCTTTAAGGACCAAAAATAAGCAAAAATAAACCAAAGTGCTTCCACCAAGGCTCGAAGCTGGAGCCTCACTCCAAAGCAAAGTAGCGCTCATTTTTCTGCTCTGCCCTCTTGGAGATCAGGGCAATGTCGTGCTCTCTTCATGGAAAATCAAGGAAAAATTGCTCCTCAAGTGCTTTCACCAAGGTTCGAACACAAGACCTTCAAGGAAGTAAAGCAAGCAAGCGCTACACACAAGGGAGCTTGCGCGCATCACTTTGACACGGCCCAGGGAAGCATGGCACGCACCAAGGCAACATTGCCCTGCCCTCCCCAAGGGCAGGGCAGCATCCTGATGCTTCCAAGCCTTGGCACGCAAATTGGATACCCACATAAAGTTTCCCTGCTCTGCCCTCCACAAGAGCAGGGCAGCCTCCTGGGAGCAAATAATCATGGGCCAAAAGTTCAATTTCATATAAATTCAATTCTTCACCAAATTGAATCAAGGCCATCCAAGACCCATTCTCCCTCAAATCCAAAGCAAGCAAAAGCCCACTCAACATGACTCAAAGGCACACAGAGAAGCTAGATTAGGATTTTCATTTTTGTGAATTTGTTTTTAATTTCAATTTCATTTTATTTTCATTTTGTAAAAGAAGCCTATATAAAGGGCATCATTCTCATTTCAGAGAGGAAGTTGGCTCTAATAGGAGCTCCATTAGAAAGAGGCTAGCTGCACTAGGGAGTATTAGGATTTGAGAGCTCTCTCTCTTAGTTTTCATTTCTGTTTTGAAATTTTGGATTGAGGTTGGAGGAATTCTGTTTCAATCTTTAATCTGAAATCCATCTTTGTTCATCTTCTGCATAATTTCTAAGAATTGAAAGTTGAATCTGCGTTCTCATTTACTGCTTCCATCTTTCTTTCTTCTTCAATCTGCTTTCTACTTTGATCAAGGAAGGAATTGAGATCTAGACTTGTTTTCTAGTCTCATTGATTCCCTGAGATCTTGTCTCTTTAAATTTCACAATTGAGCTGAGTTACATTCTGTGTTGCTTCTTCAAGAAATTTTGCCTTGCTGTTTACATCTTTTGCTTTTATTTCATCTGCATTTTTACCTTTCTGTTCCTATTACTTCCAATTTACTTCCAAGCAATTTAATCTCCCTGCAATTGTTCTATGCTTTGCTTTACTGCTTTCATTTAATTTCCAGCACCCCAGCCCCATTTACATTTGATGCAATTTACTTTTCTTGCAATTTAAGTTTCAGCTCTTTTACTTTCTTGCTCTTTAAGTTTCAATGCAATTTACTTTCTGCACTTTATAATTCCTGCAAATTTACTTTCTGTTGGCTACAATTTCACTCAATTCCACTTCAATGTTAGCTTGACTAAACTAATCACCCACTAAAGTTGCTTGATCCATCAATCCCTGTGGGATCGACCTCACTCTAAGTGAGTTATTACTACTTGATGCGACCCGGTACACTTGCCGGTTGGATTTGTGTGTTTGGAAATTTGTTTTTCCACAAAAACACCATCACTCATCAGTTTGAATCTTGTGTCAATTTTTAAGTTTGATTTCTTCTTGTGTCTTTTCTTTTAATCTTTCGAAAATTGTGTCTTTGGTTTTCAAAAATTTTAAGTTTGGTGTCTTTTGCATGTTCTTGTGTTCTTTGAATTCTTTGAGTTTTGTTCTTGGTGTTCTTCTTGATCATCAAAGTGTTCTTATTTTTCTTCTCGTTTTGATCTTAAAATTTTTAAGTTTGGCGTCCCTTTGTGTTTTTCCTTCTAATTTTTGCATACTAGGTGTCTTAGATCTAAAAATTTTAACTTTGGTGTATTTTTGTTGTTTTTCTCTTTCTTCATTAAATTCAAAAATTTAAAAAAAAGTAAAATATCTTTTCTTATCTTTAATTGCGATTTTCGAAAATTACAACGAAAAAATTCAAATTTTAATTTTAAAATCATTATATTATCTTATCTTAGTTTTAAATTTCAAAATTCAAATCTTTTCAAAAATCATATCTTTTTCAAATCTTTATCTTATCTTGTTTCAAATTCAAAATTCAAAAAATTAAAATTCAATTTTTCAAAAATCTTATCTTATCTTATTTCAAATTAAAATTTTAAAATTCAATTTCAAAATTTAAATTTTAAATTTCAAAATCAAATCTTTTTCAAAAATTAAATTTCAAATCTTTTTTAGAAACTAACTTTTTTATTTTGATTTCAAATCTTTTTAATTTAAAATTTATCTTCTCTTAACTTCCCTATCTTATCTTTCTTACCTAATTTATCTTCTTTTTAATTCAAAACCTTTTCTATCTTATCTTCTTTTAAATTTTAAAATCTTTTCAAATCTTTTCAATTCTTATCTTATCTTGTTGACATTTTTCAAATATTTTCAAAATCAAATCTTTTCTAATCTTCTATCTTATCTTGTTTTCAAATCTTTCTTAATTAGTTAGTTGTTTTCTCTTTCTTCTCTTTCAAAACTTCCTAACTAACTCATCTCTCTTCTATTTTCAAAAATATCTTTATTTCACCCTCTTCTTTTTTGAAAATCATCATTAAATTTTCAAATCTTTTTAGTTCATTAACCTTTATCTGATTAATAAATAAAATAAAAACAAAAATATTTCAATTCTATTTTCTAATTTTGCTTCTAATTTTTGAATTCTTCCTTTTTTCTAGCCGAATTCTTCTTGTCCTTCCTCTATCCTCATTCTTCTTCCTTCTTTTGGATATCTCACCGGGAGCTCCCTATACTGTGACATAGAGACTCCCATTTTTTTGGTCTCTTATTTATATATGCAGAGACACCGAAGTCACTATGGATCCAAAGAGGAATGCACGAATTGGGAGACCGCTGGGCTCCTATACATTTGACACTCCTATTGACTCAGATGACTTTAAGGTCAACCTAGACCAAATCCTGCTATAACGGCAAAAATGCCAGTTTCATGAAAACCCACAAGAAGACCCCAATAAGTTCATCTCCGACTTCCTATAGTTCTGTGATACTGTGGAGGCCAATAGGGTGAACTCTGAAGTCCCCAGGCTAAAACACTTCCCATTCGCTCTGAGTGATCAAGAAAATGAATGGTGGCATATGGAATTTAGAGGAATTATGAATACCTGGGATAAGGTTGTTAACAAATTTCTGAACAAGTTCTCTCCCTCATAAAAATTAACTAAGCCAGTGACCGATGTTCAGACCTTCAGGCCGAAGAAGAGTGAGTCCCTCCATGATGCTTGGAAGAGGTACAAGCTGATGTTTAGAAATTTCCCTCTCCATATGTTCTCAGGATGGGGCAAGACAATGATCTTCTATAAATCAATCTCTGAGATAGCCAGGAAGACAGTAGATCACTTTGCAAACGGTCTTCTGTACTTTATAGAGAGACATGAGGAGACAGATGAGCTCATTGAGATAGCTGCCAATAACTAGCACTTATACTCCTGTGAGGAGACCCCAACTAGTACAGAAGTTCTAGACATGAAGACCTTAAAAGAAAGTGGGATAGTAGTCTTCACCAAGGAGGCCGAACCTCAGGAGCATGCTACTGAAGGGCTTAAGGCAATCACGGACCAGAAGGATCCTGAGACTGCCATTGAGCACGCCCCTACAAAAGAGAAGGAACCTCAAGTTGATTCTTCTCTAGGCATGCAAGAGGAGCCTGTGATTACGACAGAGCTTGCCCTTGCAGATTTGAAAGAGCCTCAAGTGCTGCCTTTCATAGGCATGCAGAAAGAACCAGCAGATGAGCAGTTGGCTCATTTCCCAGGAGCTCTTAAGGGGCTACAAGTCAATATCTCTGTTGCAAAGGTATTGGGAAAAAAGACCCCCTATACGGCCTATCTAAAAGATGTTCTTTTTGAAAAGAATGACCTAAGAAGAGATGAAATAGAGGTACTTATTGAGAAGTACAGTATAGAATGAGCTGCCAAGGATGCCAGATCTTGGGAGCTTTCAGATCCTATGGACTACTGGAAAGATCACTTTTGACAAAGCCCTGTATGATCTTAGCTTAAGTTTAAATCTGAAACCTTCATCTGTGATGAAGAAGCTGGGAATCCAAGAGGCACAAGAAACAAGGATTACCTTGCATAAGGTCTAGATGGTGTTCAAGGTTCTTGACCCTCCGTTACCCCCTGACAAGGGAGGCACTTGCATAAAGGATTCAGCATCCAAGCCTCCTCCCTTGGATGAAATAAATTCAATTGCTCCTAAGACCAAACGTAAGTTTGGTGTTGGATGTACACTATCCACAAAGGAAGAAGGTCTAAAAAAGAAGATACCTAGGGGCTGGAAAAACAAAAATATCCCTACTGAAGGCTTTACACCATGGAAAATAGTAATGTTCACTTATCTCATCATGGTATTCACCATGGAAGAGGGAAATGGTACTAAAGGGCACCAGCATATTGCTGCAAGCCGAAACCTTCCTCATGTAGTGAACAAGATCCTGTCTCTCGAGCATATTAAGCTAATACATGAGAGAACATGAAGGAAGCTCCCTGTAAGGAGTAAGGATTTATTCCTCTATGACTATCTTCCTCCTTGAAAGGAGCTATCCATCAAGCTAATGACATTAAAGAAGCGCTTGTTGGGAGGCAACCCAACCATGAGTAGAGTATTTCTATTCTTATTTCTTTTGTTTATTTTCATTTGAGTTTATTTTAGTTTATTTTTAGAGTTTCCCTTGCTTTTTAATGTTTGTGATCATGTGTAGTAGTTATAATAGAAATTGAAATAGTCATAGCTGGAAACAGAACACCCTGGAGTGGAAACCTTGCTGGCATTGAATGCCAGACAATGAGCCAAGTTGGGCATTCAACACCCAAAAAGGCAGAAGACCTGGCGTCGTACGCCAGGAAGGATGTTCCTCTTGGGCGTTCAACGCCACGAATGAAAGGCAAGCTGGCGTTGCTATGGTGCACAAGCTGGGCATTGAACACCCATACGGAGGGCAGGGAATTTGAATTCCCTAGCTCTCAGGACCAGTAGGTCCTACAGAATCTCCACCTACCCCACCTTCTTTTACCCTATTCTTCCCCATTGTTCATATTTGCTCGAGACGAGCAAAACTCTTAAGTTTGGTGTTGCAAAAGCTTTGCTTTTTGACTTCTACCACTCCTAAGTATGGCACCAAAGACTGGTGAAACCTCAAGGAAGAAGAAGGGAAAGGCACTTGCCCCCACATCCCTTACCTCATTTGTCACCTATGCAATTCAGTTGCAATTATCACAGAAAAGGACAAGCCCATCACTAAAAGAAGGATGGAGCATGTTAGAGAGCCGGCACATGGACCACAGCAAGAGCATGTGGAGCCGCCTCAATAGAAATCCTTGAGATGCCTCAAAGGATGTATTTTCCTCCCCAAAAAATTTTTGGGATCAATTGAATACCTCTTTGGGAGAATGGAGCTCAAACCATGGAGCAACTGAGGTTGGAACATCAAGAGGACTCCACCATCCTCCATGAAATAGTGAATATCAAATGGCTATGAGGGAAGAACAACAAAGACAAGGGCGTGACATTGAAGAGATCAAGCACTACATTGGATCCTCAAGGAGGAGCACTAGCCGCCACCATTAATGTGGATTCGTTCTCTTAATCCCTTCTCCTTATGTCATTTTTTTTCTATTTTCTGTTATGCTTTATTGTCTGTTCTCTGGTTCTTATTGCATGATCATTTCTATCTATGTCTTAAAGTTATAAAATGTTCCATATGTCTCTCACCTTACTTAAAAGAAAATTTTAATTGAAAAGAATTGAGAGATACAAGAATTTCAAGTTTTACAATAAGAAAAGTCAGTTATTTTAATGTGGTGGCATTTCTTTTGTTTTCTGAATGTATGAATAAATAGTGCATATTTGAAGTTGAAATTAAGAATGTTGGCCCTTGAACGAATGATGAAAAAAGAAAAGTATTATTGGTAATCTAAAAAATCCAACAATGGATTCTTGAAGCAAGAAAAAGCAGCAAAAAGAAAAAGAAAAAGCATGTTGCAATAAAAGAAAAAATATATATGTATGCAAAAAAAAAGCAGAAAAAGCCAATAAATCTTTAAATCAAAAGGCAAAAGCAAAAGCCAATAACCCTTTAAACTAAAAGGCAAGTGTAAAAGAATCCAAAGATCCTAAGAGTGTGCTTAAGAACTCAGGAAGTGTCTGTGGGGTTCTAGCAAAGCTGAATCACAATCCGAAAGGGTTCACCCAGTTAAAGTGTCTGTGGTATTTATGTATCCAGTGGTAATATTGGAAAACAAAGTACTTAGAGTCACGGCCAAGACTCTAAAAGTTGTTTTCAAGAATAAAAAATAACTAAACTATGAGAGTCAATAATATCATCTGGATTTTAAGTTCCTAAAGAGACCAACATTTCTGAGTTTCAATGGATAG
Organism: Arachis stenosperma; assembly: GCF_014773155.1. NCBI lineage: Eukaryota > Viridiplantae > Streptophyta > Magnoliopsida > Fabales > Fabaceae > Arachis > Arachis stenosperma. Next base: position 107,070,965 of record NC_080381.1, on the reverse strand, counting down.
TGAGATGCCAAAACTATTCAGAAGCAAGAAGCTACTAAGTCCTGCTCATCTAATTCAAACTGAGCTTTATTAGAAACTCTGAGATTTATTGTATCTTACTCTTCTTTTTTTTCCTATTGTGTTTTTAGTTGCTTGGAGACAAGCAATAGTTTAAGTTTGGTGTTGTGATAAGCGGATATTTTATACGCTTTTTAGCATCATTTTCATATAGTTTTTAGCATGTTTTGTTTAAGTTTTATTAGGTTTTCATAGGTTTTAGTGTAAAATTCACATTTTTGGATTCTATTTTGAGTTTGTGTGTTTTTATACAATTTCAGGTATTTTCTAGCTAAAGTTGAGGAGCAAGAGCAAAAGTCTGATTTAGAGACAGAGAAAGCATTGTAGATGCTGTCCAGATCTTACCTCCTTAAACTTGAAAGAGCTTTCCTGGAGCTACAGACATCTAAATGGAAACCTAACATTCAGAGCTATCCAGCAATGTATAATAGTCCATACTTTGCTTCATAATTGAAGGCCCAAAACTGGCGTTCAATGCCAGCCTCCTACCCTATTCTGGCATCCAATGCCCAAGGGAGAAGAGACTAGCGTCCAACACCCATAAAGGACTCCCTAGCCAGTGTTCAATGCCCTAGAGGCCTCCTAGCATGTGGATCTCAATCAGGCTCAGCCCAAGCACTCCCCAAGTGGACCCAGAAGTGGATTTTAGCACTAAAAGACCATTTTACCTGTTCTATTTCAGTCCATGTTTGATTCTCTATTCTAAGATGTATCTTCGTTCTTCATCAATATGAATGCGTTGAACTAGCATAAGGTTATCACATTCTACATGGATTTAGAGTGAGTCTTTCATCAGACAATTATGAACCACTAGCTTGATTATACATCTAGAGTGAGTCTTTCATCAGACAATTATGAACCACTAGCTTGATTATACATCTCTTAGATGGCTAATCCACGACTTCATTGGGGACTTCTCGAAACATCAGTTCAGCCGAGGTATGGGGAGATTAGAGTCTTTGTGGTAGAGACTAGAACCCAAAGGCGCTGCATTCTCTGATCTAGAAGATTTGACCTTGTTTGTGGCATTTTGAGTAAGATCATTAAGGAGAACGGACTGCAGGAGCTTCACCCTCAATCAAAATGGATCCACACTAACCCCGGGGTTCAGATCTAAAGGAGAATTGGCGACCTCTCAATCGGTGTCAATCACATACAGCCTGCCATAGAAGAAATCATTCACAGTTGAAGAAGACACTAAGACCAGAATTAATCCAGAAGAACAAAACATCTCTAAGCCCTAACCATCTTCTTATCGCAGTTTACACAACTTCTGAGTAACGTTTTATTTATTTCCTTTTATGCGCTTTAAACAAAACACCTACCTCTTCTATTCGCCTGGCTAAGATCTGCAAGATAACCATAGCTTGCTTCAAATCACAATTCTCATGGGATCGATCCTGACTCACTCAGGTATTACTTGGATGACCCAGTACACTTGCTGGTTCAGTGTACGAAGTGTGGGGATTCATGTGCACCAGACTCTTGGGGTAGATGCAGTGGTTATCCCCCACTTGCTCCCAGTTGATGTTAATTTAAGATTTGTGAAACTATCTGAGTTTTGGATTTCCTTGGGTAGATGCAGTGGGTCGACTTCACTTGTTCCAGGTTGAGATTCGAGATTCTGTTGACCCTGTATCGTAAAATGTGGCCAGACACTTAGACCTTTCCAGATGAGCTCTCCTCCATGGATATTTTATTTTATTGGTTATGATTTTGAGTTTGGGGATGCGTGCTTGCATGGACTGTCCAATGGTTGGCTACCAGGACATATCGGGTTGGCTTTGTAATCGACAGATGATATCATCAGCCATAGGGCAGGCATACATCTTTTGCATATGTTTGATTTGTTTGGGTTTGCCTAATTGTTTTGGATTGTTATATCATCTATGCTATGTTACCTTATTATATGCTATTTGTTCTACTTGTACCTTAGATGTGTATTACTTCTCTCTATTGCTTGTGTTTGTACAACTGAGAGGTCCCTCATGCTAGTGTCGGTTGACGCTGAGGCCTGTTCCTGTTGAAATGTTTTGATGATATGATTGAATAATGATGATGATTACTAAATGTGATAATTTGAACTCCCTGGATAGATGCAGTGAAGTGATTTCACTTGCTCCAAGTAGAGAATGAGATAACTGATATTTAAATGCTGAGTTCAAGGTTTACTGGCTATGGTTTGGCTTGGAATTGAGTGATGAGAGGTTTTGAAAGAATGGAAAGATGAGGAGTTGACTAGACTTAGTATCACCTAAAACATTTGCCTAATTCATGGATTAGTGAAAACCTAAGATGAATTAATGAATGAAAGGAAGTTTAGGATGCTTAGTGAGTTTTTATTATAGTGCATTGTATTTATTTGGCACTTTTACCGTACTGGGAACCCATGGGTCGGGGGTTCTTATTCTGTATATATCTCTTATTTTTCAGATGTAGGTTCGGGTGCTCAGTGAGCTGTGGTTTATCTGAAAAATGGCGAAGATCATTGAATTCTGTTTTACTTTTGTTTAGAATCTCTCCACACTTATTTTGAAAACCTTGTGGTTATGTATTTATTTTCCTTTTGAAAACTTGCCTATAGAGGCTTTGATGTATATTCTGCAAGAGATAGGAGAGTTACTATTGTCAACTGATTTTATTACTGTACCCTAGTCGGCCTAAGCTTCGCAGGTGGTGACTAGTGGCTATATATATATATATATATATATATATATATATGTACCTTATCTTGATTTACTATCCAAATACGTTTTATCCTTTGTCGATACGCGATGTTACGATTTTGCGATTTTATTTTTACTCCTTTCAGACTTCTCAATTAATACTCCTTTCAATTATACTTATAATTATGTATTAAAAATCCACCTTGAGAGTCGTGCCACCTTATTATCATTAACTTATGACTCGAGCATAAAAATCTGAATATTAGGGTGTTACATTTATAGTATCAGAGCAGTTCATCCTCGTGAGCCTGAGGGGTGGACTGCTTATGCTTCGATGCATACTCTGAGTCTGTTCCTGTGCTAGTTAGGGTATCTAACCGATACATCTAGCATGAAGTTCATGAGTGTACCTTTGGTAATTTGAAGCACTTAACTTGAGATATTGAGTCTGATCACCTCAATATCACATGTTTGGTGTGGACGAGACCCGAACGGTGTCTCATGGGCAGGAGCGAGGTACTCAGGAAAGAATTCCCTAGGATGAACCAATGAGGGAATGCGAGATAGGAATCTTGGTGTTGGTGATGAGCAGATATTTTATACACTTTTTGGCATCATTTTCATATAGTTTTTAGTATATTTTGTTTAGTTTTTATTAAATTTTTATAGGTTTTAGTGTTAGATTCACAACTTTGGATTCTACTTTGAGTTTGTGTATTTTTTGAAAATTTCAGGTATTTTCTGGTTGAAATTGAGGAGCTGGAGCAAAAGTCTGGTTTAGAGACAGAGAAACCACTGCAGATGTTGTCCAGAACTGACCTCCTTGCATTCGGAAGAGCTTTTCTAGAGCTACAGAAGTCCCAATGGAGCTTTCTCAATGGCTATGGAAGGCTAACTTCCAAATCTTTCCTGCAGAATAATAGTCCATACTTTTCTTCAGATTAGATGGCCCAAAACTGGCGTCCAACGCCAGCCTCCTGCCACCTTCCAAGCGTCCAGTGCCAAAAGAGAAGAGACCAGCGTCCAAACGCCCAGAGAGGACCCCCTAGCCAGCGTTTCATGCCCTAGAGACCTCATAGCACATGGATCTCATCAAAGCTCAGCCCAAACCCTCACCAAGTGGGTCCCAAAAAAATGGATGTTAGCACTAAATAGACTGTTTTACCCTTACTAGTTGATGAATTGCATCATTTACCCTTTTTACCTATGCAAAAGGACCATAAAATGGCACATATTCATTGTTTTAATGCAATTTCATGAGCTAAATGTTAAGTACTATGGTACATTGCTTTGAAATGAATTTGTGCTGAATTTCAGGTGAAAATTGCAACAAAAAAGGAAGAAAACAACAAAATAGAGCTGGGCATGTGAAACTAGCATGCCACTTAGAACAAATGCCATGAAAGCATATGGGTGTGGCACGCCAAGAGCTGGGCGTGGCACGCCAGAAGCTGGGCGTGGCACGCTCGTACAAGTTTCCAGAGAGCAATGATAAAGGCCACAAAAGGGGGCATGGCACGCCAAGGCAGGCGTGGCACGCCAGGACCATCAACCACTATGGGTGTGCCACTAGAAACATGGGGCGTGGCACGCCAGTTCAATAATCCTAAGGCTCAAACACTTGGGCGTGCTACTTGGTGTCGAATCCGTGGCACGCCAAGCTCTTATCATCACTTGGGCGTGCCACTTGAGGAGCCCGGCGTGGCACACCAAGCTTAAAGAGGGCCATCATCACTTGGGCGTGGCACGTCAGGATCTGGGCATGGCACGCTAGTACAAAATTCCAGAGGCGAGATTGAAGGTCCAAACACATGGGCGTGCCACTTGGTATCGAAGGCGTGGTACGCCAAGCCCTTATCATCACTTGGACGTGCCACTTGAAGGCCAAAGCGTGGCACACCAAATAATTAACATTGCTCAAATCTACCAATCTCTGTGGATACGATCCCATTCCATTGTGGGTTATTACTTGACGATAATTTTGGTGCGCTTGCCAAGAGAACAGATTCATTATAAAAAATTTTATGGGGTGTGAATTCCGGCCAATCACTAGTCATCTGTTTAGTATTTAAAGTGTATTTTTCATTCTCCAAGTGGAGGACGCATACTTTAGACATTATTTTCGAGTTTTACATTGTATTTTCTTTTCAGTATGAGTTTCTAAACCTCCTAGGTTGAGGGGTGGAGCCCTGCTGAGTCCTATGAATTAATAAAAGTATTACTGTTTCTTCTTCGATTAATGTTTGATTTACTTCTAAGATGTATATTCGTTCTTCAACATGGTGAATAGGATGATCCGTGACAATCAGCTCTGTTCATCATACTAAGACAAACGTGCCTAACAAACACTCGCATCTACTTGGGTTCGTGTGAATACGTGACTATAAAGTGCGAGCCAACAACTTTGTTTATACATTTCTCAGACGACTAATCCATGAATTCGTTGGGGACTTCTAGAGACACCAGTTCAGCCGATTTTCGGGGAGATTAGGGTCTCTGTGGTATAAGCTAGAACCTAAAGAAGCAGCATTCTCTGATCTAGAAGATTTGACATTGTCTGTGGCGTTTTGAGTAGGATCACCAAGAGAATGAACTTCTAGAGCTTCACCCTTCGTCAGATTGGATGACCACGGCCCATGGCATTGATCACATACAGCCTGCCATTGAAGAAATCACTCACAAGCAAAGAAGACAGTAATACAGAAGTTAATTTAAAAAGACAAAGCAACTCCAATACTCAACTATATTCCTATTACTGATTATCCTTTTTCTTTATTTACATGCCAACTTAGTTTAGATCTCACAAATATTTATCTATCAACTTCTGAGTTGCCTGACTAAGACCAGCAAGATAACCATAGCTTGCTTCAAACCACAATCCTCGTGGGATCGACCCTGACTCGCTCAGGTATTACTTGGACGACCCAGTGCACTTGCTGGTACAGTTGTACGAAAGTGTGGGGATTCGTGCACCAAGTTTTTGGCGCCGTTGCCGGGGATTATTAAGTTTGGACAAACTAACGGATTGTCTTGCTTCCAGATCAGGTAATTTTTATTTTATTTGAGTCTTTTATTTTTAGTTTCTTCTTCTTCAATTTTCGAAAAAAAATTAAAAACCTTTTCAAAATTTTATTTTCTTTTCATTGTTTAATCTTTGTTCTTTGTTTGAGTCTTGTGTTCTTGTTCTTGTTGGGTTTTACGTTTTCTTTAAGTCTTTCTTTCAAAAAATTTTTCGAAAATTGTTTCTTTGTTTAAATCTTGTGTCAAATCTTTAAGTTTGGTGTCTTCTTGTGTCTTTCTTTTAAATTTTCGAAATTTTGTGTTTAGTTTTCTAAAAAGTTTAAGCTTGGTGTCCTTTATATGTTCTTGTGTTCTTTGAGTTTCTTGAGTCTTCAATTTTCAAAGTGTTCTTGTCTCTCTTTTGTGTTTTGATCTTAAAATTTTTAAGTTTGGTGTCCCTTGGTGTTTGTTTTCAAAACTTTTGAAAACCTGGGCATCAGATCTAAAAATTTTAACTTTTGTGTCTTTTATTTGTTTTTCTCTCTTTTCATTAAATTCAAAAATAAAAAATATCTTTTCTATTGTTATTTTTAACTATATTTTCGAAATTTTTAATTAAAAATTCAGATTTTAATTTTAAAATTTTTGTCTTATCTTATCTTAGTTTTTAATTTTTTAAAAAAATTAAAATCTTTTCAAAATCAAAATCATATCTTTTTCAAAAATCTTATCTTTTTCAAATCTTATCTTTTTAAAATCTTTTTCGAATCTTTTTGTTTCTTATCTTATCTTCTCTTATCTTTTCTAATTTCTAACTTTCAAATTCAAATCTTATCTTATCTTATCTTATTTTGAATTCAAATTTTTTCTTAATTAATCACTTCTTTCTCTCTATTTTCTTTCAAAACTACCTAACTAACTCTTCTCTCTCTTAATTTTCGAAAACTCTCTCTTCTTCTCTCTCTTCTCTTTTTTGAAAATTCACTAACTAATTTTCAACCCTTTTTAAATTAATAACCTTAATTTTCGAAAATTAATTAATTAATAAATAAAAACAAAAATACTTTAATTCTTATTTATCTCTTTCTTCTCTTTTCTATTTATATTATTCGAACTCCTCTTGTCTCCCATCCTCCATCTTCAGTTTTCTATCTTCTTCTTCTTTCTTCACATCTAACTGGAAGCTCTTTGTCCAAGTAGCACAAAAAGATTTCTTCCTTTCTTTTCTTTTCTTCTTTTCTTGTTTATGACTAGGAATATGGATAAAGATCCCCTCTTGACTCCTGACCCTGAACCTGAGAAAACTCTAAGAAAGCGTTTACAACAAGCTAAAGTACAACACTCCGGAAGAGACTTTTTAGAAAATTTTGAACAAGAAATAAGAGACATGGCCAAACCTCAAGAGGAAGCAAGAAAGGTTCTTGGTGACTACACCATGCCTACCTCTAACTTATATGGCATAAGCATCTCTGTACTTGCCATTGGAGCTAACAATTTTGAGCTTAAGCCTCAGTTAGTCTCTCTTATGCAACAGAATTGCAAGTTCCATGGACTTCCAAAGGAAGATCCACATCAGTTTTTAGTTGAGTTCTTGCTAATCTGTGATACTGTAAAGACTAATGGAGTAGATCCTGAAGTCTACAAACTTATACTCTTTCCCTTTGCTGTAAGAGATAGAGCTAAGACATGGTTGGATGCCCAACCAAAAGAGAGTCTAAACTCTTGGGAAAAGCTGGTTAATATTTTTTTTGCTAAATTCTTTTCTCCTCAAAGAATGAGCAAAATTAGAGTGGATATCTAAACCTTCAGACAAAGAGAAGGAGAATCCCTCTGCGAAGCTTGGAAAAGATACAAGCAACTGATCAGGAGATATCCTCCTGATATGCTCTCAGAATGGTCTATCATAGGCGTGTTCTATGATGGTCTATCTGAATTGTCCAAAATTTTATTGGACAGCTCTGCAGGTGGATCACTCTACTTGAGGAAAACACCAGCAGAAGCTAGAGAACTCATTGAGATGGTTGCTAACAACTAGTTCATGTACACTTCTGAAAGAAATCCTGTAAATCACGGGACCTCTCAGAAGAAAGGAGTTCTCGAAGTTGATACTCTGGATGCCATATTGGCTCAGAACAAGATCTGACTGGAATGCAAACTGTAGTTGGCAGTACTCAAGAAGCTTCTTTTGAAATAGAAGCTTATGATCCCGATCAACCCACCATGGAGGAGGTGAATTACATGGAAGAATCCTATGGAAACACCTACAACCCTTCATGGAGGAATCATCCTAACCTTTCATGGAAGGATCAACAGAAACCTCAGCAAGGTTTCAATAACAATCAAGGTGGAAGGAACCAGAATAGGTTCAACAACAGACCACAATTCCCATCTTCTCAAGGGAATATAGAAACATCTAAGCAGAACTTTTCTGACTTAGTTGCTTTAGTTTCCAATCTCTCTAAGACCACTCATACTTTTATGAATGAAGCAAGGTCCTCCATTAGAAATCTAGAGGTACATGTTGGTCAACTGAGTAAGAGGATCCCTGAGACTCCTCTTGAGACTCTTCCAAGCAACACTGAGGTGAACCCAAGAGAATAGTGCAAGGCCATAACCATGGAGGTAGAGGCTGAATCTGGAGAGAATGGGGTGGTGTTGAACACAAGTGAAGGACATATCACTGGGTGTTCAACGCCCAATCTGGCAGAAAGCCTGGCGTTGAACGCCCAGTGAGCTGGGCGTTCAACGCACATCCTGGCAGCAATGCTAGCGTTCAATGCCAGCCAGAGAGCACTGGCTGGGCGTTGAACGCCCAAACACACAGGCTTTCTGGCGCTGAACGCCAGTGAGGAACCCCTCACTGGGCTTTCAACGCCCAACCAGGCAGGCTATCTAGCGCTAAACGCCAGTGAGGAACCCCTCACTGGGTGTTCAACGCCCAAACATGCAGCCATTCTGGCGCTGAACGCCAGTGAGGAACCCCTCACTAGGTGTTCAATGCCCACACACCCAGGGAAGCTGGCGTTGAACGCCAACAAGGATACCCCTGCTGGGCGTTCAACGCCAAAAATGACAGAAGAACTGGCGTTTAACACCAGTATGGGTGCACAGCAAGGCCGTTTAACGCCCAATAAGCTATCAGAGCTGGCATTAAATGCCAGTGAAAACACACATTCTGAGTGCTCAAGTCCCACTCAAAAAACCTCTATCCCAAAACCAAAGGAAGCCAAGGCTCACATAAAGACCATAGAGGTTCCTTTGAATGCACTTCTGCAGTGCATAATTTCTGATGACTACTCATTCTCTGATGAGGATGAAGACACCAGGGAAGAGCAAGTTGCTCGGTACCTAGGAGCTCTTATGAAGGTGAATGCCAAGTTATTTGGTACAAAGCCACTGGAAGAAAAACCTCTACTGCTTACCAAAGAATTAAATGCTTAGTTTCAGCAGAGGCTACCTTAGAAGCTTCCAGATCCTAGACACTTTCTGATTCCTTGCACCATAGGCACTATGACTTTTGACAAGGCTCTATGTGACCTAGGGTCAAGTATTAACCTCATGCCACTCTCTGTAATGGAGAAGCTGGGAATCCTTGAGGTACAAGCTGCACACATCTTATTAGAGATGGCAGACAAGATAATGAAGAAGCCATATGGCTTGGTAGAGGATGTCTTGGTAAAACATGAAAACCACTACTTCCCTGCAAACTTCAAAGTCTTAGACATAAGAGAGGATGAGGATGACCTTTCCTAGCCACTGCCAATGCTATTATTGATGTGGCTAAGGGAGAACTGACTCTACAACTAGGGGAGAATCACATCTTGTTCAAGATGCCTCATCCCAGTTCTCCCTTAAATAAAAGAGAGATAACTGTGCAACACCTACTATTCCAACCCTTTCTTTCTGTGCAGAGCATTACAGAACCCCCTGACATTAATTCTATGGTTGGTGTTGGGCAGCCATCAACAAGCTCTAAGTACAAAGGTACTAAGAAGAATGTACCTAAAGGCTGAAGGGACAAGAAAATCCCAACTGAAGGCCTCTCACCTGGCATGAGAGTTGTCTTCACCAAGAAGCCAGTCTTACCACACACAGTGAATTGCATCATGTCTTTAGAGCATGTCGAGCTCATTCATGAGAAGATAGGAAGAAAATTCACTGTCAGGGGAAAAAATCTGAGCCCACACTCATCTTCCTAAGGAGCTAACTGTCAAGCTAATGACGTTAAAGAAGCGCTTGTTGGGAGGCAACCCAACCTTAATTAATTAATTTTATTTTCTTTTATTTTCTTTTTCTTTGTTTTATATTTTTGGTTCTTAATCATATGCAGCAGTCAGAACTGAGACAAAATTCACAGTAGTGAAAACAAAACACTCTGGATGGAGTGTTAAAGTTGAACGCCAGCCAGGGTATCCCTACTGGGCGTTCAACGCCCCAAATAGGCAGCATTGCTGGCGTTGAATGCCAGCCAGGGTGTTCAAACACCAATGCAGAGAAGCATGGAATCTAGATTCCCAAACCTCTCAAGATCAGTGGGTCCCATAGCATCTTCACCTACCCCACTTACTTTTACACTTCCTCATACACACTTCCCTATAAACCCTAGCCCAATCACATCCATCACACTTCCCCAAAATCATCATAACTCCCACCAACCCCCACCTACTTCAAAATCAAATTTTCCACTTAAAACCCCACCCATGGCCAAAACTAACCCTACCCACTCCCTGTTATTACCCCTCTTCATAACCCTCCATACACACACCTCTCAAACACTCAAAAGCCCCACCGGACGAGCCCTCTCTCTTCCTCTATCTCCTTCTATTTCCTTCTTCTTCTACTCCATTCTTCTCTTTCCTTTATTTTTGCTCGAGGACGAGCAAAGTTTTAAGTTTGGTGTTAGAAAAGCATAGCTTTTTTTCTTTCCATTACCATTCATGGTACCCAAGGTTGGAGAACCCTCTAGAAAAAGGAAAGGAAAAGTAGTAGCCAACCCCTCTAAATCTTGGGAGATAGAGAGATTCATCACCAAAGCCCACCAAGTCCACCTCTATAAAGTAGTGGCAAAAAATAAAGTGATCCCTGAGGTCCTTTTCAAGCTCAAGAAGAATGAGTATCCAGAACTTTGAAGAGAGATCTGGAAAAAAGGTTGGGAATTCCAAACCAATCCCAATCAAGATGTTAGGATTCTAATGGTGCAAGAGTTCTATGCTAATGCATGGGTTACTAAAAACCATGACACTAATGTGAATCCAAATCTAAGGAATTGGAGCACCATGGTCTGAGGAAGAATCTTAGATTTCAGCCCGGAAAGTGTGAGGTTGGCGTTCAACTTGCCTCTAATGCAAGGAGATCCTCATCCTTACACTATGAGAGTAAACTTTGATCAAAGATTATATCAAGTGCCCCCAGATATCTGTGCGAAAGGAGCACAGCGGAAAAGAGATTCCCAAGGCAAGCCCATTCAACTAAAAAGGGTTGACCTTAAGCCCATTGCTAAAGGATGGTTGGAGTTTATCCAAAGATCCATCATCCCTACTAGCAATCGGTCAGAAGTGACTGTTGACAGAGCCATCGTGATCCATTGCATCATGATTGGATGTGAGGTGGAAGTACATGAGGTGATTCCTCAAGAATTGTACAAGATAACTGAGAAGCCTTCCACCAATGCAAGGTTGGCATTTCCACACCTCATCTGTCATCTATGCAATTCAGCTGGAATTGTAAAAAATGGAGACATCTCCATTGGGGAGGATAAGTGGTGTACGAAATTGTGATCTCAATGGCGCCAACAACTTGGTACACACAATTGTAATATCACTCTTTTTCACAACTTCGCACAACTAACCAGCAAGTGCATTGGGTCGTCCAAGTAATAAACCTTACGTGAGTAAGGGTCGATCCCACGGAGATTGTCGGCTTGAAGCAAGCTATGGTCATCTTGTAAATCTCAGTCAGGCGGATTCAAATAGTTATGGAGTTTTGATAATTAAAAGATAAATAAACATAAAATAAAGATAGAGATACTTATGTAATTCATTGGTGGGAATTTCAGATAAGTGTATGGAGATGCCTCATTCCTTCTGAATCTCTGCTTTCCTACTGCCTTCATCCAATCCTTCATACTCCTTTCTATGGCAAGCTATATGTTGGGTGTCACCATTGTCAAATGGCTACTTCCCGTTCTCTCAATGAAAATGGTCCTCTACGATTTTTGTACAGCTAATCAACTGTCAGATTGCTCGTCTTGGATGAAAAATACCATGCACAGATATCGTATGGCTAATCAGCTGTTGGTTCTCGATCGTGTAGGAATAGGATTTACTATCCTTTTGCGTCTGTCACCACGCCCTACAGTCGCGAGTTTGAAGCTCGTCACAGTCATCCCAGCCCAGATCCTACTCGAAATACTACAGACAAGGTTTAGACTTTTCGGATCTCAAGAATGCTGCTAATGGATTCTAGCCTATACCACGGAGGTTTCAATCTCAGATTCAGATGCCCCATTATCAGAGGGGAGTCGATGTGAATTGTTGATTAGAAACCCAAGAGATATACCTTCAAGCTTGTTTTCATGTAGAATGGAAGTGGTTGTCAATCACGCGTTCATAAGTGAGAATGGTGATGAGTGTCACATAATCATCACATTCATCATGTTCTTGTGTGAGAATGGATATCTTAGAATAAGAATAAGCATGAATTGAATAGAATAACAATAGTACTTTGCATTAATACTCGAGGAACAGCAGAGCTCCACACCTTAATCTGTGGTGTGTAGAAACTCCACTGTTGAAAATACATAAGTGAAAATAAGGTAGGCATGGCCGTGAGGCCAGCCTCGAATGTCTAAGGACTAACAATAATCAAAGATGTTCCAAAAGCTCGTCCAAAGATGTGAGTCCAATAGTAAAAAGTTCTATTTATACTAAACTAGTAACTAGGGTTACAGAAATAAGTAAATGATGCAGAAATCCACATCCGGGCTCACTTGGTGTGTGCTTGGGCTGAGCATTGAAGCTTTCATGTGTAGAGGTCTTCCTTGGAGTTAAACGCCAGTTTGTAACTTGTTTCTGGCATTTGACTCTAGCTTGCAACTTGTTTCTGGCGTTTAACACCAAAATAGGGCAGAAAGCTGGCGTTGAACGCCAGTTTGCATCATCTAAACTCGGGTAAAGTATGAACTATTATATATTGCTGGAAAGCCCTGAATTTCTACTTTCCAACGCAATTGAGAGCGGGCCATTTGGGTTTCTGAAGCTCCAAAAATTCCATTTTGAGTGTAGGGAGGTCAGAATCCAACAACATCAGCAGTCCTTTGTCAACCTATGATTCAGATTTTTGCTCAGGTCCCTCAATTTCAGCCAGAAAATACCTGAAATCCCAGAAAAACACACAAACTCATAGTAAAGTCCAAAAATGTGAATTTTGCTTAAAAACTAATAAAAATATACTAAAAAGTGAATAAAACATACTAAAACTATATGAAAACAATGCCAAAAAGCATATAAATTATCCGCTCATCACAATACCAAACTTAGATTGTTGCTTGTCCCCAAGCAACTGAAAATAAAATAGGATAAAAAGAAGAGAATATACAATGAATCTCTCAATATCAATGAAACTTAGTCCCAATTAGATGAGCGAGGCTAGTAGCTTTTTGCCTCTGAATAGTTTTGGTATCTCACTTTATCCTTTGAAATTCAGAATGATTGGCATCTATAGGAACTCAGAATTTTAGATAGTGTTATTAATTCTCCTAGTTCAGTATGTTGATTCTTGAACACAGCTACTTTATGAGTCTTGGCCGTGGCCCTAAGCACTTTATTTTCCAGTATTACCACCGGATACATAAATGCCACAGACACATAACTGGATGAACCTTTTCAGATTGTGACTTAGCTTTGCTAAAGTCCCCAGTTAGAGGTATCCAGTGTTCTTAAGCACACTCTTTTCACACTCTTTATTTTCCAGTATTACCACCGGATACATAAATGCCACAGACACTCTTCATGCCACAAGCACATGGTTAGGGATAGATTGATTTAGCCGCTTAGGCCTGGATTTTATTTCCTTGGGCCCTCCTATCTATTAATGCTCAAAGCCTTGGATCCTCTTTACCCTTGCCTTTTGGTTTAAAGGGCTCTTGGCTTTTTCTGCTTGCTTTTTCTTTTTTTTTTCTTTCTCTCTTTTTGTTTTTTTCACCATTTTTTTCAATGCTTTTTCTTGCTTCAAGAATCAATTTTATGATTTTTCAGATTATCAATAACATTTCTCTTTGTTCATCATTCTTTCAAGAGCCAATAATTTTAACATTCATAAACTTCACTATCAAAAATATGCACTGTTCAAGCATTCATTCAGAAAACAAAAAGTATTGCCACCACATCAAAATAATTAAACTAATTTCAAGATAAAATTTGAAATCCAAGTACTTCTTGTTCTTTTGTAATTAAGCACATTTTTCATTTAAGAGATGTGAAGGATTCATGGAATTATTCATAGCTTTAAGGCATAGACACTAGACACTAATGATCATGTAATGAAGACACAAACATAGATAGCACATAAAGCATAAAATTCAAAAAACAAAAAAAAATAAGAACAAGAAAATTAAAGAACGGGTTCACCTTAGTGATGGCGCCTAGTTCTTCCTCTTGAAGATCCTATGGAGTGCTTGAGCTCCTCAATGTCTCTTCCTTGCCTTTGTTGCTCCATCCTTAGTGCTTTTGGTGCTCCTATCCTTTTCTTAGTGATGGGCTTGTCCTTTTCAATGAGGATGTCTCCTTCTATGTCAATCCCAGTTGAATTGCATAGGGATCACCTTTTTCTTGGCCATAACTTCATAGAAGTAGTCTTGATGGACCTTTGAGATGAATCTCTCCATCTCCCATGACTTGGAGGTGGAAGCTTTTGCCTTCCCTTTCCTCTTTCTAGATGTTTCTCCAGCCTTAGGTGCCATAAATGGTTATGGAAAAATAAAAAGCAATGCCTTTACCATACCAAACTTAAAAAGTTTTCTCGTCCTCGAGCAAAAAAAGAAAGAAAGAAGGGGAAGAAGAAGAAAATAGAGGAGATGGAAGGAGAGAGTGAATTCGGCCAAAGGGGTATAAGGTGATTGTGAAGTGTGAGAATGAAGGAGTGAAGAGGGGTATTTATAGGGAAAGAGAGAGAGAGTGGCCGAATGGAATTGGGTGGGTTTAGGAGGGAAAAGTGTTTGAATTTGAAAAGTGAGGTAGGTAGGGTGTTTGGGGAAGAGGGATGGAGGTGATTGGTGAAGAGAATATAGGAAAAAGAATAGGATTTGATAGGTGAGTGGTGATTTGGGTAGAGTGTTATAGAGATGTGTGAGGGAAAGAGAGAGAGATGTGGGGTAGGTGGGGATCTTGTGGGGTCCACAGATCCTGAGGGGTCAAGAACTTCTTCATCCCTGCTCTATTTAGGCATGCAAAACGCCCTTATTGTGCAATCCTGGCATTTAATGCCAGACTGCTACTTGTTTCTGGCGTTAAATGTCAGCTTTTATTCCTTTTCTGGCGTTAAACACCAAGCTGCAACCTATTTCTGGCATTTAACGCCAGTTTGTTGCTTCTTTATGGCGTTTAACGCCAGTCTGGTGCTTCTTTATGGCGTTTAACGCCAGAAATGGTGCCAGTAAGTTTCTCCTCCATGGTGTACTATTTTTAATGCTGTTTTTTATTTTTCTTTAGTTTTTGAAGTAGTTTTTGTGACTCCACATGATCATCAACCTAAAAAAATAACATAGATAAATAAAATTAGGTTGCCTCCCAATAAGCGCTTTTTTAATGTCAATAGGTTGATAGTGAGCTCTCATGGAGCTTCACAGATATTCAGAGCATTGTTGGGACCTCCCAATACCAAACTTAAAGTTTGAATCTGGGGGTTCAACACCAAACTTAGAGTTTGGTTGTGGCCTCCCAACACCAAACTTAGAGTTTGATTGTAGGGGCTTTGTTTGACTCTGCATTGAGAGAAGCTTTTATTGCTTCCTCTCCATGGTTACAGAGGGAGATCCTTGAGTTTTAAACACAAGGTAGACCTCATTCAATTGAAGGATCAACTCTCTTCTGTCCACATCAATTACAGCTTTTGCTGTGGCTAGGAAGGGCCTTCTAAGGATGATGGATTCATCTTCATCCTTCCCAGTGTCTAGGATTATGAAATCAGCAGGGATGTAAAGGCCTTTGACCTTTACTAACATGTCCTCTACATGTCCATAAGCCTTTTTCATGGATTTGTCTGCCATCTCTAATGAGAATTTGGCAATTTGTACCTCAAAGATTTTTATTTTCTCCATTACAGAGAGTGGCATTAAGTTTATGCTTGACCCCAGGTCATGGTGAATATGGTATAGGGAATTAAGAATTTAGCAGGATCCTATTTCTTTTGAGGTAAAGTGTGCTGAACCCAGGTATTTAGTTCATTAATGAGAAATGGAGGTTCATCCTCCCAAGTCTCATTACCAAATAGATTGGCATTCAGCTTCATAATTGCTCCTAAATACTGGGCAACTTGCCCTTCAACAATGTCTTCATCTTCTTTAGAAGATGAATAGTCATCAGAGCTCATGAATTGTAAAAGAAAGGTCAAAGGAATTTCTATGGTCTCTATATGAGCCTCAGATTCCTTTGATTCCTCAAATGGGAACTCCTTTTTGTCCAGAGGACGTCCCATGAGGTCTTCCTCACTGGGATTCATGTCCTCCTCCTCCTCTGTTCATTTGGCCACTTTGGTTATATTGATGGCCTTGCACTCTCTTTTTGGATTTTCTTCCGTATTGCTTGGGAGAGTACTAGGAGGAGTTTCAGTGACTCTTTTACTCAGCTGGCCTACTTGTGCCTCCAAATTTCTAATGGAGGACCTTGTTTCATTCATGAAACTTAGAGTGGCCTTAGATAGATCAGAGACTATGTTTGCTAAGCTAGAGGGGCTCTGCTCAGAATTCTCTATCTGTTGCTGAGAGGATGATGGAAAAGGCTTGCTATTGCTAAACCTGTTTCTTCCATCATTATTAAAGCCTTGTTGAGGCTTTTGTTGATCCTTCCATGAGAAATTTGGATAATTTCTCCATGAGGGATTATAGGTGTTTCCATAGGCTTCACCCATGTAATTCACCTCTACCATTGCAGGGTTCTTAGGATCATAGGCTTCTTCTTCAGAAGATGCTTCTTTAGTACTGTTGGATGCATTTTGCAATCCATTCGGACTCTGAGAAATCTTATTGACTTGTTGAGTCAACAGTTTGTTCTGAGCCAATATGGCATTCAGAGCATCAATTTCAAGAACTCCCTTCCTCTGAGGCGTCCCATTACTCATAGGATTCCTTTCAGAGGTATACATGAACTGGTTATTTGCAACCATTTTAATGAGTTCCTGAGCTTCTGCATGAGTTTTCTTTAGGTGAATAGATCCACCTGCAGAATGGTCCAATGACATCTTAGACAATTCAGACAGACCATCATAGAATATATCCAAGATGGTCCATTCTGAGAGCATGTCAGAAGGACACTTTTTGGTCAGTTGCTTGTATCTTTCCCAAGCTTCAAAGAGGGATTCACCTTCTTTCTGCCTAAAGGTTTGAACATCCACTCTAAGCTTGCTCAGCTTTTGAGGAAGAAAGAAATTGGCTAAGAAAGCCGTGACCAGCTTATCCCAAGAGTTCAGGCTATCTTTAGGTTGAAAGTCCAACCATATTTTAGCTCTGTCTCTTACAGCAAAAGGGAAAAGCATAAGCCTGTAGACCTCGGGATCAACCCCATTGGTCTTAACAGTATCACAGATCTGTAAGAATTCAGTTAAGAGCTGAAAAGGATCTTCTGATGGAAGTCCATAAAACTTGCAATTCTGCTGCATCAGAGAAACTAATTGAGGCTTCAGCTCAAAATTGTTTGCTCCAATGGCAGGGATTGAGATGCTTCTTCTATGGAAGTTGGAAGTGGGTGCAGTAAAGTCACTGATGCCAGGGCATCTAGGCCAGTTTCACTGACCTTTTCTTTACTGTTTTAGGATAGTTTCATGCATTTTCTTAGTGAATAAGGCAAGTTTTGGATGAAATTACACTTACACCTTGATTCAAGCAACTTTTGTGAACTTTGCATAAATTCATGAGTATTTTGCTAGAATTGCATGATAAATTGATGATGCATAATCTCATGACTTTGGCAAGAGCTTTGATGCACTTTAATTGCTTTTTTTCAGGGCAAAGGAAGCAAGGAAGAACCACGTTGGTATTCACGTTAACCTAGTTAACGTGAACACTAACGTGGAATGGTAAAGCTTGCAACGTTAATGAGAAAAGTGATCACCAATAACGCCTGCGAAGCCACCCAAAGCTCACGTTACTTGCCACGTTAACTAAGTTAACGTGGTAGTTAACATAGAAGAAAAAGAAACTCCAACGTTAATGGTAAAAGTGAACACCACTAACGTTGGAGAACTTGGCAATGATCCACGTTAAGAGTCACGTTAACTTAGTTAACGTGAACTCTAACGTGGAAAAGGAAACACAAGCCAACGTTAGTGACACTCACTTTTGTCACTAACGTTGGACCATCTAGCATTGCCTACGTTAACTTTCACGTTAAGATTATTAACGTGAAAGTTAACGTGGAGTTGAGATCAAGGAACCAACGTTAGTGAAACTCACTTTTGTCACTAACGTTGGGAGATGGCTTTACTACTACGTTAAGAGCCACGTTAACTTAGTTAACGTGAGTTCTAACGTAGAGAATATGGCATTTGGAGCGTTAGTGACAAAGGTGAGTGTCACTAACGCTCTCGAAGGTGGATCACACCTACGTTAAGAGTCACATTAGCTATGCTAACGTGGACTCTAACGTAGGAACATAGGGGCACTAAGCAACGTTAATGGGAAAAGTGATTCCCATTAACGTTTGCGAAGGGGTATAAGCCAACGTTATTGGGAAAAGTGAGTCCCAATAACGTTAGCCAAGTTTTGAGAAAGCAACGTTAGTGGTCACGTTAAGACCACTAACGTTGGATTTAACGTGGATATATGAGGTTGGAACGTTAGTGGAAAAAGTGAATGCCACTAACGTTCTCGAACCCACACTGGCAATCAACGTTAAATCTTACTAAATACCCAAAGCCTAATCCATATTTCTCTGCAAGTTGGGTCCACTAAAGATGAGAACTGCTTCAACTCAAGATCCAAAGCCCACATCCAACACTTTTGAAGAACTCACTAGAAGATCAAGAGGAGTAGTATATATAGGGGTAGTTTTGAACTAGAGAGAAGCTTGGCACTTTTGGGAACTACTCTCTATAGATTTACTTTTCTGCACTTTTAGCATGTATTCTTCTTTTCTGCCATTTTTCATTTCTAGAGCTATGAACAACTAAACCCCTTTCATTGGGTTAGGGAGCTCTGTTGTAATTTGATGGATCAATTATAGTTTTCATTCTTCTTCTTCTTTCTTTTCTCTTGATCTTACTAGAAAGCTTTCGATCTTAATTCAATTGGTTAGTTGTCTTGGAAAAGAAACTCTCCATAATTGATCTCCTTTGAGCCTTGGAAAAGGGATGAGGAGATCATGCTAGAAATGCTTTCTCATGTTGGACCAAATTGGGGTTTGGGCGGATATAGTGACATGTAATCCTCCCAACACTTTGATTTAGAAATACATGTGGTATAATCAGTGACCACACTTCATCTCTTCCCATGAGCAATTAAATCAAGGAATTGGGCAATTGTTCAAGCTTAGAGAGATTGGATTGCCAAGGAATTGGGATCCAATCACTTAAGATTGCCAAGGAAATCAATGAATGCATTGATTGAGGAAGAGATGAGAATGAACTTGATCCGGAGAATGCAACATCTCCTGAACCCAATGATTTCCCCATTTCTGATCTTACCCATTCTCTTTACTTTCTGCCATTTAATTTCATGCTCATTACCCTAAATCCCCATTTAAGATTCTGCACTTTAATTTCTGTTATTTACTTTCCAGTCATTTAAATTTCTGCATCTCAATCTAAATTCTGTTTAGCTCAAGTAGCATATTCTTCTAACAAAAATTGCTTGACCAATCAATCCTTGTGGGATTCGACCTCACTCTATTGTGAGTTTTACTTGACGACAATTCGATATACTTGCTGATGAGCGGATAATTTATACGCTTTTTGGCATTGTTTTTAGGTAGTTTTAAGTAAGTTCAAGCTACTTTTAGGGATGTTTTCATTAGTTTTTATGTTAAATTTACATTTCTGGACTTTACTAGGAGTTTGTGTGTTTTTTTGTAATTTTAGGTAAATTCTGGCTGAAATTGAGGGACTTGAGCAAAACTCTGAAAAAGGCTGACAAAAGGACTGCTGATGCTGTTGGAATCTGACCTCCCTGCACTCAAAATGGATTTTTTGGAGCAACAGAACTCCAAATGGCGCGCTCTCAAAGGCTTTGGAAAGTAGACATCCAGAGCTTTCCAGCAATATATAATAGTCTATACTTTATTCGGAAATTGAAGACGTAAATTAGCGTTGAACGCCAAGTACATGCTGCTGTCTGGAGTTAAACGCCAGAAAAACGTCATGATCCAGAGTTGAACGCCCAAAACACGTTATAACTTGAAGTTCAACTCCAATAAAAGCCTCAGCTCGTGGATAGATCAAGATCAGCCCAAGCATACACCAAGTGGGCCCCGGAAGTGGATTTATGCATCAAATACTTACTCATGTAAACCCTAGTAGCTAGTCTAGTATATATAGGACACTTAACTATTATATTAGACATCTTTTGACAGTTTAATCTTTTGACTGTTTAGTCTTTGATCATTCGGTCTTTTATCATTCAGGGGGCTGGCCATTCGGCCATGCCTGAACCTTTCACTTATGTATTTTCAACGGTGGAGTTTCTACACACCATAGATTAAGGGTGTGGAGCTCTGCTGTACCTCAAGTTTCAATACAATTCCTATTACTTTCTATTCAATTCTCTTTTATTCTTATTCCAAGATATACGTTGCACAACACTTTGATGAATGTGATGATCCGTGACACTCATCATCATTCTCACCTTTGAACGTGCGTGACTGACAACCACTTCCGTTCTACTTTAGGCCGGACGCATATCTCTTAGATTCCCCAACAGAATCTTCGTGGTATAAGCTAGATAGATGGCGGCATTCATGGGGATCCGGAAAGTCTAACCTTGTCTGTGGTATTCCGAGTAGGATCCCGGGAATCCGGAAAGTCTAACCTTGTCTGTGGTATTCTGAATAAGATTCTGGTATTGAATGACTGTGACGAGCTTCAAACTCCTGAAGGCTGGGCGTTAGTGACAGACGCAAAAGAATCAATGGATTCTACTCCAACCTGATTGAGAACCGACAGATGATTAGCCGTGCTGTGACAGAGCATTTGGACCATTTTCACTGAGAGGACGGGATGTAGCCATTGTCAAAGGTGATGCCTCCAGACGATTAGCCGTGCAGTGACAGCGCATAGGACCATTTTCCCGAGAGGATGAAAAGTAGCCATTGATGATGGTGATGCCCTACATACAGCTTGCCATGGAAAGGAGTAAGAAGGATTGGATGAAAGTAATAAGAACGTAAAGATTCAAAAGGATTATAGCATCTCCATACACCTATCTGAAATTCCCACTATTGATTTACATAAGTATTTCTATCTCTTTTATTTTCTATTTATTATTAATTTTCGAAATCCATAACCATTTAATCTGCCTAACTGAGATTTACAAGGTGACCATAGCTTGCTTCATACCAACAATCTCTGTGGGATCGACCCTTACTCACGTAAGGTATTACTTGGTATTACTTGGATGACCCAGTACACTTGTCGGTTAGTTGAACGGAGTTGTGTCCACACATGGGTGCCATAATAATGATTCCATACAACAACAAAGAATACTACATTGATGTGATCACAATTTCGTCCACCAAGTTTTTGGCGCCGTTGCCGGGGATTGTCTGAGTATGGACAACTGACGGTTCATCTTGTTGCTCAGATTAGGTAATTTTCTTTTCAAAAATCTTTTTCAAAATTTTTCTTTTATTTTCGTTTTTCTAAAAGAATGTTTTCGAAAAAAAAATAAAAATACAAAAAAAAATTTATAAACTCATAAAAATCAAAAATATTTTGTGTTTCTTGTTTGAGTTTTGAGTCAATTTTTAAGTTTGGTGTCAATTGCATGCTATAAAAATTTTTTCTTGCATTTTTCAAAAATTCATATATTCATGGTGTTCTTCATGATCTTCAAGTTGTTCTTGACAAGTCTTCTTGTTTGATCTTGATGTTTTCTTGTTTTGTGTCTTTTCTTGTTTTTCATATGTATTTTTCGTTTGTTAGAGTCCATGCATTAAAGATTTCTAAGTTTGGTGTCTTGCATGTTTTCTTTGCATCAAAAATTTTTCAAAAAAATGTTCTTGATGTTCATCATGATCTTCAAAGTGTTCTTGGTGTTCATCTTGACATTCATAGTGTTCTTGCACGCATCATGTGTTTTGATCCAAATTTTTAAAGTTTTGGGTCATAATTATGTTTTTCTCTCTCATCATTAAAAATTCAAAAATCAAAAAAATATCTTTTCCTTATTTCTCTCATAATTTTCGAAAATTTGAGTTGACTTAGTCAAAAATTTTTAAAATTAGTTATTTCTTACAAGTCAAGTCAAAATTTCAATTTTAAAAATCTTATCTTTTCAAAATCTTTTTCAAAAATCATATCTTTTTCATCTTTTTCTAATTTTCGAAAATTTTAAAAAAATTATTTTTTCAAAATCTTTTTCTTATCTTTTATATCATATTTTTGAAAATTAGCTAACAATTAATGTGATTGGATCAAAAATTTGAAGTTTGTTACTTTCTTGTTAAGAAAGGTTCAATCTTTAAGTTCTAGAATCTTATCTTGTAGTTTCTTGTTAGTGAAGTAAGTAATTTCAAATTTTTAAATTAAATCTTTTTATCTCTTATCTTATCTTTTTCAAAAATTTTATCTTTTTCAAAATTTGATTTCAAAATATCTTATCTAACTTCTTATCTTCTTATCTTTTCAAATTTGATTTTAATATCTTTTTCAATTAACTATTTGACTTTTTGTTTGTTTCTTATCTTTTTCAAAACCACCTAACTACTTTCTCCTCTCTAATTTTCGAAAATATCTCATTATTTTTTCAAAAATTATTTTTAATCAATTAATTGTTTTAATTTTAATTCTATCTTATCTTTTATTTTCGAAATTATTAACTTCTTTTTCAAAATTATTTTCGAAATTTTCCATCTCTTCTCTCTTATTCTATTTAATTATTTATTTACTAACACTTCTCTTTTCCTCTCTTCATCTAAATATCCGAACCCATTCTTCTTCACTCTTCCCCCCTTTCTTCTTCCACTAACATAAAGGAATCTCTATACTGTAACATAGAGGATTCCTCTTCTTTTCTTGTTTTCTTCTCTTTCATATGAGCAGGAACAGGGAAAAAGGCACTCTTGTTGAAATTGATCCTGAACCTGAAAGGACTCTGAGAAGGAAACTAAGAGAAACTAAATTACAACAATCCAGAAACAACCTTTCAGAAATTTTTGAACAAGAGAAGGAGATGGCAGCCGAAAACAATAATAATGCAAGGAGAATGCTTGGTGACTTCACAAAGCCAACGTCCAAATTTGATGGAATAAGCATCTCCATTTCTGCCATTGGAGCAAACAATTTTGAGCTGAAACATCAGCTAGTTGCCTTAATACAACAAAACTGCAAGTTCTATGAACTTCCATCTGAAGATCCTTACCAGTTTTTAACTGAGTTCTTGCAGATCTGTGAGACTGTAAAGACGAATGGAGTTGATCCTGAAGTCTACAGACTCATGCTTTTCCCTTTTGCTGTAAGAGACAGAGCTAGAATATAATTGGATTCACAACCTAAGGATAGCCTGGACTCCTGGGATAAGCTGGTCACGGCCTTCTTGGATAAATTCTCTCCTCCTCAAAAGCTGAGCAAGCTGAGAGTGGATGTTCAAACCTTCAAACAAAAAGATGGTGAATCCCTCTATGAAGCTTGGGAAAGATACAAGCAGCTGACCAAAAGGTGTCCATCTGACATGTTTTCAGAATGGACCATATTAGATATATTCTATTATGGTCTATCTGAATTTTCGAAAATGTCATTGGACCATTCTGTAGGTGGATCTATTCACCTAAAGAAAACGCCTGAAGAGGCTCAAGAACTCATTGACATGGTTGCAAACAACCAATTCATGTACACTTCTGAGAGGAATTCCATGAATAATGGGATACCTCAGAAGAAAGGAGTTCTTGAAATTGATGCTCTGAATGCCATATTGGCTCAGAACAAAGTGTTGACTCAGCAAGTCAACATGATCTCTCAAAATCTGAATGGATGGAAAAATGCATCCAACAGTATTAAAGAGGCAGCTTCTGAAGAAGCTTATGATCCTGAGAACCCTGCCATGGCAGAGGTTAATTACATGGGTGAACCTTATGGAAACACCTATAATTCATCATGGAGAAATCATCCAAATTTCCCATGGAAGGATCAACAAAAGCCTCAACAAGGCTTTAACAATGGTGGACGCAATAGGCTGAGCAATAGCAAGCCTTTTCCATCATCTTCTCAGCAACAGACAGAGAATTCTGAACAAAGCACTTCTAATTTAGCCAATCTAGTCTCTGATCTGTCAAAGGCCACTTTCAGTTTCATGAATGAAACAAGATCCTCCATTAGAAACCTGGAGGCACAAGTGGGCCAGCTGAGTAAGAAAGTCATTGAAACTCCTCCCAGTATTCTCCCAAGCAATACAGAAGAGAATCCAAAAGGAGAGTGCAAAGCCATTGATGTGATCAACATAGCCGAATGCACAAGGGAGGAGGAGGACGAAAATCCTAGTGAGGAAGACCTCCTGGGACGTCTCTCAAGCAAGAGGGAGTTTCCTATTTAGGATCCAAAGGAATCTGAGGGTCATATAGAGACCATAGAGATTCCATTAAATCTCCTTCTGCCATTCATGAGCTCTGAAGACTATTCTTCCTCTGAAGAGGATGAAGATGTGACTGGAGAGCAAGTTGCTCAATATTTAAGAGCTATCATGAAGTTGAATGCCAAGTTGTTTGGTAATGAGACTTGGGAAAGTGAACCTCCCTTGCTCATTAATGAACTAAATACCTGGATTCAGCAAACTCTACCTCAAAAGAAACAAGATCCTGGCAAGTTTTTGATACCTTGTACCATAGGCACCATGACCTTTGCAAAAGCCCTGTGTGATCTAGGGTCAGGGATAAATCTTATGCCACTCTCTGTAATGGAGAAGCTGGGGATCATTGAGGTGCAACCTGCCTTGTTCTCATTACAATTGGTAGACAAGTCATTGAGACAAGCTTATGGAATAGTAAAGGACGTGTTAGTAAAGATTGAAGGCCTTTACATCCCTACTGATTTCATAATCTTAGACACTAGGAAGGAAGAGGATGAATGCATCATCCTTGGAAGACCTTTCCTAGCCACAGCAGGAGCTGTGATAGATGTCAATAGAGGTGAATTAGTCCTTCAATTGAATGTGGACTACCTTGTGTTTAGGGCACATGGCAATCCCTCTGTGACAAAAGAGAGTAAGCATGAAGAGCTTCTCTCAGTTCAGAGTCAAGAAAAGCCCCCACAGTCAAACTCTAAGTTTGGTGTTGGGAGGCCACAACCAAACTCTAAGTTTGGTGTTAAGATCCCATATCCAAACTCTAAGTTTGGTGTTGGGACTATACAACATTGACCTGATCACCTTTATGGCTCCATGAGAGCCACTGTCAAGCTATTGACATTAAAAAAGCGCTTGTTGCGAGGCAACCCAATTTTATTTATCTAATTTTTATTTTATTGTTATTTTGTGTTTTATTAGGTACATGATCATGTGGAGTCACGAAAAAAATATAAAAATTAAAAACAGAATCAAAAACAGCAGAAGAAAAATCACACCCTGGAGGAAGCACAGACTGGCGTTCAACGCCATAACAGAGCATGAATCTGACGCTGAACGCCAAAAACAAGCACATTCTAGCGTTTGAACGCCAGAAATGTGCCTAGAGGAAAAGCTGGCGCTGAACGCCAGTAACAAGCATGAAACTGGCGTTCAACGCCAGAAACATGCTACATGTGGGCGTTGAACGCCCAGAACATGCTTTACATGGGTGTTGAACGCCCAGAATGTGCATCACTCGGCGTTTAAACGCCAGAATGGTGTGCAATGGCATTTTACATGCCTATTTGGTGCAGGAATGGAATTTCTTGACACCTCAGGATCTGTGGACCCCACAGGATCACCTAAGGATCTGTGGACCCCACAGGATCCCCACCTAACATATTCCCACCTTACCTCCTAATCTTATTTTACTCTTCCCCATATCACACTTCCCAAAACCCTACACCACTCACATCCATCCACTCTTCCCCATAAACCCCACCTACCTTCAAAATTCAAAAACATTTTCCCACCCATTCCCACCCTAAATGGCCGAACCTACCCTCTCCCCTTTCCTTATATATACCCTTCCTTTCTCCTTCATTTTCACACAACACAACCAAATCTTCTCCCCCTTGACCAAATACACATTCCCTCTTCTCCTCCATATTCTCTTCTTCTTCTTCTTCTTCTTCTTCTTCTTCTTCTTCTTCTTCTTCTTTCTTCTTCTTCTTCTTCTATTCTTTCTTCTCTTGCTCGAGGACGAGCAATATTTTAAGTTTGGTATGGTCAAAGCACAATCTTTTTTGTTTTCCACTACCATCAATGGCACCTAAGGCCGGAGAATCCTCTAGAAAAGGAAAAGGGAAGACAAAAGCTTCCACCTCCGAGTCATGGGAGATGGAAAGATTCATCTCCAAAAGCCATCAAGACCACTTCTATGATGTTGTGGCAAAGAAGAAGGTGATTCCTGAGGTCCCTTTCAAGCTCAAGAAAAATGAGTATCCGGAGATCCGACATGAGATCCGAAGAAGAGGTTGGGAAGTCTTAACCAACCCCATGCAACAAGTCGGAATCTTAATGGTTCAAGAGTTCTATGCCAATGCATGGATCACTAGGAACCATGATCAAAGTATGAACCCGAGTCCAAAGAATTATCTCACAATGGTTCGGGGGAAATACTTAGATTTTAGTCCGGAAAATGTGAGGTTGGCATTCCACTTGCCCATGATGCAAGGAGATGCACGCCCCTACACTAGAAGGGTCAACTTTAATCAAAGGTTGGACCAAGTCCTAATGGACATATGTGTGGAAGGAGCTCAATGAAAAATAGACTCCAAAGGCAAGCCAGTTCAACAAAGAAGACTGGACCTCAAGCCTGTAGCTAGAGGATGGTTGGAGTTCATTCAACGCTCCATCATTCCCACTAGCAACCGATCTGATGTTACTGTGGATCGGGCCATCATGATTCATAGCATCATGATTGGGGAGGAAGTAGAAGTTCATGAAGTCATCTCCAATGAATTCTACAAAATAGCCGAAAAGCCCTCCACCACGGCAAGGCTAGCTTTTCCTCATCTTATTTGCCATCTATGTTACTCAGCTGGAGTTATCATAGAAGGAGACATCCTCATTGAAGAGGATAAGCCCATTACCAAAGAAGAGGATGGGGCAAGCAAGAGAGACCTCCCATGGATCTCAAGAGATGCATGAGGAAGCTCATCATCAAAAAATCCCTGAGATGCCTCAATGGATGCACTTTCCTCCCAACAACTATTAGGAACAACTCAACACTTCCTTAGAAGGTTTGAGCCACAATGTGGAACAATTAAGGGTGGAACATCATAAGCACTCCATCATTCTCCATGAAATAAGAGAAGATCAAAGAGTAATGAGGGAGGAGCAACAAAGGCAAGGAAGGGACATAGAAGAGCTTAAGGACATTGTTGGCCCTTCAAGAAGAAGACGCCACTAAAGGTGGATTCATTCCTTGTTCTTATTTCTTTTTGCTTTTCGGTTTTTATGTTGTGTTTATCTATGTTTTGTGTCTCTACTTCATGATCATTAGTGTTTAGTAACTATGTCTTAAAGTTATGAATAATTCCATGAATCTTTCACTTCTCTTAAATGAAAAAATGTTTTTAATTCAAAAGAACAAGAAGTACATGAATTTCGAATTTATCCTTGAATTTAGTTTAATTATATTGATGTGGTAACAATACTTTTTGTTTTCTGAATGAATGCTTGAACAGTGCATATGTCTTTTGATCTTGTTGTTTATGAATGTTAAAATTGTTGGCTCTTGAAAGAATGATGAACAAAGAGAAATGTTATTGACAATCTGAAAAATCATGAAATTGATTCTTGAAGCAAGAAAAAGCAGTGAATAGCAAAAGCTTGCGAAAAAAAAAAATTGGCGAAAAAAAAATAGAAAGAAAAAGAAAAAGCAAGCAGAAAAAGCCAATAGCCCTTAAAACCAAAAGGCAAGGGTAAAAAGGATCCAAGGCTTTGAGCATCAATGGATAGGAGGGCCCAAGGAAATAAAATCCAGGCCTAAGCGGCTAAATCAAGCTGTCCCTAACCATGTGCTTGTGTCATGAAGGTCCAAGTGAAAAGCTTGAGACTAAGTGGTTAAAGTCGTGATCCAAAGTAAAAAGAGTGTTCTTAAGAGCTCTGGACACCTCTAAATGGGGACTCTAGCAAAGCTGAGTCACAATCTGAAAAGGTTCACCCAGTCATGTGTCTGTGGCATTTATGTATCCGGTGTTAATACTGGAAAACAAAGTGCTTAGGGCCACGGCCAAGACTCATAAGTAGCTGTGTTCAAGAATCAACATACTTAACTAGGAGAATCAATAACACTATCCGAAATTCTAAGTTCCTAGAGAAGCCAATCATTCTGAACTTCAAAGAAAAAAGTGAGATGCCAAAACTGTTCAGAAGCAAAAAGCTACAAGTCCCGCTCATCTAATTAGAATTAATATTCATTGATATTCTGAATTCATAGTATATTCTCTTCTTTTTATCCTAATTGATTTTCAGTTGCTTGGGGACAAGCAACAATTTAAGTTTGGTGTTGTGATGAGCGGATAATTTATATGCTTTTTGGCATTGTTTTTAGGTAGTTTTTAGTAAGTTCAAGCTACTTTTAGGGATGTTTTCATTAGTTTTTATGTTAAATTCACATTTCTGGACTTTACTATGAGTTTGTATGTTTTTCTGTAATTTCGGGTAAATTCTGGCTGAAATTGAGGGACTTGAGCAAAACTCTGAAAAAGGCTGACAAAAGGACTACTGATGCTGTTGGAATCTGACCTCCCTGCACTCAAAATGGATTTTCTGGAGCTACAGAACTCCAAATGGCGCGCTATCAACGGCGTTGGAAAGTAGACATCCAGAGCTTTCCAGCAATATATAATAGTCCATACTTTATTCGGAAATTGACGACGTAAATTAGCGTTGAACGCCAAGTACATGCTGCTGTCTGGAGTTAAACGCCAGAAAAACGTCATGATCCGGAGTTGAACGCCCAAAACACGTTATAACTTGGAGTTCAACTCCAATAAAAGCCTCAGCTCGTGGATAGATCAAGCTCAGCCCAAGCATACACCAAGTGGGCCCCGGAAGTGGATTTATGCATCAAATACTTACTCATATAAACCCTAGTAGCTAGTCTAGTATATATAGGACATTTAACTATTGTATTAGACATCTTTTGACAGTTTAATCTTTTGACTGTTTAGTCTTTGTTCATTCGGTCTTTTGATCATTCAGGGGGCTGGCCATTCGGCCATGCCTGAACCTTTCACTTATGTATTTTCAACGGTGGAGTTTCTACACACCATAGATTAAGGGTGTGGAGCTCTGCTGTACCTCAAGTTTCAATACAATTCCTATTACTTTCTATTCAATTCTCTTTTATTCTTATTCCAAGATATACGATTCACAACACTTTGATGAATGTGAAGATCCGTGACACTCATCATCATTCTCACCTCTGAGCGCGCGTGACTGACAACCACTTCCGTTCTACTTTAGGCCGGATGCATATCTCTTAGATTCCCCAATAGAATCTTCGTGGTATAAGCTAGATAGATGGCGGCATTCATGGGGATCCGGAAAGTCTAACCTTGTCTGTGGTATTCCGATTAGGATCCCGGGAATCCATAAAGTCTAACCTTGTCTGTGGTATTCCGAGTAGGATTCCGGTATTGAATGACTGTGACGAGCTTCAAACTCCTGAAGGCTGGGCGTTAGTGACAGACGCAAAAGAATCAATGGATTCTACTCCAACCTGATTGAGAACCGACAGATGATTAGCCGTGCTGTGACAGAGCATTTGGACCATTTTCACTAAGAGGACGGGATGTAGCCATTGTCAAGGGTGATGCCTCCAGACGATTAGCCGTGCAGTGACAGCGGATAGGACCATTTTCCCGAGAGGATGAAAAGTAGCCATTGATGATGGTGATGCCCTACATACAGCTTGCCATAGAAAGGAGTAAGAAGGATTGGATGAAGGTAATAAGAACGTAAAGATTCGAAAGGATTATAGCATCTCCATACACCTATCTGAAATTCCCACTATTGATTTACATAAGTATTTCTATCCCTTTTTATTTTCTATTTATTATTAATTTTCGAAATCCATAACCATTTAATCTGCCTAACTGAGATTTACAAGGTGACCATAGCTGGCTTCATACCAACAATCTCTGTGGGATCGACCCTTACTCACGTAAGGTATTACTTGGATGACCCAGTACACTTGCTGGTTAGTTGAACGGAGTTGTGTCCACACATAGGTGCCATAATAATGATTCCATACAACAACAAAGAATACTACATTGATGTGATCACAATTTCGTCCACCACTTGCCAAAGGGAAATTTGTTGAGAGACAAGTTTTCATGCATCAGTCACCAAGCATCTTCCTTGCATTGTTGTTGGGTTCGGCTTCCATATCCTTTTCCTGTTCGAAAATTTCAATTAGGTCCTCTTCATAGTACTGTGCTTTAGCTGCTCTTAGCTTCCTTTTCAAGGTCCTTTCAGGTTCAGGTTCAGCTTCAACAAGAATGCCTTTTTTCTTGTTCCTCCTCATATGAAAGAGAAGAAAACAAAGAAAGTATGGAATCCTCTATGTCACAGTATAGAGATTTCTTTATGTAAGTAGAAGAGAAAAAGAATAAGAATGAAGAAAGAAAGAGAAAAATTCGAACACAGAGAAGAAGAGAGGGTTCGAATTTTAAGATGAAGAGAAGTGTTAGTAGATAAATAAATAAATAGAAGGAGATGACATGGAGGGGTTTTCAAAAATAATTATAAAGAAAAGGAAAATATTTTTGTTTTTATTTTAAAATATAGTTAGAATTCAAAAATTAGGAAGAGAATAAAGTTAGAATTAAAATTTAAAACAATTAGTTAATAAAAATGAATTTTGAAAAAGAGGAAGGTGATTTTCGAAAACTAGAGAGAGAAGTAGTTAGGTGGTTTTGAAAAAGATAAGAAATAGTAAAACAAACAAAAAGTCAATTAGTTAGTTGAAAAAGATTTGAAAATCAATTTTGAAAAGATAAGAAGTTAGAAAAGATTTTGAAATTGATTTTGAAAAAGATATGATTTGAAAAAGATATGTTTGAAAAGATATGATTGAAAAGATATGATTGGAATTTATTTTGAAAAAGATTTGAAAGGAAATTAAAAAGATTTGATTTTTAAAATTAAAATTGATTACTTGACTAACAAGAAATTAAAAGATATGATTCTAGAATTTAAAGATTGAACCTTTCTTAACAAGAAAGTAACAAACTTCAAATTTTTGAATCAATCACATTAGTTGTTAGTAAAGCTTTCGAAAATTATGAAATAAAATTAAGAAAAAGATTTTTAAAATCAATTTTTAAAATTTTCAAAAATAAATCTTTTTTTAGTTTTAACTTTACCATATAGAAGAAATAGAAAAGGATCATCTAAAACGCGTTTGAATTTAAAACGGATCAGTACTCCTGGTCTACGAATCTATTCTAATTATCAACAAATTCCGAGAATTTTAGGGGGGAGATTTGATTTTTGAAAAAGATTTGAAAGGATAAGATTTTTAAAATTGAAATCTTGACTTGACTAACAAGAAACAACTTATTTTAAAAAAAAATTTGACTAAGTCAACCCAAAGATTTCGAAATTTATGAGATAAATAAGGAAAAGATATTTTTTGATTTTTTTGAATTTAATGAGGAAAGAGAAAAACTATAAAATGACTCAAAACATGAAAATTTTGGATTAAAACAATTGATACATGCAAAAACACTATGAATGTCAAGATGAACACCAAGAACACTTTAAAGATAATGATGAACATCAAGAACTTATTTTTGAAAAATATTTAAGAAAAGAGAGACATGCAAGAAACCAAACTTAGAAATTTTTCATGTTTAGGCACTATGAATTCAAAAATGCATATAAAAAAATAAGAAAAGACACAAAACAAGAAAATATGAAGATCAAACAAGGAGACTCATTAAGAACAACTTGAAGATCATGAAGAATGCAATGCATGAATTTTCGAAAAAAATTTTTAGAAAATTAAAAAGATGCAATTGACACCAAACTTAAAAATTGACTTTAGACTCAAACAAGAAACACAAAATATTTTTTTGATTTTATGATTTTATAAATTTTTTTGTATTTTTTGAAAATATCTTTTTGGAAAAACGAAAACAAAGAAAAAAATTTTTGAAATATTTTTGAAAACTTTTTGAAGAGAAAATAAAGGTTGAAACAAGAAGAAAATTACCTAATTTGAGCAACAAGATGAACCGTCAGTTGTCCAAACTCGAACAATCCCCGGCAACGGCGCCAAAAACATGGTGCACGAAAATTGTGATCTCAATGGCGCCAACAACTTGGTACGCACAATTGTAATATCACTCTTTTTCACAACTTCGCATAACTAACCAGCAAGTGCATTGAGTCGTCCAAGTAATAAACCTTACGTGAGTAAGGGTCGATCCCACGGAGATTGTAGGCTTGAAGCAAGCTATGGTCATCTTGTAAATCTCAGTCAGGCAGATTAAAATGGTTATGGAGTTTTGATAATTAAAAGATAAATAAACATAAAATAAAGATGGAGATACTTATGTAATTCATTGGTGGGAATTTCAGATAAGTGTATGGAGATGCCTCATTCCTTCTGAATCTCTGCTTTCCTACTACCTTCATCCAATCCTTCATACTCCTTTCTATGGCAAGCTGTATGTTAGGTGTCACCGTTGTCAATGGCTACTTCCCGTCCTCTCAGTGAAAATGGTCCTCTACGGTTTCTGTACGACTAATTAACTGTCAGATTGCTCGTCTCGGATGAAAAATACCATGCACAGATATCGTATGGCTAATCAGTTGTTGATTCTCGATCATGTAGGAATAGGATTTACTATCCTTTTGCGTCTGTCACCACGCCCTACAGTCGCGAGTTTGAAGCTCGTCACAGTCATCCCATCCCAGATCCTACTCGGAATACCACAAACAAGGTTTAGACTTTCCGGATCTCTGGAATGCTGCTAATGGATTCTAGCCCATACCACGGAGGTTCCAATCTCAGATTCAGATGCCCCATTGTCAGAGGGGAGTCGATGTGAATCGTTGATTAGAAACCCAAGAGATATACCTTCAAGCTTGTTTTCATGTAGAACGGAAGTGGTTGTCAATCACGCGTTCATAAGTGAGAATGGTGATGAGTGTCATATAATCATCACATTCATCATGTTCTTGTGTGTGAATGGATATCTTAGAATAAGAATAAGCATGAATTGAATAGAAGAACAATAGTACTTTGCATTAATACTCGAGGAACAGCAGAGCTCCACACCTTAATCTATGGTGTGTAGAAACTCCACCGTTGAAAATACATAAGTGAAAATAAGGTAGGCATGGCCGTGAGGCCAGCCTCCAATGTCTAAGGACTAACAATAATCAAAGATGTTCCAAAAGCTCGTCCAAAGATGTGAGTACAATAGTAAAAAGTTCTATTTATACTAAACTAGTAACTAGGGTTACAGAAATAAGTAAATGATGTAGAAATCCACTTCCGGGCTCACTTGGTGTGTGCTTGGGCTGAGCATTGAAGCTTTCATGTGTAGAGGTCTTCCTTGGAGTTAAACACCAGTTTGTAACTTGTTTCTAGCGTTTGACTCTAGCTTGCAACTTGTTTCTAGCGTTTAACGCCAGAATATGGCAGAAAGCTGACGTTGAACGCCAGTTTGCATCGTCTAAACTCGGGTAAAGTATGGACTATTATATATTGCTGGAAAGCCTTGGATTTCTACTTTCCAACGCAATTGAGAGTGCGCCATTTGGGTTTCTGGAGCCAAAAATTCCATTTTGAGTGCAGGGAGGTCAGAATCCAACAGCATCAGCAGTCCTTTGTCAGCCTCTGATTTAAATTTTTGCTCAGGTCCCTCAATTTCAGCCAAAATATACCTGAAATCCCAGAAAAACACACAAACTCATAGTAAAGTCTAGAAATGTGAATTTTGCTTAAAAACTAATAAAAATATACTAAAAAGTGAATAAAACATACTAAAAACTATATGAAAACAATGCCAAAAAGCGTATAAATTATCCGCTCATCAATAAGCCCATCCGTAAGAAGAGGATGGAGCAAACTACAGAGCATGCACAAGAGCTTGTGCAGCCACCTCAGCCTGAGATCCCAGAGATTCCTCAAGGGATGTATTTTCCTCCTCAAAGCTATTAGGATCGATGGCAAACTTCTCTTGGAGAACTAAGCACTAACATAGAGCAATTGAGGGTGGAGCATCAAAAGCACTCCATCACCCTCAATGAAATAAGAGAAGATCAAAGAGTCGTTAGGGAGGATCAAATGGCTATGAGGGAAGAACAATAAAAGGCAAAGGAGTGACATTGAAGAGATCAAGCATCACATTGGATCCTCAAGGAGGAGCACTAGCTGCCACCATTAAAGGTTGATTTGTTCTCTTTTACTTCCTTTCCCTTTTATTATTTTTCTATTTTTTGTCTGTTTATTTGTCTATTCTCTTGTTCTAGTTGCATGATCATTTGCATTGATGTCTTAAAGTTGTAAAATGTTCCATATATCTCTCACCTTTCTTAAAAAAAAAATTTATTTGAAAAGAACTAAGAGATACATGAATTTCAATTTTAAAATAAGAATAGTTTAATTATGTTAATGTAGTGGCATTGCTTTTGTTTTCTGAATGTATGAATGAACAGTGCATATTTGAAGTTAAAATTTATAAATGTTGGCTCTTGAAAGAATAATGATGAAAGTGAAATATTATTGGTAATATGAAAAATCTCAAAAATTGATTCTTGAAGCAAGAAAAAGTAGTAAAAAGAAAAATAAAAAGCATGTTGCAA
The DNA here is from genome assembly GCF_014773155.1 of Arachis stenosperma. Classification (NCBI taxonomy): domain Eukaryota; kingdom Viridiplantae; phylum Streptophyta; class Magnoliopsida; order Fabales; family Fabaceae; genus Arachis; species Arachis stenosperma. Next base: position 107,035,889 of record NC_080381.1, on the reverse strand, counting down.
AAAAAATATAGGCATGCGAAAAGAAAGAAAAAATGGCGAAAAAATAATATAAAGCAGAAAAATCCATTACTGCCCAAAAATGCAGGAAAAGGAGGGCAGATTGAAAAAGCCAATAACCCTTTAAACCAAAAGGCAAGAGTAAAAGGATCCAAGGCTTTGAGCATTAATGGATAGGAGGGCCCAAAAGAATAAAATCCTGGCCTAAGCGGCTAAACAAAGCTGTCCCTAACCATGTGCTTGTGGCGTGATGGTGTCAAGTGAAAAGCTTGAGATTGAGCAGTTAAAGTCGTGGTCCAAAGCAAAAAGAGTGTGCTTAAGAACTCTGGACACCTCTATCTGGGGATTCGAGCAAAGCTGAATCAAAATCTGAAAAGGTTCACCCAGTTAAACTGTCTGTGGCATTTATGAATTCGGTGGTAATACTGGAAAAGAAAGTGCTTAGGGTCACGACCAAGACTCTAAAAGCTGTGTTCAAGAATAAAAAAGAACTTAACTAGGAGAGTCAATAATATCATCTAGATTCTAAGTTCCTAAAGATGCCAACCATTCTAAGTTTTAATGGATAGTGAGATGCCAAAACTATTCAGAAGCAAAAAGCTACTAAGTCCCGCTCATCTAATTATAACTAAGCTTCATTGAAGACTTAGAGATTTATTGTATCTTAATTTTCTTTTCTATCCTACCATGTTTTTGGTTGCTTGGAGACAAGCAATAGTTTAAGTTTGGTGTTGTGATGAGCGGATATTTTATACGCTTTTTGGCATCATTTTCATATAGTTTTTAGTATATTTTGTTTAGTTTTTCTTAAGTTTTTATAGGTTTTAGTGTTAAATTCACATTTTTGGATTCTACTTTGAGTTTGTGTATTTCTGAACAATTTCAGGTATTTTCTGGCTGAAATTAAGGAGCTGGAGATAAGTTCTGATTCAGACACAGAGAAGGCACTGCAGATGCTGTCCGGATCTAACCTCCTAGCATTTGGAAGAGCTTTTCTAGAGCTACAGTAATCCAAACCGAGCGTTCTCAAAGGCTATGAAAATTTGACTTCCAGAGCTTTCCCGAAATGTATAATAGTTTATACTTTGCTTCGGATTAGAAGGCCTAAAATTGGCATCCAACGCTAGCCTCCTGCCCCCTTCCACGCGCCCAGTGCCAAAAGAGCAGATACCAGCGTCCAAACGCCCATAAAGGACCCCCTAGCCAGAATTTCACGCCCTAGAGACCTCATAGCATGTGGATCTCATCAAAGCTCAGCCCAAACACTCACTAAGTGGGCCTCAGAAGTGGACTTTAGCACTAAATAGACTGTTTTACCCTTACTAGTCATATGTTTAGTATTTAAAGTGTATTTTTCATTCTCCAAGCAGAAGACGCATACTTTAGACATTATTTTCGAGTTCTACATTGTATTTTCCTTTCATTATGAGTTTCTAAACCTCCTAGGTTAAGGGGAAGAGCCCTGCTGAGTCCTATGAATTAATAAAAGTATTATTGTTTCTTCTTTGATCCGTGTTTTTGATTTACTTCTAAGATGTATATTTGTTCTTCAACATGGTGAATAGGATGATCAGTGACAATCAGATCTATTCATCATACTAAGATGAACGTGCCTGACAAACACTCGCGTCTACTTGGGTTTATGTGAATACGTGACTGGAAAGCGTGAGCCAACAGCTATGTTTATACATCTCTCAGACGGCTAATCTACGACTTCGTTGGGGACTTATCAAGACACAAGTTCAGCCAATTTTTGGGGAGATTAGTGTCTCTGTGGTATAGCCTCGAACCCAAAGAAGCAGCATTCTCATATCCAGAAGATTCGACCTTGTCTGTGGCGTTTTGAGTAGGATCGCCAAGAGAATAAACTGCTAGAGCTTCACCCTTCATCAGATTGGATGACCACAGCCAACGGCGTTCAATCTGGAGCAGAAGAGATCAATGACCACGGCTCATGGCGTTGATCACATACAGCCTGCCATTTAAGAAATCGCTCACAAGCAAAGATGACAGTAATACTAGAGTTAATTCAGAAAGACAAAGCAACTCCAATACTCAACTATATTCCTATTACTGATTACCCTTTTTCTTTATTTACATGCCAACTTAGTTTAGATCTCACAAATATTTATCTATCAACTTCTAATTCGCCTGACTAAGACCTGCAAGATAACCATAGCTTGCTTCAAACCACAATCCTCGTGGGATCGACCCTGACTCGCTCAGGTATTACTTAGACGACCCAGTGCACTTGCTGGTACAGTTGTACGAAAGTGTGGGGATTCATGCACCAATTGGTATATGTGAGATTAGTGTGTTGATTTTGGATTTTTGAGTGAAATATTTGGACGTGAATACTTTTTTGAACAATTTGTTTAATTAGGCTTAAATTGATTGAAATCTAATGATTTAGAGCAGAAGGGGCTTGTAATTAACATTGGTATAGCTGGATTTGAATGGGAATGAAAGTGTGTGGAAATCGAGCACTTGTGTAGAAATTGGAGGATGACAAATTGTTAGGCAGTAAATATTATATATTTTGAACAATTAGGTAATGTGAGTATGGATATCAAGGATTTTTAAGAGGATGTGACTGAGTCTCACGATGAGCGTAAACATTATTTTTGTCAGGTTGAGAAAGCTTAGAAGTGGGCCTAGGTTTTGTGATTCGATCAGGGAATATGACATGGATTCATAATTGGATTCTTGGTGGCTAATAATCAGAGTGACGCAGTAGAAGCAATAACACAGGATAGTTATGTATAGGAGGTGTAAAGTTGACTAGGATGTCTTAAGCTTGAAATACTCGAAGGGTTTAGTGGGTTAATGCAAGTAATGATTCTCAGCTAATTGAATTTGATTGTGGCTGTGAACTTTGACTGATTCCGGAGTGGATACAGAAATGATTCTTGGTGTGTAATTATATTTAGGTAATAAGTGAGTACCAATTGTCATGTTTGAGAGATATGTATTATGATTTGATCATGAATGGATTTAAGGACGACTTTGGTAAACATTAAATTGAAATGCTTATGTTGTATTGAGATTAATTTTAGGAAAATCGTGAAGGGCGGTAAACCCAAATTTATAGGGGAGGTTCTGCCGGAATTCTGAAAGAACTTGAAGAGTTTAGAAATCTTAAATTATAATAACAATCGGTAGTTTTAGCCTAGAAAGTTTTATGAAGGGTGAGACGAACATAACATTTGGTTAGTTATTGAGACAAACATATAAGAAGCTAAGAGTATAACGAATAAAAATAGCTTAAGCTGGAATTAGGAATAGGGTGTTAGAATTAATGTTGAAGAATGGTAAAAGAATGGTAAGAGGTTGGTTGAATATGAGAGAGCTTATATGAAGATTTGATAGCGAATATTCGAGGACGAAAATTTCTGTTAGGTGGGTAGGATGTAAAACCCGGTCAAATCGTAATTAATTAAATAATAAATTAATTGTGAGCGAACATGGTTAGAAATTTTAACAATCAGAATTCGATAATTTGAATATGATATTTGGACTCAGTAGATTTTTCTAAGTCGAAAAACATAATTTTCTGCGTAAAAACGTATACTAAAAATTTGACCGACTGCAGCTGAGGAAATTAATTTAAAGTGAATAAGGTTAAGAAATAATAATTTATAAATTGGGAAGATAGAAATATTTAAAATATGATTTAATACTCTAATCTTAAAGGTTTTGGCCCAAAATTGGGCCAATGGGCTAAACCAAGTGAACCGGGTCCAAGTAGGCCTAAGACCCAACATGTATATAGCCTTATTAAGGCCATTCAGTAGCCACAACTCCCCCATTTGTGAGAGAGATCCGAAAATAGAGGAGAGGGAAGAAGAGAAAACCATAATCCCTTTTAATCTTCAAACCATCATAACTTGAGCTACAGAGCTCCAATCGACGAGCCGTTAATGGCCACGCGTCGCTCTCCTCGCCCTCTTCAATTTTATCTGGGTATTGTAGTGAGTATTTCACTCTTCTCTGCCCAGTTCTAATTTTTCCCTTTGAAAACGTGATTCATTATGGGTGTTGAGTGATTTTATGATTTTGGTTGTTTAAGAGTGCTATAGTATGAGCCATAGGTGATATTCATCACAAACTTCAATGGGTTGAGGTAAGGAATTACTAACCCTTGTGATTTACTAGATTTTGTAAACCCTAGGTTGATGTATATATGATATTGGTTGTGTTACAGTTGTTGGGTGAGATTTTGGTGCTCTATGGTACTTGAATTTGGCTTGCAGAACTGATGAGCGGATAATTTATACGCTTTTTGGCATTATTTTTAGGTAGTTTTTAGTAAGTTCAAGCTACTTTTAGGGATGTTTTCATTAGTTTTTATGTTAAATTCACATTTCTGGACTTTACTATGAGTTTGTGTGTTTTTCTGTGATTTCAGGTAATTTCTGGCTGAAATTGAGGGACTTGAGCAAAACTCTGAAAAAGGCTGACAAAAGGACTGCTGATGCTGTTGGAATCTGACCTCCCTGCACTCGAAATGGATTTTCTGGAGCTACAGAACTCCAAATGGCGCGCTCTCAACGGCATTGGAAAGTAGACATCCAGAGCTTTCCAGAAATATATAATAGTCCATACTTTATTCGGAAATTGACGACGTAACTTGGCGTTGAACGCCAAGTACATGCTGCTGACTGGAGTTAAACGCCAGAAAAACGTCATGATCCGGAGTTGAACGCCCAAAACACGTTAAAACTTGGAGTTCAACTCCAAGAAAAGCCTGAGCTCGTGGATAGATCAAGCTCAGCCCAAGCATACACCAAGTGGGCCCCGGAAGTGGATTTATGCATCAATTACCTACTCATGTAAACCCTAGGAGCTAGTTTATTATAAATAGAACTTTTTACTATCATAATCTCATCCTGGATCCTGGATTGTATTTTGAATCCTGTGATCACGTTTTGGGGGCTGGCCATTCGGCCATGCCTGAACCTTTTACTTATGTATTTTCAGCAGTGGAGTTTCTGCACACCATAGATTAAGGGTATGGAGCTCTGCTATACCTCAAGTTTCAATACAATTCCTATTACTTTCTATTCAATTCTCTTTTATTCTTATTCCAAGATATACGCTACACTTAACTTTGAGGAATGTGATGATCCATGACACTCATCATCATTCTCACCTATGAATGCGCGTGACTGACAACCACTTCCGTTCTACCTTAGGCCAGGCGCATATCTCTTAGATTCCCCAACAGAATCTTCGTGGTATAAGCTAGATAGATGGCGGCATTCATGAGGATCCGGAAAGTCTAAACCTTGTCTGTGGTATTCCGAGTAGGATTCTGGGATTGAATGATTGTGACGAGCTTCAAACTCGCGATTGCTGGGCGTGATGACAAGCGCAAAAGGATCAATGGATCCTATTCCAACATGATTGAGAACCAACAGCTGATTAGCCGTGCTGTGACAGAGCATAGGAACATTTTCACTGAGAGGATGGGATGTAGCCGCTGACAACGGTGATGCCCTACATACAGCTTGCCATGGAAAGGAGTAAGAAGGATTGGATGAATGTAATAGGAAAGTAGAGATTCAAGAGGAGCACAGCATCTCCATACACTTATCCGAAATTCCCACTATTAATTTACATAAGTATTTCTATCCCTTTTATTTTCTTTTTATTATTAATTTTCGAAACCCAAAACTATTCAATCTGCCTAACTGAGATTTACAAGGTGACCATAGCTTGCTTCATACCAACAATCTCTGTGGGATCGACCCTTACTCACGTAAGGTATTACTTGGATGACCCAGTACACTTGCTGGTTAAGTTGAACGGAGTTGTGAACCATGGTATTGGCATCATGTTTTTGGCACCATTGCCAGGGAATGAAAAGCAATGAATTTTGCAAAATGGAATAACACATGAACAACAATTTCGTCCACCAAGAACTCTTGGTGGAGTTTTAAGCTAGTGATTGGTGGAAATTTACGAGGAAGGACCAAATTATTGTGACTACAAGAGGTACGGTTTAAGTTTCATTTAAGTACCATGTGGTGTGATGTGAATTCCTAGGCTAGATTTCTCTAGGATTAGGTTTGAATTGTGTGTCTTAATTGGAATTGATGTATATATATATTATGATGTGGAAATTAATTAATTGGAATGAGCTTTGTGTGAATGAATGTGTTTGGTATGTTGTGGAATTGAGGAATTGGATGATGTTTAATGGTTTGCGAAATGTGTATTGAATTGTGAATTTGGGCCGAAGGCCGTGGAGTTTGGACCGAAGGTCAGAAAAAGGTAAGGACGGTAAAAGATGATTGAATTGTGTGATAATGTATGAGATTGAATGAAGAGTTGGTATGCAATGTATGAAAATGTGATTAATGAGATTGTGGAAAATGAGGTTTCTACAATGTGGAATAGATGCAATTGAGGTAGAATGTGTAAAAGGAGTAGAGTTGGAATTGGTTGTATGTGAATAGGTAATTTGAGTTGGTCTGGGTTCATTTTGTTGGTTGGAAAATGATTGGGGCTAGTGAATTATTGGATAATTGGTAAATAATTGTTTTTGGTAAAAATGGGTTTTAGGCCAACTTTGACAGATCATATCCTGAGCTACAGATTTTGAAATTAGATGAATTTTATATCAAATTAAAGATTATTCAAAGAGCTTTAAAACGGTGCAGATTTTGTAGGAATATGAATTTTATAGAGAAAGATATGATTGTTGAAATTTGGTGTCTAAAATCTGAATTCTGTGAATGCTGCAGAATTTGTGATTTCTGGTATATGTGCGTACGCACAGTCCTATGCGCACGCACACCTGTGTATTTTGAAAAACATGCACACGCACACTCTTGTGCACATGCACACATGGGGATATGGCTGCTGTTGGGAGTGCTTGTACGCTCTGTGCGCACACACGACCAACGAAATTTTGCAAGCTGTGCGCACGCACACGCTGGAAGGTGCACTCTGTTGAGGGTGTTCGCACGCATTGTTCGAATGAGCAGAATGAAAATTTTTACTTCTTGTGCGTACACACACCTCTATGCGTACGCACACTTCTTGAAAATTCGTCTGAGCGTGCGTGCGCACAAGCCTATGCATATGCACACTGCCCTGTTTTTCAAAGAAAACTTTGTTTTCAACTGTTTTACCTTCCCGACAAGCTTGCGACCTTCCGAAATACTTACTTAAAACCTTTTTACTAGTTTTAGGGTATTAAATCAAGCGTGAGAATAGTAAAAGAATAAAAAGGGTAATTGTGGTTATGAGTTTAGAGGATAGTGACTTAAGCTTGGTAAGTTCTATGGATGAAATAAGAAGAGAATTAATGATGAATCGCAAAAATGATGATGATTATGAGAATGTTAACGAGAGTGATGATGATGATGAGATTGTTGATGAGAATGATGATGATTATGAGACTGATAAAGAGAATGATGATGATTATAAGATTGTTAATGAGAATAATAACGATTAAGAGATTGATATTAAATATTATACTGATTGTGATACACCTGCCTGAGTAGATGTGGTGGCATTGATTTCACTTGTTCTGGGATATGGTGAGATATACCGGCCTGGGTAGATGCAGTGGAGTGATTCCACTTGATTTGGGTTTGGTTTGAGACTCCTGGGGTAGATGCAGTGGTTAGCCCCCACTTGCTCCCAGTCGAGGTTGATTTAAGATCTGTGAAACTATTTGAGTTTTGAATTTCCTTGGGTAGATGCAGTGGGTCGGCTCCACTTGCTCCAGGGTGAGATTCAAAATTCTGTTGACCCTGCATCGTAAGATATGGCCGGACACTTAGACTTTTCCCGATAAGCTCTCCCTCATGGATATTTTATTTTACTGGTTATGATTTTGAGCTTGAAGATGCACACTCGTAGGGACTGTCCAATGATTAGCTACCAGGACATATCGGGTTGGCTTTGTAACCGACATATGATATCATCAGCCATAGGGCAAGCATACATCATTTACATATGTTTGATTTGTTTGGGTTTGCCTAATTGTTTTGGATTATCATATATGCTATGTTACCTGATTATATGCTACTTGTTCTACTTGTACCTTAATTGTGTATTACTTGTCTGTATTACTTGTGTTTGTACAACTGAGAGGTCCCTCATGCTGGTGTCAATTAAGCTAAGGGCTGTTCCTGTTGAAATGTTTCGATGATATGATTGAATAATGATGATGATTACTAAATGAGATAATTTGAACTCTCTGCGTAGATGCAATGAAGTGATTTCACTTGCTCCAGGTAGAGAACGAGATAATTGATATTTAAATACTGAGTTCAAGGTTTACTGGCTATGGTTTGGCTTGAAATTGAGTGATGAAAGGTTTGGAAAGAAGGGAAAGATGAGGAGTTGACTAGACTTAGTATCACCTAGAACATTTGCCTAATTCATAGATTAGTGAGAACCTAAGGTGAATTAATGGATGAAAGGAAGTTTAGGATGTTTAGTGAGTTTTTATTATAGTACATTGTATTTATTTGGCTCTTTTACCGTACTGGGAACCTATGGGTCGGGGGTTCTCATTCCATATATATCTCTTGTTTTTCATATGCAGGTTCGGGTGCTCAGTAGTGAGCTGTGGTTTATCTAAAAAATGGCGAAGATCGTTGGACTCACTACAAGAAAACACGTCTATTGCCACGCTTTTAAAGCGTGGCAAAAAGATGAAAAAAGCGTGGCGATAGCTTTTCGCCACGCTTTTTGAGCTACCGCCACACTTTTGAAAGGGTGGCCTCTTAAAGGGTGACGGTTGCTCTATCGCCACACTTTTTTCAGCCTATCGCCACGCTTTTTCTTTTGCCACGCTTTTTACAAATGGCCACCCATTAAAGCGTGGCCGTATGTGGGAGATATGGCCACGCTTTAGTATGGCCATGCTTTTGAAGCGTGGCAATAGAGAGATATATGGCCACGCTTTCAAAGCGTGGCGATAGAGTGAGATATGGCCACGCTTTGCGATAGCAAGATATGGCCACCTTTTAAAGCGTGGCCATAGCCAGAGATACGGCCACGCTTTAAAAGCGTGGCAATAGCCTTATAAAATTAAAAAAAAATTCTTTTTCTGATTTTTACCTTCATCGACACAAAATATAAAATTTTTAGTTCTTTTTTATTACTTATAAATATAGTATGCAATTTTTATTACAAGACAAATCAAATACAAAATAAATCTCGAGTTTGCATAGGAAAGTGATTGTCCTGTTTACAATTTGAAAGAATTAGCAAACTTCTCTCACAACTGGTTGAAGAATTTAAGTTCCTTTGGCGATGCCTTATACAACAATCTATCTTAGCAATAAAATGAATCTGTTCCTAACAAGAATCTCATAACTGTAAAACCGCGGAGAGCACACTACTAATATGTTCTGCTTGGTTTAGTTCATGAAGCCACCACAAGCTTTGGTCTGAATCTTAGTTTGTAGCCTTTGAAACTAAACTAAACAAAACATGATATAATATGGTTCAAAAATCTCAACGGTAGTTTCTGTAGCCTGGGCTGTACATGCAATTTTCTGCATATTTGACAAGATCCTTAGGTCGAGGTAGATGAGAAGCAAGACCTGTTTTACCAAACACAGCACAAAAGATACAAGTATTGAAAAGAAAATATAGCAAAGTTGTCTGAAACTCAAAATATTTCATGAAACTAACCAAGTTCATATGCCTTGCTGCCACGTTAGCAGCAATATGTGCTGATATCTTTCTGATATTTGAGAATGGAGGGTAAATTAGTCCTTTATCATAGTTCTCCTGTGACACTTGTGCAGCCAAAGCTTCAGCTGTTGCATAAGAAGAAACCGTTAGTGAGTTCTTGGTTCTACCTTTTTGGAATTTAGATTGAATTGATTTTAGTATATTTAATCTCTCTTAGTTTGAATGAACTCACAGGCTGCCAAGAGCATCTCATCGCGGACGCGGATTGCACCAGAGATGATCAAACCCAAGCCGAAACCAGGGAATATGTAAGCATTGTTGGCCTGAACAGCAATGCAGGAAGCGCGAAAAATTAAAATGAAAAAATAAATATATAAAGGTCAGCCACTGAGATGTTTATATTGAATAACAAAATGTGTAGGTAGCAAAGGTCAAATGAAACCTGTCCAGGAACAAAGATTGCTTGACCCTACAAATTAAATTAAGATAAACAACATTAACATATAATGATGTGTGTAATCTATTCTGAATTTCCGAGGCCAATTATATAAACAGTTAGTTACCTTGCTCCATGTATAAGCTTCTTTAGCAGTGCACTCAGATTGAGATGTTTGACTAGAGAGAGCAAGAATGAGCAGTTTCTACAAAAATCATACACTATTAGAGATATAATCATGTACATATCAGGAAGAATAACTAAGGAATTCGCGCAACTAAAAGTGAACATATACAAAATTTAGCATATTTTTAGTTATTCCTTTGCCTCCACAAGCAAATACCAGGTCACTTAATATCACTTATATCCAAGGAAACAAAAAAGAAAATTTAAGAAAATAAGCCAATTTATGTAATTAAAGTAAGCTAGATAAATAAACTTGATTGCCTTGACTAATAAGGAAAAAAATAACACAGTGTACAGGAACTGAACTGAAATTTGAATCAAAACAAGAGAAGAGAAAAATCAACAATTGAGATTAAAGTGAACAACATACAATTACAATTCTTATCATAAAAAATAAATAGCCAAAGAAATATTGTAAATTTCAGTCCAGGGAAGTTGTTTCTCGTCATAATCTTTGCATCATGCGCATAACTCTGCATGTAAAAGTAAACTCCCAAAGCTTGTCATTATATTCAGCACAGAATACAATGATAGATAAATAAAAGATCTTACAGATCTAATGCTCATATAATAATTACTTCAATCTAATGACTGTTGTATTTCTTTTTTTTTATTTCCCTTTCTATCTAACATCAAAATTAAAAAAATATATTGCAAATAAAGTGATTTTGAACCTAGTAGTTGATAAAGTCAAGAACTTGTGTACATAAGTAAAACAATAATTAGTAGTGCTCCTCAAACTAAAACCTATGCAAGAGTGGAAGCAATAACAATCTGAGGTTGTGAACAAAACAGAAACAAGAAGCAATGACAATGTAACATTGTTTGAGTTGTGAAATGAAGAAAACAATTGGAAATTTAAGGAAGCAGCACATAGAATAGTTACCTAGTGGAAGAAGTAGAGAGGAGAGAGAAGTAGCCATTGTTGGCATATCATATCCAAGGTCGAAGGTTGTAATATTATATGTCATTTGATGTGGATAAACCAAATCCACTTAAACACATCACCTGTCAGAAACTATCCTTTTATCTTTTTCTTTTTCTTTTTTTTTTCTTTTTCCTTTTCCTCCCCTACAGATAACATAAAATCTTAATCCTTAATAAATCTTGTAGTAGTATAAAATAATTTATACCACTCAAATCTTTTATTTAATATGCAAAGAATAGAATCATCAACAGAAGGATTTGTGTATTAAACAGCAGTAGTAAATAGCATGTTTCCCAGGTTCAAGCAAGCAATAAACAGAATTCATATGACTTAACCAGTTCCACAAACTGAAATCATTGCAGTTCATATAATATGGACCAAGCAACAAGCAGAGCAGCACTCAGCAACAACAAACCAAGAAAAATTAATGAAACAGTAACACTTTCACAGCATCTATTTTGGACAATGAAAAAAAAAATACAATAAACAGCAATCACAAGTCTAGAATTCAACACCAAAATAGCACAATAAACAAGTTCATCCAGGGCAACATTTAGAGGAAATAAAAAATCAAAATAAAGTGAATTGATAACACTGACATCGGGCAACCATCATTGTAAAGATTAAAATGCAACTAAGAAGATATACCTTTACAAATTCATATATAGCTTCAAACAACAAGCTAAGATCACACTAACCCGGTTTTGATATCTTTCAATACAATATTTATTAGGTTTCGAGAACCTTAGCTAATCTGTTTATTAGCTAATGAAGCTACCGAATTCATATATACAAAAAAATTTCTTAGGGCAAGAAAAAAAAAGTAGGCTACAGTTTAGGGATTGTAAAATAATATAACAGCTAAAATATCAAAATTCAAAATGCAAGTTTCGAAATCTGAATATCTTCTCACAAATTCCCCAAATTTTCAAATTATGCCAATCACCCGTTCCCCACCAAAACCTCCCCAAATTGTGCACAACACTAAAAACCCCCTAAAATTTGCAAATGCACAAACCAATTTCATATCTGAAAAGCAATGCTGGCGCGAATTGAAACATGAAAGAAAGAGGAGAAGAACCTGAAACAACGCAACGAAAGCAAAGATTCCTTCAACAAGGGCAAGACCGACATTGACACCGAGCAAGAGACGCGGAAAATAGTTGCCGCCTCCGAGCTCTGACATCTTCCCACATTGTCCCTTGTCGTATTCGCTTTTGGAAGGAATCGGTTGAAAGAGGTGGCGCTAACGGTAAAGATGCTGGTAACGGCGACGAGGAGACGAGGCGGAGGGGGAGCAGAGGCAAATGGCGCAGCGAGGGTGGTTCTGGTGACGGTAGGGATGTGAGCTCCTCCAGGGGTAGCCAGGATGAAAGAGTGACTAGGGTGAAAGAGTGAGCTCGATCGCGAAAAGGGTAGCTCCATTAGGGTTGGGGACCGGGTCGAAATCTCTTCAATTGGATTGGGGACCGGGTTGGGGGCCGGGTCTGGGTTTTTTTTAAAAAAACCTTTTGGCCACGCTTTTAAAGCGTGCCAAAAGAGGACCAGGATATGGCCACGTTTTGTAAGCATGGCCGTAATGAAATCATGTTGCCACGCTTTTAAAACGTCCTTGTTTCTCTCTATGGCCACGCTTTTGAAGCGTGGCAAAAAAAATGTGGCCGTTTCTCTAATCAATTGCCACCCTTCCAAATGCGTGGCCGTTGACCCTTTTCGCTATGTTTTTGAAGCGTGACAAGAAAAAACGTGGCCAAATCTCTATTCAATCGCCACCCACATAAAAGCGTGGCCATTAACCACTTTTGGCCACGCTTTAAAAGCGTGGCAAAAAAAAGCATGGCCATAGGCCTGTTTTCTTGTAGTGACTCTGTTTTACTTTTGTTTAGAATCTCTCCGCACTTATTTTGAAAACCTTGTCGTTATGTATTTATTTTCCTTTTGAAAACTTGCCTATAGAGGCTTTGATGTATATTCTGTGAGAGATAGGAAAGTTACTGTTGTCAACTGATTTTATTACTGTACCCTAGTCGGCCTAAGCTTCGCAGGTGGTGACTACTGGCAATTATATTTATGTCTATATACATATATGTACCTTATCTTGATTCACTATCCGAATACGTTTTATCTTCTTTTGTCGATACGCGAGTGTTACGATTTTGCGATTTTATTTTTACTCCTTTCAGGCTTCTCAATTAATACTTTTCAATTATACTTATAACCATGTATTAAAATCCACCTTGAAAGTTGTACCACCTTATTATCATGGACTTATGACTCGAGCATAAGAATTTGAATATTAGCGTGTTAACGCCGACATAGTAAACACACGTCCCTGCTGCTGATCCCTCCCATCTTCTTGTCTCTTTCTCTATGGACAATTCTAGGATAGATGCCTGGCTCCACTATATTAGTAGCATACACCCAGTCTAGCTCTACACAGAGTGTTAGGATGATATTGATGAGCGGATAATTTATACGCTTTTTGGCATTATTTTTAGGTTGATTTTAGTAGGTTCTAGCTACTTTTTAGTATGTTTTTATTAGTTTTCATGAAAAATTCATATTTCTGGACTTTACTATGAGTTTGTGTGTTTTTCTGTGATTTCAGGTATTTTCTGGCTGAAATTGAGGGATCTGAGCAAAAATCTGATTCAGGCTAAAAAATGACTGCTAATGCTGTTGGATTCTGACCTCTCTACACTCAAAATGGATTTTCTGGAGCTACAAGAGTCTAATTAGTGCGCACTCAATTGCGTTGAAAAGTAGACATCCAGGGCTTTTTCGCAATATATAACAGTCCATACTTGGCTCAAACGTAAACGACGTAAACTGGTGTTTAACGCCAGTTCCATGTTCCATTCTAGCGTTAAACGCCCAAAACAGGTTACAACCTAGTGTTTAACTCCAGAAACAGCCCAAGCACGTGAAAAGCTCAAGTCTCAGCCCCAGCACACACCAAGTGGGTCCTGGAAGTGGATTTCTGTACTATCTATCTTAGTTTACTCATTTTCGTAAACCTAGGTTACTAGTTTAGTATTTAAACAACTTTTAGAGATTTATTCTAGACCTCATGACATTTTAGATCGAAACTTTGTATTTTTTGACGGCATGGGTCTCTAAACTCCATTGTTGGGGGTGAGGAGCTCTACTGTGTCTCGATGAATTAATGCAATTATTTCTGTTTTTCATTCAAACACGCTTGTTTCTATCTAAGATATTCATTCGCACTTCAATATGATGAATGTGATGATCCGTGACACTCATCACCATTCTAAACCTATGAACACGTGCCTGACAACCACCTCCATTCTACATTAGATTGAATGAGTATCTCTTGGATTCCTTAATCAGAATCTTCGTGGTATAAGGTAGAATCCATTGGCAGCATTCTTGAGAATCCAGAAAGTCTAAACCTTGTCTGTGGTATTCCGAGTAGGATTCAGGGATTGAATGACTGTGAAGAGCTTCAAACTCATAAAGGGTTGGGCATAGTGACAGACGCAAAAGGATCAATGGATCTTATTCCAGCATGAGTGGGAACCGACAGATGATTAGCCGTGCGGTGACAGCACACATGGACCATTTTCACTTACATGATGGATGGTAGCCATTGACAACGGTGATCCACCAACACACAGCTTGCCATAGGAGGAACCTTGCGTGCGTGAAGAAGAAGACAGGGGAAAAGCAGAGATTCAGAAGACAAAGCATCTCCAAAACTCCAACATATTCTCCATTACTGTTTAACAAGTATTATTTAATCCATGCTTTTTATTTACTACCAATCAAAACTGAGAATTATTATTATCCTGACTAAGAGTTACAAGATAACCATAGCTTGCTTCAAGCCAACAATCTCCGTGGGATTCGACCCTTACTCACGTAAGGTATTACTTGGACGACCCAGTGCACTTGCTGGTTAGTGGTACGAGTTGTGAAAAGTGTGATTTACAATTTCGTGCACCAAGTTTTTGGCACTGTTGCCGGGGATTGTTCGAGTTTTTAGGAAAAATTTGTCCTTTTGGTTTAGAGTCACTAGGATTGCATCTTTTATTATCCTTTTTTAAAAATCTTTCAAAAATATTATTTTTCTTTATTAGTTTTTATTTTTCTTGGAGTCTTTTGTTTGAGTTTAGTTTCATATCTTAAGTTTGGTGTCAATTGCATGTTTTTATTCTCATTTGAAAATACTTTTTTAAAACACGTTAAATTTATAGCTCAGTTGGCTAGAGCGTTGTGCTTGTGTTCTTGGTAATTGGGTATATTTCTTTTAAAACTTTTTCAAAAATAATTTTTCTTTGATTAAATCTTGTGTCAATTTTTAAGTTTGGTGTTCTCTTGTTAATTTTCCTTTAGTTTTTCGAAAATTTCATTGTGGTTTTCTAAATATTTTAAGTTTGGTGTTCTATCTTCATGTTCTTGTTGTTCTTGTGAGTCTTCAAGGTGTTCTTGAGTCTTCCTTGTGTTTTGATCTTAAAATTTTTAAGTTTGGTGTTCCTTGGTGTTTTCCCTCCAAAATTTTTGAAAATAAGGAGCATTAGATCTAAAAATTTTAAGTTGTGTGTCTTTTTTGTGTTTTTCTCTTTCATCATAAAATTCAAAAATAAAAAAAAATTATCTTCTCTAACTATTTTTTTAGCAAAAATTTCGAAATTTTTCAAAAAAAAAATTTAAATTTCAATTTCAAAATTTTACCTTATCATATCTTAGTTGTTAAATTTTTAAAAATCATATCTTTTTCAATCATATCTTTTCCAATCAAATCTTTTCAACCATATCTTATTTAGTAGGATCAAAAGTGATTGTGTACACTGACCATGCTGCTCTTAAATATCTACTCACAAAGCAGGATTCAAAACCCAGGCTCATAAGATGGGTGTTGCTTCTGCAAGAGTTTGATATAGAAATAAGAGACAGAAAAGGGACAGAAAATCAAGTAGTTGATCACCTATCCCGGATAGAACCAGTAGCAGGAGCGTCCCTCCCTCCTACTGAGATCTCTGAAACTTTTCCGGATGAGCAATTGTTTGCTATTCAGGAAGCTCCGTGGTTTGCAGACATTGCAGACTAGATTAAAAGCTCAGTAATAGTCCAGCTAAAGACAGTAAAGAAGCGCTTGCTGGGAGGCAACCCAATTTTATCTATCTATGTTAAAATTCCAATGTTATTTTGTGTTTTCTTTAGGTTAATGATCATGTGAAGTCATAAAAATAACTGTAAAAATTAAAGCAAAATTAAAAATAGCACACCCTGGAGGATAAGCTTATTGGCGTTTAAACGCCAGTAAGAAGCATCAGACTGGCGTTTAACGCCAGAAAGGAGCATCAAGCTGGCGTTAAACGCCAGAAACAGGCTGCAAGCTGGCGTTTAACGCTAGAAACAAGCAGCAGTCTGGCGTTAAACGCCAGGATTGCACTAAGAGGGCGTTCTACACGCCTAAATGGTGCAGGGATGAGAAATTCTTGACACCTCAAGATCTGTGGATCCCACAGGATCCTCACCTAACCCACCCATTCACACACCTCCATCTCCTCCACTTCTCCTTCTACTCCCTTCTTTCTTCTCTTGCTCGAGGATGAGCAAACCTTTTAAGTTTGGTGTGGAAAAAGCGTTGCTTTTTATTTTTCCATAACCATTTATGGCACCTAAGGCCGGAGAAACCTCTAGAAAGAGGAAAAGAAAGGCAGTTGCTTCCACATCTGAGTCATGAGAGATGGAGAGGTTCATCTCAAGGGTCCATAGATCAGTGGTAGAGCATTTGATTGCAGATCAAAGAGCCTTGAGGAAAGAGCAACAAAGGCAAGGAAGAGACATAGAGGAGCACCATTAGATCTTCAAGAGGAAGAACAAGCCGCCATCACTAAGGTGGACTCATTCCTTAACTTCCTTGTTCTTATTTTTCTATTTTTTCGATTTTCATACTTTATGTTTGGCTATGTTTTGTGTCTTTACTACATGATCATTATTGTCTAGTGTCTATGTCTTAAAGCTATGAATAACTCCATGAATCCTTCACCTCTCTTAAATGAAAAATGTTCTAAAAACAAAAGAACAAGAAGTACATGAGTTTCGAATTCATCCTTGAAATTAGTTTAATTATATTGATGTGGTGACAATACTTTTTGTTTTCCGAATGAATGCTTGAACAGTGCATATTTTTTATATTGAATTTTATGAATGTTAAAATTGTTGGCTCTTGAAAGAATGATGAACAAGAGAAATGTTATTGATAATCTGAAAAATCATAAAATTGATTCTTGAAGCAAGAAAAAGCAGTGAATAACAAAAGCTTGCAAAAAAATGGTGAAAAAAAATATAAAAGAAAAAGAAAAAGGAAGCAGAAAAAGCCAATAGCCCTTAAAACCAAAAGGCAAGGGTAAAAAGGATCCAAGGCTTTGAGCATCAATGGATAGGAGGGCCCAAGGAAATAAATCCAGGCCAAAGCGGCTAAATCAAACTGTCCCTAACCATGTGCTTGTGGCATGCAAGTCCAAGTGAAAAGCTTGAGACTGAGTAGTTAAAGTCGTGATCCAAAGAAAAAGAGTGTGCTTAAGAACTCTGGACACCTCTAATTGGGGACTTTAGCAAAGCTAAGTCACAATCTGAAAAGGTTCACCCAGTTATGTGTCTGTGGTATTTATGTATCCGGTGGTAATACTGGAAAACAAAGTGCTTAGGGCCACGGCCAAGACTCATAAAGTAGCTGTGTTCAAGAATCAACATACTAAACTAGGAGAATCAATAACACTATATGAATTCTGAGTTTCTATAGATGCCAATCATTCTAAACTTCAAAGGATAAAGTGAGATGCCAAAATGTTCAGAAGCAAAAAGCTACTAGTCCCGCTCATCTAATTAGAACTAAGCTTCATTGATATTTTGGAATTTATATTATATTCTCTTCTTTTTATCCTATTTGATTTTCAGTTGCTTGGGGACAAGCAACAATTTAAGTTTGGTGTTGTGATGAGCGGATAATTTATACGCTTTTTGGCATTGTTTTTAGGTAGTTTTTAGTAGGTTCTAGCTACTTTTTAGTATGTTTTACTAGTTTTCAGGCAAAATTCATATTTCAGGACTTTACTATGAGTTTGTGTATTTTTCTGTGATTTCAGGAATTTTCTGGCTGAAATTGAGGGATCTGAGCAAAAATCTGATTTAGGCTGAAAAAGGACTGCTGATGCTGTTGGATTCTGACCTCCTTGCACTCGAAATAGATTTTCTGGAGCTACAAGAGTCCAATTGGCGCGCTCTCAAATGCGTTGGAAAGTAGACATCCAGGGCTTTCAGCAATATATAATAGTCCATACTTGGTTCAAAGATAAACGACATAAACTGGCGTTTAACGCCAGTTCCATGTTCCATTCTGACGTTAAACGCCAGAAACAGGTTACTAGTTGGAGTTAAACGCCCAAAACAGGTTACAACCTGGCGTTTAACTCCAGAAACAGCCCAGGCACATGAAAATCTCAAGTCTCAGCCCTAGCACACACCAAGTGGGCTCCAGAAGTGGATTTCTGCACTATCTATCTTAGTTTACTCATTTTCTATAAACCTAGGTTACTAGTTTAGTATTTAAACAACTTTTAGAGATTTATTCTGGACCTCGTGACATTTTAGATCGGAACTTTGTATTTTTTGATGGCATGTGTCTCTAAACTCCATTATTGGGGGTGAGGAGCTCTGCTGTGTCTCGATAATTTAATGTAATTATTTCTATTTTTCATTCAAACACGCTTGTTTCTATCTAAGATATTCATTCGCTCTTCAATATGATGAATGTGATGATCCGTGACACTCATCACCCTTCTCAACCTATGAACACGTGCCTGACAACCACCTCCGTTCTACGTTAGATTGAATGAGTATCTCTTGGATTCCTTAATCAGAATCTTCGTGGTATAAGCTAGAATCCATTGGCAGCATTCTTGAGAATCCAGAAAGTCTAAACCTTGTTTGTGGTATTCCGAGTAGGATTCAGGGATTGAATGAGTGTGATGAGCTTCAAACTCATAAGGGTTGGGCGTAGTGACAGACGCAAAAGGATCAATGGATCTTATTCCAGCATGAGTGAGAACCGACAGATGATTAGTCATGCGATGACAGCGCACCTGGACCATTTTCACTGAGAGGACGGATGGTAGCCATTGACAACGGTGATCCGCCAACACACAGCTTGCCATAGGAGGATCCTTGCGTGCGTGAAGAAGAAAACAGGGGGAAAGCAGAGATTCAGAAGACAAAGCATCTCCAAAACTTCAACATATTCTCCATTACTGTTTAACAAGTATTATTTAATCCATGCTTTTTATTTACTACCAATCAAAACTGAGAATTATTATTATCCTGACTAAGAGTTACAAGATAACCATAGCTTGCTTCAAGCCAACAATCTCCGTGGGATTTGACCCTTACTCACGTAAGATATTACTTGGACGACCCAGTGCACTTGCTAGTTAGTGGTACGAGTTGTGAAAAGTGTGATTTACAATTTCGTGCACCAGATATGCCCCATATCTCCTACATGTCAAGTTATTCGGAGAATTTTGAATCTGCTCTCCCTTGCCTTATCTGTGATTGTTTGTTATTGTTGAACCTCTGGAAATTATTTTGACCCTGAGATGGTTGGGAAATATAGCCTTCTCGCTTAAAGTTCCAACCTCTAGGCACAAAGTTCCTTCTCTGATCTCTCCTAACAATAGATCAGTGATCACCTTTGTCCAATGCTACCTTTCTCGCATAATCTTCAGCAAATTTGCTCTTATTTACAAATTCAGAGAAAATACTCAGGATGTTACTCTGCAAACCACCTTCATATTTTATGCATTTTCACTCTTCAAAATCTCCCGGAGCACCCTGACAAATCCTAGAGAATCGGCATAGTTCCTTAAACCGACTGGTATACTCTGCCACTGACATAGGACCCTGCTTCAACTGTAACAACTCATGCTTCTTCATCGTCCTGACTCAATTAGGGAAATACTTCTTATGAAACTCAGATTGGAATACATCCTAAGGGATTGCAGCATTATCTCGCTGCAGAAGGTGTCAGGTCCCCTGCCACTAATATTGAACTTCACCCATCAGCTGATAAGTAGCAAACTTGACACACTGATCTTCAGGCACTTATTGCGCTCGCAAGGCTCGTTCGTTCCATCGCCTAAACAAATTTTCAGCTTCTATCGGGTTTACGGTTCCTCTAAAGGATGGTCAATGGTGGATTTATCTTCATAAAAGTTGCCAATGTCATCGGCCCATTATCTCTTTTACCCCCATTTTTGTTATTAACTTGCTAACCAAAGACCTCAGTTGTTGCCTGCATAGCAGCCGCTATGTTCTCCAAGGCATTCATAAAATTCATGGGATTATTTGCAATTGTTTCAAGTTCCGCATTACTGTTCCAGCCTCTGCCTCGACCGCACCTGCATCCACGAGTCATCATTTGGTTCCTGTTCACAACAAACAAGTGATATCAAGGTGATCAATCTCAATATCTCAAGTCTAATGCTTCAAAATCCTAAATTCATACTCATGAACAAATATGCCACATATATCAATTAGATATTCTAATTAGCATATCCACACACCCAGAGTATGCCCAAAAGCATAGTCAGTCCATCCCTCAGGCTCTACAGGAACGAATTGCTCTGATACCATATTGTAACACCCTACCACACAGAGCTTTATACTTAAGTCGTAAAATAGAGGTGGTGAGGTATTACAACATCTAAAATAAAAATACATATATATATATATATATATATATATATATATATATGAAAAAGTGATAAATCACTATTTTATGGTTTATCTTGTGCTAAATTGAGTGGTTTTTATCAGTTCTTCATACACTTATTCATATAATTTGCATGTTTTAGATTTGCCTTTCTAATTCTGTTCTATGATTGAAAACTTGCTTCCTAAGCCTTTAAATTGTCAATCTTTAACTCCCCTTTATACCATTCGATGTCGTGATCTGTGAAGTGTTTTCAGGATTTATAGGGCAGGAATGGCTTGGAGAATGGAAAGAAAGCTTGCAAAAATGGAAGGAGCACAAGAAACCAAGGAGCTATACGCGTAACTTGGCGCATTCCATCGACGCATAGGCGTAACTGACGCATACACGTAACTGACGCATATGCGTGACACGTGCAGAAGGCCATCGACGCGTACCCGTACGCGTATCTGACGCATACACGTGACGTGTGTAATACGCTGCAACTGTAGAATTCGTTGGGGGCGATTTTGGGCCGAGTTTGGATCCAGTTTTCGGCCCAAAAATACAGACTAGAGCCAGGGGACAGCAGAGACTCAAGAGACATTCGCATTCACTTAGTTTTAGTTTTAGTTTTGGAATCTTGGAGAGAAATTACCACTTCCTCTAGGTTTCTTCATATTCATAGGTTCTTAGATTTCTAGTTTTATGCTTTGGATTGGATATTGAGAAGAGTTACGACCTCCGTTGAAGTTTCTATTATCATAGTTTATTTTCTTATTCCCTTGCTCTTTTATTTCCCATTTATCTTGTTCAGAGTTACATATGGATATCTTCAATTTTGGAAGTTATTAATGTAAAGAGTATTTTTCTATTTAATTTCTTTATTTGCTTAATTATCTCAATTCAATTTTAATTACCATGTCTTCTTTCTACTCCCTTTACATGCATGCGAAAATGGCATCCATGTCAATGGAGTAGGTTCTCAACTTGACTTTGGAGTTGATTAATAGGAGACCTTTGAGTTGGAATACTCAAGAGTTAATTGGCAATTGAAAGTTGTAGGCTGACTCTCTGGTCACTAACGCTAATCCTTCCCAAGGGAGAAGAATAGGACTTGTGAATCAGAGTTGGCTCAATTACTTGACTTTCCTTTATTCGGTAAAGGTTAACTAAGTAAAAACAACAACCTCTTACTATTACTCTTGGGAAAATCCAACAAGGATAGAACTTCCGATTAATCTTCTCCAAGTCAAGGCTTTTTATTTTAATTACATAAAATCTCTCCTTAATCTCCACTGCTTTAATTTATAATAATTTATTTTTCCATTCCCCAACTCCAAATTTCTCGAAAAATTTCGGATCAATAAATAGTACTCTCTTAGCAACTCGTTGGGAGCCGACCTGGAAATTCTACTCCCAGTATTTTATTCTTAATTTGTGACAAACCCCTTTTAAATTGATAAGCAGAATTTTTGCCGGTTAAGAACTGTACTCGCAACGCTATTCTTATTATAAATTCTTAATCGGTAATTTTTTGCCCATCAAAAAGTCATAACTAGGAGCCTTCAGAAAGAAGCTAAACAAAACAGTAAAAGAAAAGTGCATCATACACGCAAAGAGAACATAAAAAGGCTAAACAAACTCAAAAGGAAGGACAAACTACATATATACAAACAGGCACGGACCTATGCTTGGTGATGGTGGGGCACTTGCCCCCACTCTCATTTTATTTTTTTAAACAAAAAAAAAGTATACATATATAATATGTCCCTATTTTAAATTTTAAATGACCACATTACAAATAAACTAACCCATTTTATCTTTCTATTATGTTAACTATTAATTAACCTAATTAAATTTAGTCTTCTTCCATTCTCAAATTTCAGCCATCACTTATTTATTCTCTTAAACCCTCTTCTTAGTTTCATATTTTCAACATTCCTTTTCTATTCCTTGTCTAGTGGTCATCTTATCTACATCAAAAGGTAAACTTTAAATTCTCTATTTTGTTTTATATAGCTCTCTATGACTCTATGTATCTTTCAATTTCATTGTTTCTCTTTTTGATATTTTCAATTACAAATTTTAATTCAAACAATTATAATTTAGGTATTAATCTATTTTTTATTCTCTTCATGAATTTATATATTTTATTTTATTCTCAATTTAGTTATCCTTATTATTTATTTGTTTATCTTTTGTTCTATTCTATTATATGTAATTATGTTGCATATAAATTTTTAAAGTGAATTGATCAATTTACTAATTTAGAATATATATTTTTTATTTTTAAAAATAGTAATAGAAAAATATTTCAAAAGAAAGTTATAGAATCTGAAGTCGCTTCATTAGATTTGAAGCGAAAAAAGTTAGCAGCTAATGTAATTTTTTTTTTTGTATTCAAATAATTAATGTGCACTTTTACATTTTTAAATTTAAATTAATATATCTTTTAAAAGTAATGTATATTATTTTTACCCCCCAAACATAAATTTTCTGGGTCTGTCACTATATACAAAGATCAGAGTTCCAAAA
Source organism: Arachis stenosperma (assembly GCF_014773155.1). NCBI lineage: Eukaryota > Viridiplantae > Streptophyta > Magnoliopsida > Fabales > Fabaceae > Arachis > Arachis stenosperma. The sequence goes on along the minus strand of NC_080381.1, from coordinate 107,012,423 downwards.
TACAGATATCAAGCTCCAAACTCGACCTGCGAACCTAAAGCCGGCCAGAGTATACATATATATATATAATCCCAAAATTATCCCTGAATATAAACAAAACACTTGTTTCTCCAAAAGCAACCTCTAAGAGGGCAAAATACAAAATATACATGCGGAGAATCTATATACATGGCCTAAAAGAACATAACAGTCCAAAAGATAGATCTTCGCTTGTAAGGAGGGTTTCCAGACGCTCAACGAGGTGCCTCTCGACCTGCATTTGAAAAATAGCAGAATATGTATGGAATGTGAACAGGGGGTTTTTAGCATGGTAAAGGTGCCTGCATAGATAATATATAAGGTCCCAAGAAAGTCAGAGGCAATCCTATAACTCCAACACTCAAAAATTAAGCTGTGAGAATCATATTAAGCTATAAATTTGGTAATCTAACTACGGGTGTCTAAATTTAATCTAACTCTTCAACTTACTGCCTCCTTTAAACCTCCTAATCATCGTTAGAACAACCCCCTCCCCCCAATACTTCTGCCAAGAGGGGGTCTCTCAGAAAACATACACACACAATTCAAGTAAGGAAAACATAAATAGAACACAAATACGGCAAATAGGCAACTAGCAGATAAGCATAGTTAAACAATTAGAAAAACCAAGATAATGCATACTCAAGAAAATCATACAAATGCACATGATGTATGCCTGCCCTATGACTAATGAGTCTCATCTTTCGGTTATATAACCAACCTGACATGTCTTGATAGCTAACCGTAGACAGACACTCTATGCGTACATTCCCAAACTCAAAATTTTCCATGGAAAAAACCCTAAGCTCAAATCAGTATATATATTTATATATGCATGTCCATGAGAGAACCTGGAGAGTTAAAATGCCTAGTCACATCTTGCGATAGAAAGTTAACAATGTTTCGAGTCTCAACCTGGAGCAGGTACACAGTAAAACTTGTGTCTCAAATAATTTAATCACAATTCATCATTATCAATATCATTCTCAATCGTGTCTCATTAAATCTAAATCATCATTATTGTCTCCATCATTATCAATTACTTCTCTTTCAACATTATCAACACCCCAGTACGTAGTTAATCATTTCACATATCTCCTTCAATATCTACTTAACATATTCAACATGCTCATCCTATATCTAAAGCTTAACAACTCACTATGAGACCCTAAACAGGTGTTAAAGAAGCTTGAAAAACTAGAGAATATGTTTTAAACTAAAAAATTCAACTTTTACCCAAAAACACAAAACCACAATTTTTTCCAAAATTTTTAATTCAAAGTCCATCATATTACAACCAAAACAACCTCTCATGTCTCAAACCATATTTACATGCTTTCCAAAATCACTTCACAATATACCAACACTAAAAACCACACAATCTATTGGTGCACAAAACTCGCTCCGCAGAATTCACACAGATAGACCAGCAAGTATACCGGGTCGTCCAAGTAATATCTGAGGTGAGTCAGGGTCGATCCCCCAAGAATTGTTGTTTTGAGCAAGCAGTGGATACCTTGTAGATCTTAGTTAGGTGGATAGAAAATATAGTTTGTCATGGAAAACGCATTAAATAAATAAAGCTAGAAATACCGGATTGATTTGTGAAAACAATAATGGACGAATAGTTAAGGCTTCAGAGATGTTTTGTCTTTCCGGATTAACTTTTCTTACCATCTATCTCAATAACTTTCTAATTTATTCAATGGCAGCCATAAGTGATTAACTCATGTCCTCTCATCAAGTTAATCTCTACTACTGCAGCAATCTACCTCGTTGAGATGACTCATGCCCTCTTATCAAGCCACCTCTAGGTTTCTCACTGTAGCAGAAGATGAAGCTCTAATGACATCATTCTCCTTCGCGATCCTACTCAAGGTTCCACAGACAAGGCAGATCTTCCGGATCAGAGAGGGTTGCTTCTCTGACTCTAGCCTTAATGCCACAGAAACCTCACGCACCGATAGACAATGGCATTATGTGTCACATATCCAAAATTCCTCAGACGCTCTATACGAATCCGCAATACAAACTCTAGCTTTAGTTCAACGCTATCCAGGTTAGGAATCGCACAGAACCCAAGTAGAACAAGAGTGATTGTCACGGGTCACTCTCATTCATGAGATGAAGAACAAGAATGCATAAGAGAATAGAATCAGAATTGTATTAAAAATAGAACAGTAATATTATAAATCCATGAAACTCAGCAAAGCTCCTAACCCTAACTTAGGAGATTAGTGACTCATACTGTACATAATAAGGTTTGAAAATAATGAGGGAGGAAGAAGATCCTAAACATGAGTGATCTTTTCCTATATATACTAATCTAACAACTAAAGATTACAGAAATAAGATAAACTAAGTTGATAGTGCAAAAATCCACTTCTAGGGGAGTGTTTGGGCTGAACTTGAGTATCTCCCACGTGCTAGTGTCCCTTAGCGGCATTGAACACTGGCTAAGGACCCCCTTCAGGGCGTTGAACTCCAGTTGCTTCCCTGTGGGTGCTGGATGCTAGGAATGGGGCAGGTAGCTAGCATTGAACGCCAGTTTTCGGCCTTCATTTATAAAACAAAGTATGAACTATTATATATTTCTGGAAAGCTCTAGATGTTAAATTTCCATATCTGTTGAGAGCACACCATTTGGACTTCTATAGCTCCAGAAAAGCTCCTTCGAGTGTACGGAAGTCAGATCCTGACAGCATCTGTAGTCCTTTCTCTATTTCCGAATTAGACTTCTGCTCAAGCTCCTCAATTTCAAACAGAAAATACCTGAAATTACCATAAAACACACAAACTCAAAGTAGAATCCAAAAATGTGAATTTTTCACTAAAAACTATGAAAACATAATAAAACTTAAACAAAACATAATGAAAACTATATGAAAACAATGCCAAAATTCGTATAAAATATCCGCTCATCAAAACACCAAAATAAAATTGTTGCTTGTCCCCAAGCAACCAAAAACAAAGTAGGATAAAAAGAAATATAAAAATACAATAAATCTCAGAGTTCTCAATGAAGCTCAGTTTTAATTAGATGAGCGGGACTTAGTAGCTTTTTGCTTCTGAATAGTTTTAGCATCTCACTTTCTATTGAAGCTTAAAATGATTAGCATATTTAGGAACTCAGAGTCCAGATGATATTATTGATTCTTCTATTTAAGTTCTTTTTTATTCTTGAACACAGCTTCTTTAGAGTCTTGGTCGTGACCCTAAGCATTTTGCTTTCCAGTATTACCACCGGATACATAAATGCCACAGACACTTTAACTGGGTGAACCCTTTTGGATTATGACTCAGCTTTGCTAGAATCCCTAGCCAGTGGTGACTAGAGTTCTTAAGCACATTCTTTGCCTTGGACCATGACTTTAACTGCTCAGTCTCAAGCTTTCACTTGACACCTTCACACCACAAGCATATAGTTAAGGAACCAACTCAATTGAACTGTTTAGGCTAAGATATTTTCTTTAGGCCCTCCTAACTATTGATGCTCAAAACCTTGGATCCTTGCTCTTGTCTTTTGGTTTAAAGAGCTATTGGCTTTTTGCTCTTGCCTTTTAGTTTTAAGAGCTATTGGCTTTCTCTGCTTGCTTCTTCTTTTTTTCTTTTTTTTCGCACAAGCATATATTTTTTTCTTTTATTACTTTTTGCTGCTTTTTCTTGCTTCAAGAATCAATTTTTGAATTTTTTAGATCACCAATAATATTTCACTTTTATCATTATTCTTTCAAGAGCCAACATTCTTTACCCCAATATCAAACATGCACTATTTATTCATACATTCAGAAAAGGAAAGCAATGCCACGACATAATATAATTGAACTATTCTTCATATAAAACTCAAAATTCATGCATCTTACTTTTCTTTCAATTAAAATAATTTTTCTTTCAAGCAAGGTGAGAGATGCATGGAATATTTTATAGCTTTAAGACATAAAGACAGATGATCATGCACTAGAAACAGACAATAGAACAAAATACATGGAAAACAAAAATGAAAAATAGCATAGGAAATAGGGGATTAAGGGAACGAATCCACCTTAGTGATGGTGGCAACTACTCCTTCTAGAGGATCTAATGGAGAGCTTGATCTCTTCTATGTCACATCCCTGCCTCTGTTGTTCTTCCCTCATAACTCTTTGTTCTTCCCTCATGGCTCTTTGATCTTCTCTTATGTCATGGAGGATGGTAGAATGCTCTTGATGTCTCATCCTCAACTCATCCATGCTAGTGCTTAGTTCTCCAAGAGAAGTGTGCAAATGATCCCAATAGCCTTGGAGAGGAAAATGCATCCCTTGAGGCATCTCAGGGATTTCTTGTTGAGGCAGCTCCACATGTTCTTGCTGTAGTCCATGTGCTGGCTCTTGAGTTTGCTTCATCCTTCTTTTAGTGATGGGCTTGTCCTCTTCTATGAAAATTCCAGCTGAATTGTATAGGTGACAAATAAGGTGTGGGAAGTGGGGACAAGTGCCCTTCCCTTCCTCTTCCTTGAGGTTTCACTAGTATTTGGTACCATACTTGGGGATGGTAGAAGCCAAAAAGCAAAGTTTTTGCAACACCACACTTAAGAGTTTTACTCGTCCTCAAGCAAATATGAACACTTGGGAATGAGAGAGTAGAAGGAGAAGAAGAAAGAGGGAGAGATAAAGGGTGAGGTAGGTGGGGTAGGTGGAGTTTCTGTGGGACCCACTGGTCTTGGGAGCTAGGGATTTCAAATTCCCTGCCCCCTTGTGGGCGTTGAACGCCCAGCTGCTGCTCTTGGCTGGCATTCAACGCCAGCTATGTACCTCTTATTGGGCATTGAACGCCCTTGAGGGTGCTCCTGCCTGGCGTTCAATGCCAGGTCTGTGCCTCTGTTGGGGCTGAATGCCCAGGGTCTGCCCCTTGACTGGCATTCAATGTCAACTTTAGGCTCCCTGGCTGGCGTTCAATGCCAGCTATGTGCTCCTTGGACGGCGTTTAACGCCAGTAATGTACTCCCTGGTTGGTGTTCAATGCCACTAAGGTTTTTGCTCGAGGGTGTTCTGCTTCCAACTCTAACTGTTTGTATTTCTGTTCTAACTACTGCATATGATCACAAACATTAAAAAGCAAGTGAAAACTCTAAAAATAAACTAAAATAAACTCAAATGAAAATAAACAAAAGAATTAAGAATAGAAATACTCTATTCATGGTTGGGTTGCTTCCTAATAAGTGCTTCTTTAAAGTCATTAGCTTGACACTCGATTGCTGACTTTCTTCCTCTTCTTCTAGTTGGTTAACAGAAATGACTCTATGGGAGAAGAGGAGGATATTAGTGCCCTCAGATTTAAATTTCTCCTAACAAGCTTTCTTTTAGTGTGATGAGCTTGATTCTCCTTGCTTGTTAGGGTAGGAGTTGTATTGTTTCTCCATTCCCTATGCATCTTCCTCTTGGGACCTTCCTCCTTGGTGGGTGATGATTGCCCAACACCAAACTTAAGTTTGATGTCTGGGGAAACTGTATGAGTTTTCACCAAGGGAGGAGGCTCTAGTATTGTACTCTGCATGGCAGTACCTCCTTTGTCAAGGGGTAGTGGAGGTTGAAGGACCTTGATAATCATGTAATTCTTCTGTAACCTCATCACTAATTCGCCTCTCTCACCATCAGGGAGGTTTCTTCCAGTAGATAGAGACCATTGTTCCAAAACCTCAGCAAAAGAAATATTGAGCTGATAGCTTTTCATAGCCTTCTAAGGATTGTGAGCAGTGCTCATCCTTGGTCTTCTTTTAGGGCATCTGAGGGTGTAGTACTTCAAGCTTTCTTCCCATAAGAGGGGCATGCAACAATGTGCTTCTAGCCTCTTCTTGAGCCTCTTCTTTATTTAGTTCCTCAACAATGTGTACCATCTTAGGCTCAACCTCTTTGGTACTAATGAGGGCCAAACACTCTTCTCTTATCTGTTCAGACAAGTGCTATCTAGCTTGACTCAACTATGCCTCTATATTCTTGTTAGAGGCTCAGGCTTCTTGCAACATCTCTTGTGATTTTAACATTTGTTGTGCAAGGGAGTTTAGCTGCTGATTTAAAGACTCATTTTGTTCCAGAAGGTTAGATTCAGTAGTCACTGTCTTGACCTCTCCTTTCATTGAAGTCTCACCAGATGAGTATAGATGCTGATTGCTAGCAACTGTCTCAATGAGCTCGTGAGCTTCCTCAATTGTCTTTCTCATGTGGATTGAACCACCAGCAGAATGGTCTAAGGACATGTTAGCCATATATGTGAGTCTGTAATAAAAGATGTCTAACTTTACCCATTCTGAAATCATTTCAGTAGGGAATTTCTATAACATCATCTTGTACATCCCCCCAAGCATCATAAAGAGATTCATTAACTTCTTGTCTGAAGCCTTGAATGTCCAGTCTTAACTGGATTAGCCTCTTTGGTGGAAAGTATTGATTCAGGAACTTATCCACCAGCTGACTCCATGTTTTCAAACTAGACTTAGGTTGGTTGTCTAACCACCTCTTTGCCTGGTCTTTAACATTAAAGGGAAAAAACAACAACCTGTAGACATCCTGGTCTACTCCGTTAGTGTACACTGTGTCAGCATATTGCAAGAATTCATCAAGGAATTCTGTGGGCTCCCCTTGAGGAAGTCCTTGAAATTGGCAGTTTTGCTGCACTAGAGTGATTAACTGTGGGTTGAGCTCAAAATAAGCTACTCCAATATGAGGTATACTAATGCTGCTTCCATAGAAGTCAGGAGTGGGGGTTGTACAAGATCCCAAAGTTCTTCTGAACTGTTCATTCCCATTTGAGTCCATAGTGAACTCTTCTTGTTCCTGCATACATAGAAAAGAAGCAAAAAAAATGAGAGTCTCTATGTCAGGGTATAGGGAACTCCCAGTGAGATATCTAGAGAAGATAAGAAGAATGGAGGTAAAGAAGTGAGATAGAATTCAAAAAAGAGGGGTAAAGGAATTTGAAAATTAAGAAAAAAGAGAAACTAGAATTAAAATATTTTTTGTTTTTATTTTATTTATTAATTAAATAGAAAAATTAATTAAAAAGATTTGAAAATTAAATGATGAATTTCAAAAAAGAAGAGAGAGAAATAGAAGGAAAGTTTTCAAAAATAGAAGAGAGAGGAATTAGTTAGGAAGTTTTGAAAAAGAAGAAAGAGAAAACAAGTAACTAATTAAGAAAGATTTGAAAATAAGATAAGATAGAAGATTTGAAAAAGATTTGATTTTGAAATTTAAAATTTGAATTTTGAAAATTGAAATTGAATTAAGATAAGATAAAATTTTGAAAATTGAATTTTAAATTTTGAATTTTTGAATTTGAAACAAGATAAGATAAAGATTTGAAAAAGATTTGATTTTTTGAAAAGATTTTATTTTGAGATTCAAATTTAAGATAAGATCAGGCAATGAAAGATAGCAAAAGATAAAATAAAGATTTGAAAAATTTTTTAATTTTAAATTTTAAGAGAAAGATAAGATAAGATAGAATCAAATTAAAAGAAAAGATTTGAAAACATTTTAAAAAAATAAGATTTGAAATTTGAAATTTGAAATTAAGATAAGATAAGATAATAATTTGAAATTAAAATTTAAAAAATCTTTTGAAATTTTTGAAAATATTTTGAATAAAGATAGAAAATATATTTTTTATTTTTTGAATTATTGAAGAAAGAGAAAAACAACCAAAAGACACCAAACTTAAAATTTTTAGATCTAAGACTTTAAATTTTCGAAAACTTTAAAAAGAAAAACACCAAAAGACACCAAACTTAAATATTTTAAGATCAAAACAAGAAAAGAATAAAAAACAACTTGAATACCAAGAAAGAACACAAAGAACAAATTCGAAAATTCAAAGCAAATAAAGAACAACTAAAGGACACCAAACTTAAAATCTTTGAAAATCAAAGACACTAATTTCAAAAATTTTAAAGGAAAATACTCAAAGACACCAAACTTAAGAATTTTGAAATCAAAAACTCTAATTTTAGAAAAGAAAATAAACGAAACTTAAAGACTCAATATGACTCAAAAAGGACACCAAACTTAAATATTGACACTAGACTCAAACAAAAGACACTATTTTTGAAAAAAAAATTGAAAAGAAAGCAAAAAAGTTTGAAACTCTAACAAGAACAAGAGCAACAGACTCAAACAAAAGATAAAGATTAGAGAGAAAAGCAATGATTTTTGAAAATTTTTTTATTTTTTTGAAAAAGAAAATAAAAGACTCAAACAAAATAGTAAAAAGTACCTAATCTAAGCAACAAGATAATCCGGTTGTTTGTCAAATTCGAACAATCCCCGGCAACGGCACCAAAAATTTGGTGCACGAAATTGGCTCCGCAGAATTCGCACAAATAGACCAGCAAGTATATTGGGTTGTCCAAGTAATACCTAAGGTGAGTCGGGGTCGATCCCACGAGGATTGTTGTTTTGAGCAAGCAGTGGACACCTTGCAGATCTTAGTTAGGCGGATAGAAAATATAGTTTGTCACAGAAAATGGATAAAATAAATAAAGATAGAAATACCGGATTGATTTGTGAAAACAATGATGGATGAATAGTTAAGGCTTCGGAGATGCTTTATCTTTCCAGATTGACTTTTCTTACTGTCTATCTCAATAGCTTTCTGATTTATTCAATGGCAGCCGTAAGTGATTAACTCATGTCCTCTCATCAAGTTAACCTCCGCTACTGCAGCAATCCACCATGTTGAGATGACTCATATCCTCTCATCAAGCCACCTCTAGGTTTCTCACTGTAGCAGAAGATGAAGCTCTAAGCACGCCTCCCCTTCGCGATCCTACTCAAGGTGCCACAGACAAGGCAGATCTTCCGAATCAGAGAGGGTTGCTTCTCTGATTCTAGCCTTAGCACCACAGAAACCTCACGCACCCATAGACAACGGGATTATATGTCACATATCCAAAGTTTCTCAGATGCTCTATACGAATCCACAATGCAAACTCTAGCTTTAGTTTAATGCCATTATGGTCAGAAATCACACGGAACCCAAGTAGAACAAGATTGATTGTCACGGGTCACTCTCATTCATGAGATGAAGAACGAGAATGCATAAGAAAATAGAATCAGAATTGTATTGAAAATAGAATAGTAATATTATTAATCCATGAAACTCAGCAGAGCTCCTAACCCTAACTTAGGAGGTTAGTGACTCATACTGTACATAATAAGGTTAAAAAATAATGAGGGAGGAAGAAGATCCTAAACATGGGTGATATTCTCCTATATATACTAATCTAATAACTAAGGATTACAAAAATAAGATAAACTAAGTTGATAGTGCAAAAATCCACTTCTAGGGCCCAATTGGTGAGTGTTTAGGCTGAGCTTGAGTGTCTCCCACATGCTAGTGTCCCTTAGGGGCGTTGAACGCTGGCTAGGGACCCCCTTTTGGGTGTTGAACTCCAGTTTCTCCCCTGTGGGCGCTGGACGCTAGGAATGGGGCTGGTGGTTGGCGTTGAACGCCAGTTTTGGGCCTTTATTTCCGAAACCAAGTATAAATTATTAAATATTTCTGGAAAGCCCTAGATGTTTACTTTCCATAGTCATTGAGAGCGCGCCATTTGGACTTTTGTAGCTCCAGAAAAGCTCCTTCGAGTGCACGGAGATCAGATCCTAACAGCATCTGCAGTTCTTTCTCTACTTCTGACTCAGACTTCTGTTCAAGCTCCTCAATTTCAGCCAAAAAATATCATAAATCACCATAAAACACACAAACTTAAAGTAGAATCCAAAAATGTGAATTTTGCACTAAAACCTATGAAAACATAATAAAACTTAAACAAAACATAATGAAAACTATATGAAAACAATGTCCAAAAGTGTATAAAATATCCGCTCATCATCTATTCAACAAATTCATTCATATAGTCTCACTATATACAACACTAACCATTAACACTTCATATCAAATACATATATCAAATGAATATATCATATCTACTTCCAATCTCCAACCACAATGCACATTAGCTTCCACAATCATTTTCTATATCCACAGAATATGAACAATTCACATAATTTAGTTTATCCTGCAGTCAACTAACCTAAGTTTTCACGTGACATTAAATATTAACTACGAGAAACCAAAATCATTTACTTGGCCAATTTCTTCCAAGCTTAAAACACCACAAAACCTCTCTTTGCAAGCTTTCTAACCTCCAAATCAAATTCAACGAATCTCGGCCACCAAAGCTTGATTCCAAGCCCTCTAATTCACTGATTCAATCTCCAATTCAACTTAAATTCAATCTAATCCATAAAAATCACCACAGTTAACACTAGAATTCACAAAATTAGGCAAACCACAAGGTTTTAGAGTTTTCTTATCTTACCCATTGATGATTGGGGTAAAATTCAATAGTTACCCGCCACTAGATTCAACCTAAATCATGAAAAACATCAAAACCTTCAATACCCATAACCAAGATTCACAAATTCAGTAGAAGCGAGAACTAAGCATGAATAACAAAGTTTCTTACCAATTTGTTCGAATAGAATTGAAGAGGATTTTGAGACGAAACGCGTGGCCGCAAACAGCTCGTCAATCGAAGCTCCGGATCGAAAGTTACAAGGATATTTGAAATTGAGAATGAATTTTGGGGGTTAGGGTTGCTCTTCAATTTCTTCCTCGGCGTGTTTTTACTAAATGGAGGGGATGAGTGGCTGGGTTTGCTATTTATATGTTGGGTATTGAATCTGGTCCAACCCGATTCGGTCCGTTAGCCCGATTTTGGATTAAAATATTTAAAATTAATGTTAAAAATTCGTATTTTAATTCTTTTTATATTTTTAAACTATAAAATTTAATTTTTTATTTTTTAAATAATAATTAATTTATTGATTAATTATTTATTTATTTTGCAGAATTTACAATAAATATTTATTTGATTTGATTAATTGAAAATTATGGTGTAATTGATTTTGCTATAAAGTCTTAGATTTGGCTTTGGTATTAATGCTGATTTAATTGGAAAAGAATCAACCATGAAGAAGAAGATACGAAGAGAATGTGAAAGAGATTGCTACTACCAAATTTAAAAGGAAACACAATCATTACAATTATGAGAGAGATTGGACAGCAACGGCTACTGTAAGTAATAAAGCACTGGTTTCATTGTGTTTAAAAATAATCAACTAACAAAAACAAAATTTGAAGAAAATATAGAAACGTTTGTTGCTGCATATAGAAAGAAAAGTATCATATCATTAAGAAGAAAGATTAGCTGCAATGGCTAAGAACATTGAATTTTTTATATAAGAAGAAGAGTCAGGTTTCTAAAAATTTAAGGAGAAAGTTTAGAAAACAAAGGCAACACGTTGAATATCACTCTTTTTTACTTTAGTCTCAATTTGATACATCTAGTTTTAGTTTAAATCTTCCTAGTGTACAAAAGGCTTATGATTCAGTGAGAGACTATTTGAAAAAGCCTAAGAACGAGAAGTTATAAACTAGAAAGATTAGCCAACACAACTTCAGGTTAAGTTTGAGTCTTCGTCATTGGTTTTTGTTTGGTCTTGGCATTTGTTTGTAAAGTTGGAATCATAGTTTTGTTTGTCTTGGCGTAGAACCGATTTGGTTTGCTTATCTTTGTCTTGGTCTTGGTCTTGGCATTGGTGATTGTAATCTTGAAATTGATATAGTAAAATTTTGCCATTATTGTGGTGGATATTGAAAATATATTTCATTACATTTTGAGGTTGAACTAGGATACATGCTGGTGTCGTTTTCTTTACTTTTTCCTCTTTTATCTTATCCTGTTGCAAGAGACTAAAACAAAAAATTGTTTGCTGTTGCACGAAATCGTGATCTCAATGGCACCAACAATTTGGTAAGCACAATTGTAATCTAAACTCTTTTTCACAACTTTGCACAACTAACCAGTAAGTGCACTGGGTCGTCCAAGTAATAAACTTTACGTGAGTAAAGGGTCGATCTCACAGAGATTGTCGGCTTGAAGCAAGATATGGTCATCTTGTAAATCTCAGTCAGGCGGATTCAAATGGTTATAGAGTTTTGATAATTAAAAGAGAAATAAAACATAAAATAAAGATAGAGATACTTATGTAATTCATTGGTGAAAATTTCAGATAAGCGTATGGAGATGCGTTATTCCTTTTAAATCTCTACTTTCCTACTGCCTTCATCCAATCCTTCATACTCCTTTCTATGGCAAGCTGTATGTTGGGGGATCACCGTTGTCAATGGCTACCGTCCGTCCTCTCAGTGAAAATGGTCCAAATGCGCTGTCACCGCACGGCTAATCATCTGTCGATTCTCACTAATGTTGGAATAGGATCCATTGATCCTTTTGCGTCTGTCACCACGCCCAACACTTGCGAGTTTGAAGCTCGTCACATTCATCCCATCCCAGATCCTACTCGGAATATCACAGACAAGGTTTAGACTTTCCGGATCTCAAGAATGCTGCCAATTGATTCTGGCTTATACCACGAGACTCTGATCGTGAACCAGAAGGCTAAGAGATATGCATTCAAGCTCGTTTGCATGTAGAACGGAAGTATTTGTCAAGCACGCATTCATAGGTTGAGAATGATGATGAGCGTCACATAATCATCACATTCATCATGTTCTTGTGTGCGAATGGATATCTTATAACAAGAATATGAATTGAATAGAAAACAGTAGTAATTGCATTAATACTCGAGGAACAGCAGAGCTCCACACCTTAATCTATGGTGTGTAGAAACTCCACTGTTGAAAATACATAAGTGAAAATAAGGTAGACATGGCCGTGAGGCCAGCCTCGAATGTCTAAGGACTAACAATAATAAAAAATGTTCCAAAAGCTCGTCCAAAGATGTGAGTCCAATAGTAAAAAATTCTATGTCCAAGAATGGTAAGTAGAACTTTTTAGTTCAATAGTAGAACTTTTTAACCAAATTGAATGTTTCAACATAGTTAGTTTCACATTCAACCATCTAAATCCTGCTTCACAAACTTTTATAAGACCCCACCAAATTCTAAACAATTCAGCTTTCAAGGCATTGATTTCTGAAACACGTCCAAAGGGTCCTTGCAACCATCTTTCCAAGTTATCGCATATAACATAACCAAAGCCTACCCACACTCCAATCCACAAATACACTTTCATCACAATTCAACTTGACATATTCCTCTTTAGGCCGTCTAAGTAAAATTTGAAGTAGTCACAACTTTAAGAACAAAAAAAGCTACAAAACTCTTCTTTTACAATATCAAAAAATAAACATTGAAAACTCTCTTGAAAGAGTGGATGGTTACAAATTAAGCTTATGAATCAAACTTTGTGTATCTCACAAATTTGTGTAAAATCACTTTGTAAATATGTAGAAATCAGTATGTATGAATTTAGAAATGTCTTGATTAATTTATATAACTCATTTGCCTATATTTATAGGCCTCCAAAAACTTTGTATCAATTGTAAAGTTGGTAGAAATGAGCCATTTGTCATACCCATTTGACTATAAGAGAATCGTATCTCTAACTAACCGTTATAAGCTGAAATTTGAATTCTTAGCTTGAAGAATCGATTTTCTAAACTTAGAATAACATTTATTCTGTAAATAAGAGAATCTTATCTCTAACTTAGAAAATTCCTATTTCTTGAAAACAATGGGAGAATCATATCTCCACTAGAGAATAATTTCTCTAGCTACGTTGTGATGTTTCATGATTTAAAAACCTTTAGCTAGAGATTCTGAAAGCCGTTGATTCTCAAAGTGATTATAACATAGTTTTATTAAAACTTGTACTGTCAAAAACATTTTAAATCACATGTTCAAGGCTGACATGACCATCTAATTTATTTCATTTATATATTTTTGATATATATTCAAATGGAACAAAAGCCCGAAAGCGAAGCTAGAAATATAATTTCTGGAGGGAGTCTCATGAAATAGCCCTGCACCATACATAATGGAGCCATATAATAATAAGAGAAGAAGAAAATTGACCCTATATATGAAGCCCAATAAAATCCAGCAAACAAAACAATGTATCTTTCATGCTACACATGTTTGGAAAACTTATTAATATATACCTTATAATAAAATTCAAAATAATTAAACAATAAAGTAAAAGTTCCAAGTTAATTTAAATATGTCTCCAAGATCTTTCTGCTAGCCTTACACACTGATTGTGTCTATAACAATCCAAAAGATGATCGTTGGTTAACCCTGCAGCCTGCATGAAAGAGTAGACTATGACTGGACTCAAGAATCTGAATCCACGCTTTATGAGATCCTTGCTTATCGTATCTGCTTTGGGAGTCCTTGGTGGAACATCTCTTGGCAATTTGTATTTGTTGTTTAATGGCTTGTGATTTACATAACCCCATATGTAACTACTGAATGATCCACGTTCCTTCACAATCTGTGGAGAATCAAAAGCAGAATAACTATAAATGTAAATTCATCAAATCAAAGTAATTCAAGATATTATTTGTCTTGACATGAATTTAACATATTACATTTAAACATATTTATGGCATTATATACAGGGAAAAAAAAAAAAAGAAATTCACTTCTAGAATAGGTTCTCCATTTTTTTTTTCAAGATTATTTTATTATACTATAAGACCTTATAGTTTGACTTAATTTTTAATTATGTTTCTTTAATTTAATTTAATATTTTTCATCAAGTTATCTTGAATAAAATTTTGTAATCTAATGGTTGAAACAACCAAATATTGCAACTTTTTAAATTTTTTTATATAATTTCCCCTAAAATAGTCATGAAATACTACCAAAACGTATCAAAGCACCAAGTGAAAATATGAAAAATAATTATTCTTAAGAATTTGGAAATAAAAAATATAGGATAAATTATTAAAATGGTATTAAAAAATTTATATCATTGTCAAAAATAATTCTTAAAGATACAAATAACATATAAGCCATTGAATAATTTGAAAATGCAACATAACTAACCAATAGATATTATATTTTTTATAAGTGGCAAAAAAACTTTTGTATTTAGCAAACAATTTATTCATTTTAAATATAGATCAAATTTTGATCTCTAAAATTTCTTTTTTATTTTTCAAAAAAGCTTGGTCATTCACGATATTTTTTTTTATTTTGAAAAAATCACTTGACGTAAAATTACCAAATTTTAAAAAAGAAAAGATCATATTTTTTAGTAATATTTGTAAAAAATTATATCAAAATTTGATCTCTAAAATTTTTTAATATATATTCGATATCTAGTTATTTTTGTCTCATTTTAAGATCTTCGAAAACTTATTTGTCATTCATATCTATTGGAATTGTTATTGTTAGTGATGGTGAACTTTTGTGTACCATTTTGATAGTTTTCCCTAAAAATATATAATTAACAATTTGATTTAATTATTTTGTCAATCTCTATAGTTTTACCAAATTTGTATTTAAGTCTCCATACTTTAAAAGCTTTTAATAGGATT
Organism: Arachis stenosperma; assembly: GCF_014773155.1. Lineage (NCBI taxonomy): Eukaryota > Viridiplantae > Streptophyta > Magnoliopsida > Fabales > Fabaceae > Arachis > Arachis stenosperma. The sequence continues at coordinate 106,996,959 of NC_080381.1, read as the reverse complement.
CCTATGCCATTTTGAATTTTGTAATTAGTTCCATATTATATTAATAGAATATTTTTTTAAAAAAATATATGGCCAAAGATCTAATTATATCCTTAATTGTAGGTATTTTTAATTTACGAAAAAATATTTTGTTAATTCTAATATTTTTTAATATGGTAAGGATCTAATTACAAAATTAAAAATAATGTAGAGACATAATTGAAAGCTTTAAAATATAAGTATTCAATTACAAATTTAATAAAACTATAGCATTAACAGAATAATTAAACATAATTTATTTCAATTAGAAGAAGGTTGACCAAAGCAATCATTAGTAGTCATAGTAGTGGTTTTAGTAATTTAAAAGTGAAAGTAAAAAATAATATGAATAAGAAGATCATAATAAAGAAAAAAATATTTTTAAAAGAAAAAATTTAATTTTGACTAAAGGACAAAAATAAAACGAAATAAAATATTTTGAACAAAAATAAGACTCCGCATTATAGATAAAGTTATAATTTAACCGAAATATTAGAGAATAAAATAATATTTTATCTATTAAAATCATAAAAAGATAATGAGAAGAAGTGTTAATTATTGTAAGGATATATGAATAATTTTTATTTTTTAATGACACAATCACTTTGTACTTTATCGAGAATAAAATCTAAAATTTGCATAGATCGGGGGTTGATTTGTACTAGCCTTGATGATGCATTTGGCATTGTCTACAATGCACCTAACTCTGCATTCCGCTGAGAAAGTTGCTTTGTTTGAAGCTATCTCCCTGATTTCGGTCTCCTCCATCTTGGCAACAATATTAGGATCAAATCCACCAAAAACTGCTCTGTTTGTTGCAATCATTAATTATATAGACAAGTTAGTGTAATTAAGAATCAAACAGCACATGCATACATACAAATCATTTACCTAAGAATTTCCCTTCTTTTCAGAATTTCTGTCCAATTGTAATCCATCAGCAACCCTGACATTACAAGCAGCTCGAACAATTTGCTGTGTCCATGATTCAAGAAATTAAGAATTTTGTATGAAGAACCATGTGTGAGTTGTTTTAGAAGTCCGGTGAGTTGTAGAAATAGCATTTACAAGCAGCTCCAACGGTTACAAATTTTGCTCTTCACCTAACTTCACTTAAAAAAAAAAAAAAAAAAAATTCCCTTTTTGAAAGTCACAAAAGTTGTAGCATAAGGCAGAAATGCAACTTACTTGTCATCATAGGTTGGAACTCCCCACCACACATCATGAAATTCTATGTAAGCCTTATCTGCACAAGCTAAGATCTCTATATTAATTCCGATCTTGCTTCTCGAAAATATTAAACCAAAGAAAATAAAAAAAAAACAAAGTATAAGATTATTAAGATGTATCTAGTTTGTGTTTTCATTTTTTTGTTTTTAGTATTTTTTATTTTTTTGATTTTATAAAAAAATAACAAAAATAATAAAATTATATTTTTTCTATTTACCTCATATTTTTTTTATTCTTCACAAAATTATAAAAATAAAAAATAAAAATGTAAGTCAAATGCATCTTTACTTTTTCTTCTTGAATAAACATATATGTTTTGGTCAAAATCTCCAAATTAGGTGGCATAATAAAGCATTGCAAGAGTTTAGTTATTTTAAAGTAAAACACTAAGTGCTTGTTTGGACACCATTATTTTAGTAAAAAAAATATTTTTTAATAATTTTTTTATTTTTTAGTGTATTTGACAAATTTCTAATGGTAAAATTAAAAATATTAAAAAAATAAAAAATATCTTTTTTGAAAAACTGTAATTTACATTTTTTTTAAAAGATATTTTTTTTAAAGAAAAGATGTATTTCATGTAATAAATAAATAAAAAAATACTTTATATTGTTATACCCAAATATAATTGATAAATAAAAAGATCTTTTTGAATGAGATAGCCAAACATAAAATTACTTTTTTTTTCATAAAATCTTTAAAAAAAGGATAACTAAAAAAAATCTTTCAATAAAAGCTCACCCAAACAAGTCTTAAGGCAATAATAAAACTATTAGTAAAATATTTATAAATTGAATACTAGATGTCATCAGTTTTGAAGTATCCGTGCAACAAATTAAATTAAAGTAAATGAAAGAGAATATTAAATCAAATAAGCTAAAGAATGAAATTGATCTATCATACCACAGTTGTTTGTGATCCAGTTGCACCTTTTCAATTCACCAGATTCATTCTTATTGATCTGTTGTGGTGGACTTAGCTGAACTTCATGTTCATTAATTACCATTCTTTGGTATGGAGAAGCCAAATGCAGAGTCAATGAAATATTCTCATCAAGTAGGGACAAAGAATCATCTGAGTTTTGTGATGACAACAACGATGGAGATGGAGAAGAGCTTCTCTGAAGCTTAATTGGGTGCACTTTGTTGTGGTGTTTGGGGAAAAATCTTTGGTGGTTCAACAATGATTTCTGTGACTCTTTGTTACTACTATTATTTCTCTTCTCCATTAGATTTCCATTCACATTATTTGCTTTGGACATAGTTGACAATAAGAGAGGACAAAAAAAGGCTTACTATTATAAGTGGGAATGAGTTATGTTGTTCACTAAATTGGTATTCATAAAACGTAGGGATTTGACTAATGAGTACAACACCAAGCAGAAGCAATATTCTTATTGAGTTGGTTGGTGAAATGTGAATTTCAAGGTTATGAAACAATTTTAATTGCTTCTTACTTCTTAAGAAATATATATTGGGCTAGACATTTTTATGAAATGAAGAATAATATTGAGAAAAAATAGTTAAGGTTATCTTATTTAATTTAATATTTATTATTTTATATATATAATATTTATAATTATATATTTATTATATCTAAAATTATATAATTATAATAATTAATAAATACTGAATAAAATAATTTTAGATTGATTGAACTGATCTTTTATTATCTTTAAAATATTATTGATTTGAGAAATAAGACTTTACTAATACAAGTGATTCTATATTATTTAAAATTTAAACTAAATGATTGAATAAAAGAGAGAAATCTCTGTCATTTTAGTATATAAAGTGAATTCTATAGTACTTATTATATGACGCTTTCTGTTTTAATTTATTTTTATATTTTTAAAATTAAATATTAATTTTTAATTTTTTTAATAAGTTAGACTTTACCTTTTAGATACTATACCAATCCCCTCCTACTAAACAATGTGTTAGTTTTGAGTGGCAAACTTAAAACTTTATCAATGTTAATTTCATCACTGATATTTTCTAGTTACAAAACAAAAATGAGAAAAACAGCTTCCAAAATTCGTTGGACTGTTCTTCGTGCCGAATGCATACACATAAAAGTACTAACAAAATTTAACGAATATTTGTTTATTATTTCATTTATGAATTACGAAGACAGGTAAAAGCTTACGAATTGAGTAACTCGATTTTGTTTCCTTCAAACTTAGCTGGTTTGTATTGCAAGAAAACTCATCACAATATTAGGGAATGAGATATTTATATTAGTAATAAAGATGTCAATTTAGGAACAACTATTTGTATATTATATATAAAAATCATATCATATCAATTATACTACATGAACACTAAAAATTAACAAATAAGATATTAATATAAACAGACCTACTACACATATAAGTTTTTTTGACTTATAAATTTTATAAGTTGGCCCAAACCCAACAAAATCGACGCACACCATACTCTCCACACTCGAGCGTAAAAACCACGTGCCTTACTCAACCGTTTTATTTTTCCAAAACGCACTTATTATGAAAGACTCTTCCTCTTCTTCCTCAATCAATACCCAAACCCTTGAGATTCAAGCCATGTTTAAAATCAAACAAAGCTCTGAAAAAACCGTCCAATTTCTCGCAAAAAGTAAAAGAAATCAAGAAAAAAACATAGAAATCTCCATTAAAAAAAAGTCCAAAAGGAAGGAACAAATATTATTCAAGGTACTGTATCATTTTTCTTCTAGGTTTTTCACATTTCTATTTTTGATTTCGAAATCGAAGCACTATATCGTCGTATTTCTCTCTTTGTTTCACTGTTCTTGGTTTATATCTCATATTACTGTTTTGGAAGTCGTTTACGTTGTTTTACGTATTTCTAGTGAAATTATTTTTAGTGTATATATATAAACTCTGTTTTGTGCATGTTTGGATGTTTTTTAAGTAGGTTTGTATACATATAAACTCTATATGGTGCATTTCTGGGTGTATATGTCAGTATTGAATGTGATTGGTGCTTCTAGTAGCATTTTGAACTTAAATATCATTCTGAACTCATATAATGTCATTTTATGCATGTTTGGTTGAGTTGAATATGATTTTGAACTCGTTTAATTTCGTTTAATTGAAAAAATAAAATGTGTATAAGATTGGACTTGGATTTATGTGGCTGGTATTTAGGTGTACGTGACTGATTTTTGGATGTATGTCTCTGATATTTGGGTGTATTTTTTATGTATTGACAGTATTTCTTTTTCCTTGCAGTTAAAATGACAACCAAGAATCAAGGTGGAAAAAAATACAATGTAAGCGCATATATCAATATCTTAGAACAAGTCAATTTTTCCTAATACAAATATAGGTTATTTAAATGACTCTAATTTTGCTTTGTTTAAGCAAACCAAAGACTTGAAGTATGCCACCAGACTATTGAGTGAAAAATTTAAAAAGATGAGCGAGCCAAAGAAAGCGATCGTTTATGAATTAGGTTTTGGTTGACTCATGCACGTCTCGCCAATGAATGTGCCTCACAAACAATTAAAGGAGTTGGCTAACTCATTTAAATTGGGCAAAAACACACTAGAAACAAGCTATGGTTCCTTTAAAGTTAAACCCAAAATAATAGGGGCTGCCTTTGACCTCAATGCGTCAGGTAACTAATTACAGAAAACCTCTATAGTTTCATTCTCTATAATATATTCTTCGTAATATCTTATTCTGATCTCATGTAATCAAGTAATAAATTTAGGTGTATATGAGTCATATTTGGGTGAATATGAGTGATATTTGGGTGTACTTCAATTAATAAATTGTTTTTTTTTGTAGGAGATCTATTTCCTGATAAAGTGAGTTATAAAAATCTTTCTGAAGAGATCAAACTTATTTTTAGAAGGTTCCAAAGCAACACTCTAAAGAAGCTGACCGATGACATGATGAGTATTGGTGTTGAAAATGAACAGGATTGCCTGATGTTCAAGAGGATTTTTATCCTCTATATTCAGATTGCGTTCTTGTTGCCAACTACAATAAGCAAAGTATCTCTTGTGCACATAGCTACAATTTTTGGGATGAAGAAAATAACGGAGGGCAACTGGGAAGTCCATATGCTAAATTTCATCATCAAAGACATAACAAATTACCGTCTGAAAAAGAAAAAATCAATCGACGGATGTTTCTATGCCTTGAAGATAATCTATTTCCATCTGGCAAAAAACAAGGACAAGAAAGGAGAAGAAAACCCTAGACTACCCTGGGTTAGCAACTGGAATAGAGAGCAGCTAGTTGCAAGGATGAGAGCAGAGACAGATGGTCATATAGTAAGCAAACAGAATACCTTCTCTAATTTGGGTGTGTTTTATTTATGTAGATGTTATAAACTAACATTTCTATTGTTTCAGGGCATCGTCAAGATGGCAAAAACAAAAAAGAAATTGAAAAAAATAAAAAAAAAAAGAAAAGAAAGAAGAAAAGAAACAAAAAAAGAAGCCAAGTTCATTGTCTGAGAGTGATCCATCAGAGACTGAAGTTGATTTTTCCTCTGAGTCTGAGTCAGACGAAGACTTAGAGGAACCTAGAAGGAAACAACCCAAAAAGACGGCGAAAAAGTAAGTAGTATTTTTGGGTCTATTTTGTCAGTTTTAGGGTGTTTTTTCCTAATGATTGTTTGCTTTCTAGAATGGAATCCAGAAAGAGGAAGCAGATTTTAGAGGATTCCAGCTCAGAAAGCAAAAGTGAATCCAATGATGAATAAGATTCTAAAATTATCATCACTTTCTATCAAAATTTAATGTATTAACAGAGGGTTTCTCATTTAATTTCAGAAGTGAAGAATCGTTTTCAAAAACAAAAATCAAAGGAAAAAATTCACACTCCTGCCAAAAAGTATACACTACTTTCGAGAGTATCTCATCATCAATATTGTTGTATTTGTCTGATTCATAATTTTTTTATTTTCAGGACACAATCCAAAAAAAGAAAACACATAATTGAGGATTCATCTTCAGAAGAAGAAATTTATTCTTATGATGGGTAAGATACTCTCTAAAGCTATCTTACACTCTGTAATCAAAACTATATTTTTTTTTAACATGTACTTTTGAATGTACTGTCAGAACTGAAATTGGAACTAAAACAATAGAAGAATTTTTAAGATAATCAAAAAAGAAGAAAACAAATGAAGAGGCTGCTGCACAAGGGTATGTTGAATTTGGGTGTATATTACCTTTTTTAAGGTATTTTGGTTGCCAATTATTATTCGTGCTTTAACTGATAGAATTTTGATATCCTGATTTAACTAAATAGTATTTTTAATGAATGATATTTATTCTATACTTAGAATACTGGAGGTAAACTTAGCAAGCGAGACTGATCTTTTGTTTCAAGGACAGACGGATCAAAGCAATGTAAATTGCATGTAATTTCTTTGTCTAATACCATTTTCTAAATTCCTTTTTTACCATATTCTTCTAATTCTGTATATATTTTTTTAGAACAAAAAGTTCTTTAATATTTTATTCAAGAAAAAAAGGCAGGAAAAAAAAAACAAAAATCTGCAACTACGTAAGTTCTAAAAAAAAGAGCCTTTTCGGGTGTATTTGGTTATTATTTGGGTGCATTGTCTTTTTATTTGGGTGGATTTCAGGTTGAGTCGGGAAGAAGAATCAATGAGTGACCCAGCTCAACAACAGATGATCGTTTTTCAACCGCCCTCTTAATCGCTTAATATGTAAGTTTTATAACTAAATTTCAACCTTCTAATCATCTATTTTAAAGGGCTTTCTTAACGTTTTATTTTTGTCTTGTTTAGAGTTCCAATTCAACTATGCCTACCTTCATCCTAAACAATATCAGCAAGCGCTGTGCCACCATTTGAACCATCCCCCCTAACAGAGAGGTGAGGAAAAATATTCGAGTGCATTTCATTATTGTTTAGGTATATTATTTTCTTATTTGGGTCTATATCTAGAAAATTGAGCTGTGATTGACTTTTTTATAATTTGATTCATTTTCTCTAAACCTGCAGCACTCCACAACCCTAAAAAGTTGATGAAAGCACACCGACGGTGCCACCCGCTCCATCTAAAATGTAAGTTCAGTACAATAGAATTTGGTTTTCAATATCATTCGTCTATTCTTATTCTTATAGTATGATATATGTCAACACGTAGTGATCCAGCCCCCTGAAGCCACTACTGTTGCACTATTAATAATGGCCCGGACAGCATCCTATGTACCTAGAGAAATTCCGTTGCCATCATTCAGCCTTAGCTTGACTGATTCAAGCCAAGAAGAAACAAGAGCCAAGACGGGGAGGGGCAACCAGAACCTCAGGTGAAAACAAGTCCAGAAACCACAATACTAATAGAAGAATTAGATGTGCTGGTGGAAAAAATTGCAAAGAGTGGAAAAAAGACAGCAATGGATTTTGCAGAAGGTAAAAGTCCCCCAATTGAAAAGCATACTGTGGGCCATATTTTTGACAAGTTTAAAACTCCTGCAAGGAGAAATTTAATGTCAGCCGAAATGAAAGAAAAATGCTACCTCTGGGCTACACGTATAAGGACATACGGGGACGGAACTACTAATGGGTATGATCTAGTTTGCACACTCAATGCCCAACAACCATTGGTATTATCAAAAGTCTACTTTGCATCTCTAAAAGCTACTTCATATATCGAAACTGACGTAAAATTAGAATAAGATTAATGATTATGTTATGACATGTGACTGCAATATTTATTGATGTAATTAATTTGGCTATATTGTTTTTCTAGATTGTCACGGCTATGTGCCTGATCCTGAACCAAGAAAATATTGAAAGATTCTAGGAAGAAATTTACTGTCTCCCACCTATTATTGTGGTAAGGCGTAATGTAACAAAATTTGGTTACATTTTGTTATCTTTTGGGTGTATTAAAAGATTTCTTTTGGTGTTTCACAAATACTGCAGAATATGGCCGTTGGAAATCATCCAGGTGGGAAGTTCTTACAGCCAAAATCCAAAAAGCCATTTAAGCTCGAAGACTACTCAATGTTTATACCCTTAGACCTGAAAAATTTAGCATCACATCCATATGTAAGTTTTCATTTCTCAAACTTCTTATTACAATTCTTTAGTTATGTGCAAATTAAACTAAAATACTGTTTAATGTGGACATGCTTAAGATTTTTGCACCTGTTTGCTATTCAGAGCATTAGTGGATATGGGTGGCTGACGTAAGAAAAAAAACTTTATATACTTAACCCCTATCACAAGAATTGTCCCTCCAAACCCAGAATGAAGCTAAATAAGTTTATAATAAGTTGGCTATGTTTTTTTGTTTTAAAATTTGGGTGTATTTCAATTCAAAGTAAGGTGTATAGTGTGATCCTTTGGGTGTATTCATTTATTAGATTTATTCCTTCTTATATTTTGCTTTGTTTTTTGTTTTTAGGGGTATGTGATTTCGAGAATTAGGGTATATGCCAGGGGGAACCTCTCAAGATAAAATATCGTGAAATTGAACCTCCATACATTCATATTTCAGGCCAACAAATACCGTACAAATCTTTCACTCTGAAAATTCTATTTTCTCTTACTTTCCTATTTTAATTTGCTAAATTAATTTTAGTTTTCAGCTATGATTGTGTTGTTTTTGCAATGAAATGGCTTGAAATAATCCTGTCCCAAAAACTTAAAAAGAAAAAGTATGAGTGGGACAATTGGACTCAGGTAATTGTATTTAAAACTATATAACTCTCTATTACTTTTCTAAATTAACAGAGTTGATCAAAAAAACATTCTTTCAAACTGTAGGCGGAGGTGGACTACTTCAGAAATGAATTTGCTTCCTGAATTCTTTTTCATGAGATCAATCGTGACAAAGATACAGCGATCAGGGGAAGTAAAACAATGAGATTGTCCAAGCCATCTGCAACTTTGTTGAGTCCATATTGTCAAGTAGACTCATATGATATTGACAGTGACAGTGATTAATTTCAATTTTATCTAGTCTTGAAATAGTTTGAACACTTGTAAATTTTGTGAATATTTAATGTAGTTGTATTATAAAATTTGTTTGCATAAATAAACTGTTTGTGCTGTATTCAAAAGCTGTAAATTACAGGTACAAAAAAAAAGGAAAACAACACCAAACCAACTATTATGCCCAATTACTTTAATTATGCACCCAAATATAACCCGAATACACCCAAATATATATCCTAAAACCTAAACCCTAAACCCTTAAACCCTAAACCCCTAAACCTTAAAACCCTAAACCCTAAACCCTAAACTCTAAACCCTAAACCATAAACCCTAAACCCTAAAACCCTAAACCCTAAAATCCTAAAACCCTAAAAACTTAAACCCTAAATCCTAAAACCCTAAACCCTAAACCCTAAAACCTTAAACCCCTAAAACTTAAACCCTAAATCCTAAATCCTAATCCTCTAAACCCAAAACCTTAAACCCTAAATCCTAAATCCTAAACCTTAATTATGCACCCAAATATAACCCGTATACACCCAAATATATACCCTAAACCCTAAATCCAAATCCCTAAATCCTAAAATTCTAAACCCTAAACCCTAAAACATAAACCTTAAATCATAAACCCTAAACCCTAAAACCGTAAAACCTAAACCATAAATCCTAATCCCCTAAATCCCAAACACTAAATCCCTAAAACCTAAACCCTAACCCTAAACCCTAAAACCCTAAACCTTAAAACCCTAAAGCCTAAACCTTAAACCCTAAACCCGAAAAATTAAACAGAATTTCTAACTTAAACAATAGCATCTGAAAAATAAAAAATTAAAATGTCAAACACAAGAATATTCAGAAATACACCCAAAAAACTGTGCATTAACCCAATATCCTATAACTATACACTCAAAAACTTATCCGCTGCAGCTAGATCCCTGAACTGATAATTCATAACATGTCTGGGATATTGGCTGGAATTTGCTTGCACCACTGATGCAGCATCAAAAAGGTTTAGCTGAAAATAATAAACTCACATATTAGCAAAACTATTAACAAAATAATTAAACTCAATTACCACCTATTTAAAGAATATCATTTTTACCTCGCTTAGAGCTTTTGTTTTCTTCTTCTTTGAGGCATTTGCAATTTGTTTGTCCAACTTTGAACTTAGCCTATTTTTTGGACATCCTCTTGTTCGAACCCTTGGAGGGCTTTGAAGCTCATTAACGGATTCCAAGTTGGCATCTTCATGAGATAATGAACATGTCCCCTTCCTTTTGCCTTTCAGTTGTTCCATCTCAACCTTGATGTTATTGTAGGCACGGTGCAGAATGGCAGTCAGCTCCTCGGATTCTGATGCAAATTCGCATATATTTTACGAAAGAAACACCAATTCGTCAAATCTCTTACTTCTTGGCTCCAACACTAGCTCGTCATGGCTTCTCTTGATGTGTGTGTGTCGCCTCTTTACCTTCTTGCTCCATCGTTCCAACATATATCTCGGTGACACTTGGGTTACTCGTTCAAAGCTTAACAAGCTTAGGGCGTGACGGCACAATATCCCTCTTGACTCGAATAATAAGTACTGGCATTTCACTTGGGCTGCTACTGAGTTGTAAGTAACCGCAAACTTTGTTGAATATTGAGCTGAAAACTTGTTCTCCAACTTCGTATACTGAATAGCCTAGAGCAGAGTTCGTTAATCTTGTGATGCAATTCGCCTTCCCTCTGAATTGTGCTTGGACTTTCCTAAACTTTTGGTGAGTGTACACATGTTGAAACTGAGCTTCTATGGAGGATTTTGTTGCATACGATATGACCGTGTGAAAATCTGCAGCATCCGATTCTCTCTCTGTTTGCTCCCTGCTTCCGAGGCAATTATCGTATTGTTTGACAAATTGGATAAGTGAGTTGTTCTAGGTAATGAACATGTTAAAAAATAAATACATGCTCTCACTCCTTTGTGTGTTTCTCATCCCGGTCCAGAATTGGTGATCCAAATAAATTGGAACCCATATATGACAGTCTTCATAAAGATCTGCAAAATACACCCAAATCAGACTATAATATACCCAAAAACATTCAATTTACAGCTCTGTTGCAAATTTTAAACGTCATTACCTGAAAGCCACTTGTTATCCACAAGACCATACTTCAGCAGAAAATCATCCCAATTCCTATCAAATGATTCTTTGGTATGAGAGTTCCAAACAACGTGACTCATTTCTTGTTCGATTTCTATGTGTCGCTTGTAGCCATTTAATTTGCCTAGAATCTTCTTCATCATGTGCCAAATACACCAACGGTGAATTGTTGTGGGCATACAAGCCTCGATAGCCCTTTGCATCGATGCACATTGATCGGTGAGAATCCCTTTCGGAGTATTTTCTCCCATGCAATGAAGCCAACATTGAAATAACCATTTGAATGATTCAATATCTTCATTTTTTATCAAAGCGCATCTAAGAAGTGTTGACTGGCCGTGGTGATTCACCCCAACAAAGAATCACAAACCAGATTATACCTGAAATAGATTACGATAAAATAGAATTAAAATCAACAAATACACCCAAATAATGATCTTATACACCCAAAAACTTCCAATATACACCTCTGCAGTAGATTCATAAAATAACATTAATTCAGCATCATAAACCAGAACAACATATTACTTGTTTGTATTGTAGGTGGTGTCAAATGAAATAACATCTCTGAAACACTCACAGGCAGTGCTGCTCCTTGCATCTGCCCAAAAAGCAAACTTGATGGACTAATCGTCCTCGAGTTCGAGCTCAAAAAAGAAATTCTGATTCTTCTCTTTCGTTCTTATTAAGTATTTCCCAAATTTTTTTGCATCCTCTTGTTCCAAAATATTTCGCACTTCTCTAGTGATGTAATTCCTCACGTCTTTTTCGATAAAATTTAACTCACGGTGACCCCCAGCTGCTGCAACAAATGATTGGAAAGTTTTGCTAGGTCTAATACCGGTTTTCTCATTATTCTCTATTGTACGACGCACGAGCATACTTAGTTTCCTGTGTTGTTTGAGCATCTGTGCTTGATCTGGACAACAGGAATGTGAATGATGCAACACAACCTTTGAAATGATCCAAACACCAACATCCTTCAATACGTGTATATAAATTCTTGCAGGACAATTTAAACCAGCTGAGAGATTTGTCTTCTCGGTCAGGGATATTTTCGATTTTCATTTCCCTCTCTACTACATGTAATCAATTGATTCTTAATTTCGTTTTTCTTCTTATTTGTGCATCGAACTCTTGTAGAAAAATCTGCAACCTTTGCATAATTGTTGTAGAATTTCGCAGCATCTTCAAGGGTGTTACAAGTCATCCCAACCTTGGGGACAAACTGGTAATCAACACCACAGAAGGAATACACTCAAAATACATCATATTAAAACAAGCATAAACTATAGAATACAAATACAACTATAAAACCATTATCAAAAATAAGAAAACTAGATTCATGAATCATAACCAAATAGAAACTAAAACAATTCAACTAAAATAATAAGACAATTCACCCTCCGTCAGATGAAAAGTCATAAACTGTAACTGCACCCAAACTTTCCTAAAATGCACCCAATTATTACTGATCCCAAATGTCTAATATAAAATGGACAAAATTATTTTAATTCTATTGAGAACTAGTGCATTAGATTCAAATCAAACAAGGAAGAATAAACAGCAAATATCACAGCCAAGGTTCACGCATTATTCAGCTACACAATCAAAAACTACTAATTGGATTCAAATTCAGATTCAATTACTAACTAAAACTAAATCACACCTCAGGAACTTCATTGGATTCAGTTTCAAAATCTACTTCGCTCTGATTCAACTGATAATCTGAAGTTGAATCATCCATTATCTTCAAAAACGATTTCACAGCTTGATGTCAAAAAATAATGGATAAACGCACAATAAAAAATCTGAAGCATGTAAATAAAGAAGGAGAAAGCAAAGAGAAACGCACGTAAAAGACGAAGAAGAAGGCAAGAGAAACACACGAAAGAGATCGAAGAGAGAAGGCAAGAAAACGTAGAAGAAATTCGAAAAAGGAAACGAAATCCTTTCGAAAAAGAAAATTATATATTCGCGCGTTGATTGATTGAAAAATCTGTTAAGGAGGCGCGTGAAACGTACGTGCCATAAGAAGCGCATTTTAGAGATAAGGGATATTGAAGACTTGTAAGACTTGTATAGTAAAAAGACTTGTATGTGAAGATTAATTGTAATATAAAATACATATTAAAAATATTAAAAATAAATAAAATAATATATGTATTTATATACAAATACATAATAATTAATTTAATGATTAATTTTTTATAAACGAAACTTGAATAAAATTTTTGGAAGTCAATATGGAAAGTAAAAATAAAACATCAAATAATATTTCGCATTTTCAGAAGGTAAATATATATTCTACGTATAAAGAAAAAATATCAAACTAAACATATTAAAATTGTTTTAGATTATTTGTACTAGATAAAAGGATAATTGCCTAGATACTTTGGGTATGAATTTTATTTGAGATAAGAATGTCTAACCTTATATTTTTAATTTGGGTGATGTTAAAAAATTTAAAATTGTTTTTAAGGTTTTTTCCAATAAATTAAGATTAAACATATTAGATGTGATGATTTTATATGAATTTTTAAAAGTTGTCTCTATTTTTTTGATAATTTATTGAAATAATGGAACTATCAACAAGTGCTGACATGGTAAATGATTTGTTTTTCCTTCTTGAACATTAATTTCGTTTGATTTTTTTATTATTATAGTTATAAAAAAATAAGAATATATAAAATAAAAAATATATAAAAAAATTATAGATAGAATGATAAATATTAAAAATTATGGTATATACTTAAATATTTAATATATTAAAATTAGAGATTTGAGGGGCATGGCCCCCTTGCCAATTAAAAAAATAATCCGTCATTGCCTATTTGGATGGTGTTTTATGACACGCTATCTATAATATAAAGTAGGAACATTTTTTAATTTATTGTATTCGTATCTTAGACATATTTTAAATATAATATTTATTTAATGTGTATATTTTTTTATGTTTAATTATGTCTTAATTAATAAAAAATAATTTTTTTAGATATATTTAGATATATTTAAATATCATTACATATTAATATATTTAATCTTATTTTTAATATATATTTTTAAAATAAATTTAAAAATAGTATATATATATATATATATATTATTAAAATAAAAATATTTTAAATATTTTATATAATTAAAAAAAACAATATAAATAATTAAAAAATTATTTTATATTTTAATATTAACAAAATATTAAAATATCATTATAATTTATTTAAAAAATATTTTATATTTCATATATATATCTCGTACATATTTCTGTGTCTTATAAAAATTTTAAATTTATATCTCTGTATATTATATATTATGTTGTGTTTTGTGTTCGTATCAATATTCATGCATTATAGATAACAAAAATATCTAAATAAATACAAAAATACTAAGAAAAACACATGGTTAATTTCTATTTCTGTCTTCTTTGAATTCTTTTCCAACTACTAAACATAGCGCGCGTTAACGTGTGCCTTAGGAATATTTTTAAAGCATGCATGCATTATTATCCATATATAAAATTTCTCTGAATTTAATAATTTAAAGTGTTTTTGAGTTAAGAGCCATATAATAGTTTTTTCATATATTATATAGTTCACTCATCAATTTGATTGTGCACAATATTCTTTTCCCTATTTTTATCAAGCAAACCTAATCATCAATCCTAATCATAAAATAGGAGACATGAAAAATCAAGAGTCAGCTTCTAGTTAGAACGGTAATAGAACAGCTGTAGTCATATATATATAATCAAAAGAGAGAATACCTTAATCAAAGTAGTTATGCTGTTTGTCTCAATGCCATTTCATTCTTAACCCTTACTCCTTTACCTTCAAATTTCTGATACATACATGGAGCCAACATAGACAAAGATATCTCATCCTTCTTTTCTTCTTAGTCAATGTGGCTTATTTCATTACTTTCAAAATTATAAGGTACTTCACGCATGCATGTATAAAATTAAAAAGAATGCTAAAGAACTATCAGAATTTATTGTTTTTATTATTAATTAATTATTAATATTTAAAAATATGAGATAAAATATATTATTAAATTATTAAACTAAAAAAAACTAAAATAATTAAATTAATAATTAAATAATAAAAAATAATAAATTTTAATATCCCTAATATTTCTCTAAAATTCATTTGATCTTGATCTTGTACCTGCATTCTCAAAAGAGAATGTCTAGTTCCAACAACGCGTGCTTCTATATATTACTTTTTTTCGGACTTATTAATTTTTTTATATTAAGAAAAAATCACGAATGAAATATCCAATTATATACTGCTATTAGCAATTGATCCGTGCAAATAGCCAAATACACGGAACTATGGAACTTATTTTCCCCACAAAAAATATTTATTCTAGATAATATGTTTAATTTTTTATTATATCAAAATTTTGTATATAGGTATAATTTTAAAATCTGAGTTCGTTACATGGTAATAAATTATTCTATTGTACTAAAGATTTTTAATCTTAGTCTAAATATAAATTAAGCACAAAATAAAAAAAGGTTAGATGTGTTATAGAATAATATTTTTTGTTCATAAAAGTAAAACTAAATTACACTTAAGATTTAAATTACATTTTCTCTCCTTAATTAAAATTATTTTAATGACTCGTTCTTCCATAAAAAATCTTAAAAAGCAAATCTTTTTTCTTTAGTCTACACATTTTGCAAAATTTTTTCAATCAGTAACAAATTTATATTCTTTTTTACTTTTTTTTTTCAAAATATTAAGACTGAATTCGTTCACATTACTTGATGATGACATTATGAAATTTTGATTAGAACCGTTAAATTGAACTGAATCCATTGAGATTAGCCCATTTAACGACTTTTGAATTGGTTAACGTGTTTAGCCCAACAGTTGGTCTGCGAAATAAACGAATCGACCTATTTACTCATTTAAATTTTTTATTTTTTTATTCTTTTTTCTATTTTTGTTATTTTTTAACAATTTTTTTAACAATCTAATTTAAATATCTTTACTTAAAATTTAATAAATATAAATATTATTTGAAAATAATAAAAATAACTAATAAACCACTATTTTATAATATATTTTGGACTGAATTGAGTTAGTTTTGTCAACTATTCTCACACTTATTTATTGAAATTGCATGTTTTTCCATTTCTTTCCTAATTTTGTGTTATGATTGAAAACTTGCTTCTTAAACCTTAAAATTGTTAATTTTTTATTCTCCTTTATTACCATTCGATACCGTGATGTGTTTGTTAAGTGTTTTCAGGTTTACAGAGTATGAATGGCTCAAAGGATGAAGATGAAGCATGTTAAACGGGAAGAAACACAAAAAACTAAAGAGCTAAGAAGCGAGGAGTGACGCGCACACATGGCTGACGTGTGCGCGTGAATTGGCACATCTTACAGCGACGCATACGTGTGACAGAGCGTCACGTGCTGCACTTATCAAAATTCGTTGGGGGCGATTTCTGGGCTGATTTGGACCCAATTTCAAGCCCAGAAACGCAGACTAGAGACAGAAATGTAGCTAAAACTGAGGACACTTTCACTTTCTCTTTAGTTTTGAGTTTTAGTTTTGAATTCAAGGGAGAGAAACAGATACTTTACTCTAGGGTTTACGATTTCTTAGTTTTTGCTTTTGGATTGGATATTAAGAGAGCTACTACTACCTTCTATTGAAGTCATCATCTCTATAATTTGCTTTTTCAATAACTCAATTACTCTTTTTCATTTAATTGCTTTGTGTTCATATTTGGATATTGTTATTTTTGAATTCTATTAATGTAGTAAAGTATTTTCTTATTTATTTTTATTGCTTGTTTAACTCGTGTTAATTTTTGTTCGTGTCAATTTTGATTTTTATTAATTTATTTTAATTGCCATGTCTTTTATCTACTCCTTTTATATGTTCATGAAAATGGCATTCATGTCAATGGAGTAGATATTCCAATTTGGTTTGGGAGTTGATTAATTGAAAATGTTTGAGTTGGAATACTCAAGTATCAATTTGTAATTGGGAAATTGGTGGCTAACTCAATTTTCACTAACTCAAGTCCATCCCTAGGAAGTGGCTAGGACTTGTGAATCAGAATTAGTGCTACCTACTTGACTTTCCTTCGTTAGTTAGAGGATAACTAAGTGGAAATAATAAATTTTTACTATTGTACTTGAAAAAATCAACAAGGATAGGAACTCCAATTAATTTTCACTCCTAATCAAGTCCTTTTATTTTAAATACACAATATCTCTTGTTATTTGCTCATCGCTTTAATTTCTGATTATTTATTTTCCCGTTCTCAACATAAAAAACATTAAAAAAAATCCTGATCAATAATTTGCATCATTGTGTCAACTCTTTGGAAATGACCAGAGATTCTACTCTTGGTTATTTATTCTTAATTGTGAAACACTTCTAAATTGATAGTAGAAATTTCGTCGGTTAAGACTATACTTGTAATACTAATTTAAAAAATAATTTTTAAAAATTCTTAACCGACATTTTTCCACCCATCAACAACCACCAAAATTATTTTAGCTTTTTTCGAACATAATATTTTTAAGTTTAATAATACATGACTTTATTAACATAGTGAACTTAAGTTATTATATATTTAGTCTCTTTATATAGAAAATAAATCTAGCAAGATAAATTATTAATTGAACATTACTGACATTAAAAAATTGTATTTGAAGTATAACAACTACAAAGTAGCATATATTGATTTTATGCCGAACAATTTGAACAAAAAAAATTTCAAAAGTAATATTCATCTATTATAATTTATTTGCAAAACTCAATAGACAATATTCTAGATTTGAATTCTAAATTATTTGTAAATCACTTTAAAAAAATCAAACTTTATTTATTGCTCAAATAAATTAAACAAAAGATCAGATACCCAATTCAAGTCCTGAATTTGGAAAGAAAAAACTTTTGTCTGAAATCTGATTAGTTAATATATAAATCAAAATGATAAAAATTTTAATTAGTACAACAACATACGAATTATAATTAACTTAATGAAAATGAGTCCACTTGCAACAAAGTCCATTAGCCTTTCGCCTGTTGGCCTATCGTAATAACGCAGTAGGTTCAAGAGGCAGGAGTACTAAAAGGCTATTCTCTAAACTTAGTTTGAAGAATTACTTATAAATACAAAATCATATAATTTAGAAAAAACTTGGATACATTAAAATTTAGGAAAAATAAATGATAGCTTCAACAAAATAAATGTTTCGAAAATATTTTATGAATAACTTTTTTTTTTCTACTTTTGAATAAAGTTCTAATTCTATTAGAGAGAATATAAGGTATTTTTTTTTAATTTTTGCTAAGGGAATAAGAAATGACAAGTGGTGCACGAAATTGTGATTTTAATGGCGCCAACAACTTGGTATGCACAATTGTAATCTCAACTCTTTTTCACAACTTTGCACAACTAACCAGCAAGTGCACTGGGTTGTCCAAGTAATAAACCTTACATGAGTAAGGGTCGATCCCACAGAGATTGTTGGCTTGAAGCAAGCTATAGTCATCTTGTAAATCTCAGTCAGGCGGATTCAAATGGTTATAGAGTTTTGATAATTAAAAGATAAATAATCATAAAATAAAGATAGAGATACTTATGTAATTCATTGGTGGGAATTTCAGATAAGCGTATGGAGATGCGTTATTCCTTCTGAATTTCCGCTTTCCTACAGTCTTCATTCAATCATTCATACTCCTTTCCATGGCAAACTGTATGTTGGGGATCATCGTTGTCAATGGCTACCTCCCGTCATCTCAGTGAAAATGGTCCTCTACGGTTTCAGTACAGCTAATCAACAATCGGATTTCTCGTCTCGGATGAAAAATACCAGGCACAGTGATGAGCGGATAATTTATACGCTTTTTGGCATTGTTTTTAGGTAGTTTTTAGTAAGTTCAAGCTACTTTTAGGGATCTTTTCATTAGTTTTTATGTTAAATTCACATTTCTGGACTTTACTATGAGTTTGTGTATTTTTCTGTGATTTCAGGTAAATTCTGGCTGAAATTGAGGGACTTGAGCAAAACTCTGATAAGGAGGCTGACAAAGGACTGTTGATGCTGTTGGAATCTAACCTCCCTGCACTCGAAATGGATTTTCTGGAGCTACAGAACTCCAAATGGCACGCTCTCAATGGCGTTGGAAAGTAGACATCTAGAGCTTTCCAGCAATATATAATAGTCCATACTTTATTCGGGAATTGACGATGTAAACTGGCGCTCAACGTCAGTTCCATATTGCTGTCTGGAGTAAAACGCCAGAAACACGTCACGACCCGGAGTTGAACGCCCAAAACAAGTTACAACTTGGCGTTCAACTCCAAAAGAAGCCTCAGCTCATGGATAGATCATGCTCAGCCCAAACATACACCAAGTGGGCCCCGGAAGTGGATTTATGCATCAATTACTTACTCATGTAAACCCTAGTAGCTAGTTTAGTATAAATAGAACTTTTTACTAGTGTATTAGTCGTCTTTTGACCACGTTATCTTTGGTCTCAGTTTTGTTTTATTCTTCATCTTAGGAGGCCATTGATCACGTTTTGGGGGCTGGCCATTCAGCCATGCCTGAACCTTTCACTTATGTATTTTCAACGGTGGAGTTTCTACACACCATAGATTAAGGGTGTGGAGCTCTGCTGTACCTCGAGTTTCAACGCAATTACTACTATTTTCTATTCAATTCTCTTTATTCCTATTCTAAGATATTCGTTGCACTTCAACTTGATGAATGTGATGATCCGTGACACTCATCATCATTCTCACCTATGAACGCGCGTGACTGACAACCACTTCCGTTCTACCTTAGACCGGCCGCATATCTCTTGGATTCCTTAATCAGAATCTTCGTGGTATAAGCTAGAATTGATAGCGGCATTCATGGGAATCCAGAAAGTCTAACCTTGTCTGTGGTATTCCGAGTAGGATTCCGGGATTGAATGACTGTGACGAGCTTCAAACTCCTGAAGGCTGGGCGTTAGTGACATACGCAAAAGAATCAAGGGATTCTATTCCAACCTGATTGAGAACCGACAGATGATTAGCCATGCTGTGATAGAGCATTTGGACCTTTTTCACTGAGAGGATGGGATGTAGCCATTGACAACGGTGATACCCTACAAACAGCTTGTCATGGAAAGGAGTAAGAGGGATTGAAGGAAGAAGTATGAAAGTAGAAAAAGAAAGGACACAGTATCTCCATACGCTTATCTGAAATTCCCACTATTAATTTACATAATTATTTCTATCCTATGTTATTTATCTTTATTTTCTGCTTATTATTTATTATTATTCAAAAATCCATAATCAATTATAACTCTACCTGACTGGGATTTACAAGATGACTATAGCTTGCTTCATACCAACAATCTCTGTGGGATCGACCCTTACTCACGTAAGGTATTACTTGGATGACCTAGTACACTTGCTGGTTAAGTTGAACGGAGTTGTGTCCACACATAGCAAAGAGCCATAATAATGATTCCATACAATAACAAAGAGTACTACATTGATGTGATCACAATTTCGTCCACCAAGTTTTTGGCGCCGTTGCCGGGGATTGTTTGAGTTTGGACAACTGACGGTTCATCTTGTTGCTCAGATTAGGTAATTTTCTTTTCAAAAATCTTTTTCAAAATTTTTCTTTTCTTTTTCATTTTTTCCAAAAATATTTTCGAAAAAAATTAATAAAAATCCAAAAAAATCATAAAATCATAAAAATAAAAAAAATATTTGGTGTTTCTTGTTTGAGTCCTGAGTCAACTTTTAAGTTTGGTGTCAATTGCATGCTTTAAAAAATTTTTCTTGTATTTTTCGAAAATTCATGCATTCATGGTGTTCTTCATGATCTTCAAGTTGTTCTTGGTAAGTCTTCTTGTTTGATCTTGATGTTTTCTTGTTTTGTGTTGTTTGTTGTTTTTCATATGCATTTTTCGTTTGTTAGAGTCCATTGATGAGCGGATAATTTATACGCTTTTTGGCATTATTTTTAGGTAGTTTTTAGTAAGTTCAAGCTACGTTTTGGGATGTTTTCATTATTTTTTATGTTAAATTCACATTTCTGGACTTTACTATGAGTTTGTGTGTTTTTCTGTGATTTCAGGTAATTTCTGGCTGAAATTGAGGGACTTGAGCAAAACTCTGAAAAAGGCTGACAAAAGGACTGCTGATGCTGTTGGAATCTGACCTCCCTGCACTCGAAATGGATTTTCTGGAGCTACAGAACTCCAAATGGCACGCTCTCAACGGCGTTGGAAAGTAGACATCCAGAGATTTCCAGCAATATATAATAGTTTATACTTTATTCGGAAATTGACGACGTAACTTGGCATTGAACGCCAAGTACATGCTGCTGTCTGGAGTTAAACGCCAGAAACACGTCATGATCCGGAGTTGAACGCCCAAAACACGTTATAACTTGGAGTTCAACTCCAAGAAAAGCCTCAGCTCGTGGATAGATCAAGCTCAGCCCAAGCATATACCAAGTGGGCCCCGGAAGTGGATTTATGCATCAATTACTTACTCATGTAAACCCTAGTAGCTAGTTTAGTATAAATAAGACTTTTTACTAATGTATTAGTCGCCTTTTGACCACGTTTCATCTTTGGTCTCAGTTTTGTTTTATTCCTCATCTTAAGAGGCTATTGATCACATTCAGGGGGCGGGCCTTTCGGCCATACCTGAACCTTTCACTTATGTATTTTCAACGATGGAGTTTCTGCACACCATAGATTAAGGGTGTGGAGCTCTGCTGTACCTCAAGTTTCAATACAATTACTATTACTTTCTATTCAATTCTCTTTTATTCTTATTCCAAGATATACGTTACACTTAACTTTGATGAATGTGATGATCCGTGACACTCATCATCATTCTCATCTATGAACGCGCGTGACTGACAACCACTTCCGTTCTACCTTAGGCCGGGCGCATATCTCTTAGATTCCCCAACAGAATCTTCGTGGTATAAGTTAGATAGATGGCGGCATTCATGAGGATCTGGAAAGTCTAAACCTTGTCTGTGGTATTCCGAGTAGGATTCTGGGATTGAATGACTGTGACGAGCTTCAAACTCCTGAAGGCTGGGCGTGATGACAAACGCAAAAGAATCAAGGGATTCTATTCCAACCTGATTGAGAACCGACAGATGATTAGCCGTGCTATGACAGCGCAAAGGACCATTTTCACTGAGAGGATGGGATGTAGCCATTGACAACAGTGATGCCCTACATACAGCTTGCCATGGAAAGGAGTAAGAAGGATTGGATGAAAGCAATGAGAAAGTAGAGATTCAAGAGGAGCACAGCATCTCCATACGCTTATCTGAAATTCCCACTATTAATTTACATAAGTATCTCTATCCCTTTTATTTTCTTTTTATTGTTGATTTTCGAAACCCAAAACTATTTAATCTGCCTAACTGAGATTTACAAGGTAACCATAACTTGCTTCATACCAACAATCTTTGTGGGATCGACCCTTACTCACGTAAGGTATTACTTGGATGACCCAGTACACTTGCTGGTTAAGTTGAATGGAGTTGTGTCCACACATAGTTGAAAAAGCAATGAATTTTACAAAATACAATAACAAAGGAATCACAATTTTGTCCACCAAGTTTTTGGCGCCGTTACCGGGGATTGTTCGAGTATGGACAACTGACGGTTCATCTTGTTGCTCAGATTAGGTAATTTTCTTTTCAAAAATATTTTTCAAAATTTTTCTTTTCTTTTTCGTTTTTCCAAAAATATTTTCGAAAAAATTAATAAAAATCCAAAAAAAAAATTAGAAAATCATAAAAAATCAAAAATATTTTGTGTTTCTTGTTTGAGTCTTGAGTCAATTTTTAAGTTTGATGTCAATTGCATGCTTTAAAAATTTTTCTTGCATTTTTTGAAAATCCCATGCATTCATAGTGTTCTTCATGATCTTCAAGTTGTTCTTGACAAGTCTTCTTGTTTGATCTTGATGTTTTCTTGTTTTGTGTTGTTTGTTGTTTTTCATATACATTTTTCGTTTGTTAGAGTCCATGCATTAAAAATTTCTAAGTTTGGTGTCTTGCATGTTTTCTTTGCATAAAAAATTTTTCAAAATTATGTTCTTGATGTTCATCATGATCTTCAAAGTGTTCTTGGTATTCATCTTGACATTCATAGCATTCTTGCATGCATTCATTGTTTTGATCCTAAAAATTTCATGCATTGAGTATTTTTGTTGTTTTTCTCTTTCATAATTAAAAAGTCAAAAATCAAAAAAATATCTTTTCCTTATTTCCCTCCAAATTTTCGAAATTTTGGGTTGACTTAGTCAAAATTTTTAAAATTAGTTGTTTCTTACAAGTCAAGTCAAAATTTCAGTTTTAAAAATCTTATCTTTTCAAAATCTTTTTCAAAAAAAAAAATCATATCTTATTCATTTCTTTCTATTTTTCGAAAATTTCAAAAACCTTTTTCAAAATATTTTCAAAATCTTTTTCTTATCTTTATATCATATTTTCGAAAATTCACTAATAATTAATGTGATTGATTCAAAAATTTGAAGTTTGTTACTTTCTTGTTAAGAAAGGTTCAATCTTTAAGTTCTAGAACCTTATCTTGTAGTTTCTTGTTAGTGAAGTAAGTAATTTCAAATTTTTAAATTAAATCTTTTCATCTCTTATATTATCTTTTTCAAAATTTTATCTTTTTCAAAATTTGATTTCAAAATATCTTATCTAACTTCTTATCTTCTTATCTTTTTAAAATTTGATTTCAAATCTTTTTCAATCAACTAACTAACTTTTTGTTTGTTTCTTATCTTTTTCAAAACCACCTAACTACTTTTCCCTCTTCAATTTTCGAAAATACCTCTCTCTTTTTCAAAAAGTATTTTTAATTAATTAATTATTTTAAATTTTAATTTCAATTATATTTTATCTTTAATTTTCAAAAATTACTAACCCCTTTTTCAAAATTATTTTCGAAATCTCCCTTCTCTTTTCTTCTTCTATTTAATTATTTAATTACTAGCACTTCTCTTCACCTCTCTCCATCTAATTATTCGAATCCCCTCTTCTACATTCTTCTCCCCTTTCTTCTTCTACTAACATAAAGGAATCTCTATACTGTGACATAGAGGATTCCTCTTCTTTTCTTATTTTCTTCTCTTTCATATGAGCAGGAACAGGGAAAAAGGAACTCTTGTTGAAATTGATCCAGAACCTGAAAGGACTCTGAAGAGAAAATTAAGAGAAACTAAATTACAACAATCCAGAAACAACCTTTCAGAAATTTTTGAACAAGAGAAGGAGATGGCAGCCGAAAATAATAATAATGCAAGGAGAATGCTTGGTGACTTCACAAAGCCAACATCCAAATTTGATGGAAGAAGCATCTCCATTCCTGCCATTGGAGCCAATAATTTTGAGCTTAAGCCTCAACTAGTTGCTTTAATGCAACAAAACTGTAAGTTTTATGGACTTCCATCTGAAGATCCTTATCAGTTTTTAATTGAGTTCTTGCAAATCTGTGAGACTGTAAAGACGAATGGAGTTGATCCTGAAGTCTACAGACTCATGCTTTTCCCTTTTGCTGTAAGAGACAGAGCTAGAATATGGTTGGATTCACAACCTAAGGATAGCCTGGACTCCTGGGATAAGCTGGTCACAGCCTTCTTGGATAAATTCTTTCCTCCTCAAAAGCTAAGTAAGCTGAGAGTGGATGTTCAAACCTTCAAACAAAAAGATGGTGAATCCTTCTATGAAGCTTGGAAAAGATACAAGCAGCTGACCAAAAGATGTCCATCTGACATGTTTTCAGAATGGACCATATTAGATATATTCTATTATGGTCTCTCTGAATTTTCGAAATAAAGAAAACGCCTGAAGAGGCTCAAGAACTCATTGATATGGTTGCAAACAACCAATTCATGTACACTTCTGAGAGGAATTCCGTGAATAATGGGATACCTCAGAAGAAAGGAGTTCTTGAAATTGATGTTCTGAATGCCATATTGGCTCAGAACAAAGTGTTAACTCAACAGGTCAACATGATCTCTCAAAATCTGAATGGATGGCAACATGCATCCAACAGTACTAAAGAGGTAGCTTCTGAAGAAGCTTATGATCCTGAGAACCCTGCCATGGCAGAGGTTAATTACATGGGTGAACCTTATGGAAACACCTATAACTCATCATGGAGAAATCATCCAAATTTCTCATGGAAGGATCAACAAAAGCCTCAACAAGGCTTTAACAATGGTGGACGCAATAGGCTGAGCAATAGCAAGCCATATCCATCATCTTCTCAGCAACAGACAGAGAATTCTGAACAAAACACTTCTAATTTAGCCAATCTAGTCTCTGATATGTCAAAGGCCACTTTCAGTTTCATGAGTGAAACAAGATCCTCCATCAGAAATCTGGAGGCACAAGTGGGCCAGCTGAGTAAGAAAGTCACTGAAACCCCTCCCAGTATTCTCCCAAGCAATACAGAAGAGAATCCAAAAGGAGAGTGCAAGGCCATTGATATAATCAATATGGCCGAATGCACAAGGGAGGAGGAGGACAAAAATCCTAGTGAGGAAGACCTCCTGAGACGTCCCTCAAGCAAGAAGGAGTTTCCTATTAAGGATCCACAGGAATCTGAGGCTCATATAGAGACCATAGAGATTCCATTAAATCTCCTTCTACCATTCATGAGCTCTGAAGACTATTCTTCCTCTGAAGAGGATGAAGATGTAACTGGAGAGCAAGTTGCTCAATATTTAGGAGCTATCATGAAGCTGAATGCCAAGTTGTTTGGCAATGAGACTTGGGAAAGTGAACCTCCCTTGCTCATTAATGAACTAGACACCTGGATTCAGAAAATTTTACCTCAAAAGAGACAAGATCCTGGCAAGTTCTTAATACCTTGTACCATAGGCACCATGACCTTTGAAAAAGCTCTATGTGATCTGGGGTCAGGGATAAATCTTATGCCACTCTTTGTAATGGAGAAACTGGGGATCATTGAGGTACAACCTGCCTTATTCTCATTACAATTGGCAGATAAGTCATTGAGACAAGCTTATGGAATAGTAGAGGACGTGTTGGTAAAGGTTGAAGGCCTTTACATCCCTGCTGATTTCATAATCTTAGACACTAGGAAGGAAGAGGATGATTGCATCATCCTTGGAAGACCTTTCCTAGCCACAGCAGGAGCTGTGATAGATGTCAACAGAGGTGAACTAGTCCTTCAATTGAATGGGGACTACCTTGTGTTTAAGGCACATGGCCATCCCTCTGTGATAAAAGAGAGTAAGCATGAAGAGCTTCTCTCAGTTCAGAGTCAAGAAGAGCCCCCACGGTCAAACTCTAAGTTTGGTGTTGGGAGGCCACAACCAAACTCTAAGTTTGGTGTTAAGATCCCATATCCAAACTCTAAGTTTGGTGTTGGGACTATACAACATTGACCTGATCACCTTGTGGCTCCATGAGAGCCACTGTCAAGCTATTGACATTAAAGAAGCGCTTGTTGGGAGGCAACCCAATTTTATTTATCTAATTTCTATTTTATTTTATTGTTAATTTATGTTTTATTAGGTACATGATCATGAGGAGTCACGAAAAAATAAAAAAATTAAAAACAGAATAAAAAACAGCAGAAGAAAAAATTCACACCCTGGAGGAAGCACAGGCTGGCGTTCAACGCCAGTAAGATGCATCTGGCCGGCGTTCAACGCCAGAACAGAGCATCATTCTGGCACTGAACGCCAGAAACAAGCAACATTCTGGCGCTGAATGCCAGGAATGTGCCTAGAGAAGAAAAACTGGCGCTGAACGCCAGTAACAAGCATGAAACTGGCGTTCAACGCCAGAAACATGCTTTACATGGGCGTTGAACGCCCAGAATGTGCACCACACGGCGTTTGAACGCCAGAATGGTGTGCAAAGGCAATTTACATGCCTATTTGGTGCAGGGATGGAATTCCTTGACACCTCAGGATCTGTGGACCTCACAGGATCCCCACCTACCTCGCCCTCTCTCTCTCCATTCATGGTCATCCCTTTTGTTTTTCATTCACCACCTACATCTATCCACTCTTCCCCATACACCCCACCTACCTTTACAATTCAACTTCTCTTTCCCACCCAATCCCACCCATATAGCCGAATCCATCTCCTCTCACTCTCCTCCATTTTCTTCTTCTTCTTCTTCTTCTTCTCTTCTTTCTTCTCTTGCTCGAGGGTGAGCAATATTTTAAGTTTGGTGTGGTAAAAGCATAGCTTTTTTTTGCTTTTCCATTACCATCAATGGCACCTAAGGCCGGAGTATCCTCTAGAAAAGAAAAAGGGAAGACAAAAGCTTTCACCTCCGAGTCATGGGAGATGGAAAGATTCATCTCCAAGAGCCATCAAGACCACTTCTATGATGTTGTGGCAAAGAAGAAGGTGATCCCTGAGGTCCCTTTCAAGCTCAAGAAAAATGAGTATCCGGAGATCCGACATGAAATCCGAAGAAAAGGTTGGGAAGTCCTAACCAACCCCATGCAACAAGTCGAAATCTTAATGGTTCAAGAGTTCTATGCCAATTCATGGATCACTAGGAACCATGATCAAAGTATGAACCCGAGTCCAAAGAATTATCTCACAATGGTTCGGGGGAAATACTTAGATTTTAATCCGGAAAATGTGAGGTTGGCATTCCACTTGCCCAGGATGCAAGGAGATGAACGCCCCTACACTAGAAGGGTCAACTTTAATCAAAGGTTGGACCAAGTTCTTATGGACATATGTGTGGAAGGAGCTCAATGGAAGAGAGACTCCAAAGGCAAGCCAGTTCAACTAAGAAGACTGGACCTCAAGCCTGTGGCTAGAGGATGGTTGGAGTTCATTCAACGCTCCATCATTCCTACAAGCAACCGATCTGAAGTTACTGTGGATCGGGCCATCATGATTCATGGCATCATGATTGGAGAGGAAGTAGAAGTTCATGAGGTCATCTCCAATGAAATCTACAAAATAGCCGACAAGCCCTCACCCATGGCAAGGCTAGCTTTTCCTCATCTTATTTGCCATCTATGCTACTCAGCTGGAGTTATCATAGATAGAGACATTCTCATTGAAGAGGATAAGCCCATCACCAAGAAGAGGATGGAGCAAGCAAGAGAAACCCTTCACGGTTCTCAAGAGATGCATGAGGAAGCTCATCATCAAGAAATCCCTGAGATGCCTCAAGGGATGCACTTTCCTCCCAACAACTATTGGGAACAACTCAACACCTCCTTAGAAGATTTGAGCCACAATGTTGAACAATTAAGGGTGGAATATCATGAGCACTCCATCATTCTCCAAGAAATAAGAGAAGATCAAAGAGCAATGAGGGAGGAGCAACAAAGGCAAGGAAGGGACATAGAAGAGCTTAAGAACATCATTGGTCCTTCAAGAAGAAGACGCCACTAAAGGTGGATTCATTCCTTGTTCTTTATTTCTTTCTATTTTCGATTTTTAATGTTATGTTTATCTATGTTTTGTGTCTTTATTTCATGATCATTAGTATGTAGTAACTATGTCTAAAAGCTATAAATTAATTCCATTAATCCTTCACCTCTCTTAAAAGAAAAATGTTTTAATTCAAAAGAACAAGAAGTACATGAATTTCGAATTTATCCTTGAATTTAGTTTAATTATATTGATGTGGTGACAATACTTTTGTTTTCTGAATGAATGCTTGAACAGTGCATATGTCTTTTGATCTTGTTGTTTATGAATGTTAAAATTGTTGGCTCTTGAAAGAATGATGAACAAAGAGAAATGTTATTGAGGATCTGAAAAATCATGAAATTGATTCTTGAAGCAAGAAAAAGCAGTGAACAAGAAGAAGCTTGCGAAAAAAAATGGCGAAAAAAAAATAGAAAGAAAAAGAAAAAGCAAGCAGAAAAAGCCAATAGCCCTTAAAACCAAAAGGCAAGGGTAAAAAGGATCCAAGACTTTGAGCATCAATGGATAGGAGGGCCCAAGGAAATAAAATCCAGGCCTAAGCGGCTAAATCAAGCTGTCCCTAACCATGTGCTTGTGTCATGAAGGTCCAAGTGAAAAGCTTGAGACTAAGTGGTTAAAGTCGTGATCCAAAGCAAAAAGAGTGTGCTTAAGAGCTCTGGACACCACTAACTGGGGACTCTAGCAAAGCTGAGTCACAATCTGAAAAGGTTCACCCAGTTATGTGTCTGTGGCATTTATGTATCCGGTGGTAATACTGGAAAACAAAATGCTTAGGGCCACGGCCAAGACTCATAAGTAGCTGTGTTCAAGAATCAACATGCTCAACTAGGAAAGTCAATAACACTATCCAAAATTCTAAGTTCCTAGGGAAGCCAATCATTCTAAACTTCAAAGGAAAAAGTGAGATGCCAAAACTGTTCAGAAGCAAAAAGCTACAAGTCCCGCTCATCTAATTATAATTAATATTCATTGATATTCTAGAATTTATAGTATATTCTCTTCTTTTTATCCTATTTGATTTTCAGTTGCTTGGGGACAAGCAACAATTTAAGTTTGGTGTTGTGATGAGCGGATAATTTATACGCTTTTTGGCATTATTTTTAGGTAGTTTTTAGTAAGTTCAAGCTACTTTTTGGGATGTTTTCATTAGTTTTTATGTTAAATTCACATTTCTGGACTTTACTATGAGTTTGTGTGTTTTTCTGTGATTTCAGGTAAATTCTGGCTGAAATTGAGGGACTTGAGCAAAACTCTGATAAGGAGGCTGACAAAGGACTGCTGATGCTGTTGGAATCTGACCTCCCTTCACTCGAAATGAATTTTCTGGAGCTACAGAACTCCAAATGGCGCGCTCTCAACGGCTTTGGAAAGTAGACATCCAGAGCTTTCCAGCAATATATAATAGTTTATACTTTATTCGGGAATTGATGACGTAACTTGGCGTTGAACGCCAAGTACATGCTGCTGTCTGGAGTTAAACGCCAGAAACACGTCATGATCCGGAGTTGAACGCCCAAAACACGTTATAACTTGGAGTTCAACTCCAAGAAAAAGCCTCAGCTCGTGGATAGATCAAGCTCAGCCCAAGCATACACCAAGTGGGCCCCGGAAGTGGATTTATGCATCAATTACTTACTCATGTAAACCCTAGTAGCTAGTTTAGTATAAATAAGACTTTTTACTAATGTATTAGTCGTCTTTTGACCACGTTTCATCTTTGGTCTCAGTTTTGTTTTATTCCTCATCTTAAGAGGCTATTGATCACATTTAGGGGGCGGGCCTTTCGGCCATGCCTAAACCTTTCACTTATGTATTTTCAACGGTGGAGTTTCTGCACACCATAGATTAAGGGTGTGGAGCTCTGCTGTACCTCAAGTTTCAATACAATTACTATTACTTTCTATTCAATTCTCTTTTATTCTTATTCCAAGATATACGTTACACTTAACTTTTATGAATGTGATGATCCGTGACACTCATCATCATTCTCACCTATGAACGCGCGTGACTGACAACGACTTCCGTTCTACCTTAGGCCGGGCGCATATCTCTTAGATTCCGCAACAGAATCTTCGTGGTATAAGTTAGATAGATGGCGGCATTCATGAGGATCCGGAAAGTCTAAACCTTGTCTGTGGTATTCCGAGTAGGATTCTGGGATTGAATGACTGTGACGAGCTTCAAACTCCTGAAGGCTGGGCGTGATGACAAACGCAAAAGAATCAAGGGATTCTATTCCAACCTGATTAAGAACCGACAGATGATTAGCCGTGCTGTGACAGAGCATAGGACCATTTTCACTGAGAGGATGGGATGTAGCCATTGACAACGGTGATGCCCTACATACATCTTGCCATGGAAAGGAGTAAGAAGGATTGGATGAAAGCAATGAGGAAGTAGAGATTCAAGAGGAGCACAGCATCTCCATACGCTTATCTGAAATTCCCACTATTAATTTACATAAGTATCTCTATCCCTTTTATTTTCTTTTTATTGTTGATTTTCGAAACCCAAAACTATTTAATCTGCCTAACTGAGATTTACAAGGTAACCATAGCTTGCTTCATACCAACAATCTCTGTGGGATCGACCCTTACTCACGTAAGGTATTACTTGGATGACCCAGTACACTTGCTGGTTAAGTTGAACGGAGTTGTGTCCACACATAGTTGAAAAAGCAATGAATTTTACAAAATACAATAACAAAGGAATCACAATTTCGTCCACCATCCATGCATTAAAGATTTCTAAGTTTGGTGTCTTGCATGTTTTCTTTGCATAAAAAATTTTTCAAAATTATGTTCTTGATGTTCATCATGATCTTCATAGTGTTCTTGGTGTTCATCTTGACATTCATAGTGTTCTTGCATGCATTCCTTGTTTTGATCCATAAAGAAAAGAGAAAAACACAAAAATGACGTTTTTAATTTTTCTCTCTCATCATTAAAAATTCAAAAATCAAAAAAATATCTTTTCCTTAATTTTCTCATAATTTTCGAAAATTTGAGTTGACTTGGTCAAAAATTTTTTAAAATTAGTTATTTCTTACAAGTCAAGTCAAATTTTCAAGTTTAAAAATCTTATCTTTTGAAAATCTTTTTTAAAAATCATATCTTTTCCATTTTTTATTATTTTCAAAAATTTCAAAAATCTTTTTCAAAATATATTTCTTATCTTTTACATCATATTTTCGAAAATTAGCTAACAATTAATGTGATTGATTCAAAAATTTGAAGTTGTTACCTTCTTGTTAAGAAAGGTTCAATCTTTAAAATTCTAGAATCCTATCTTTTAGTTTCTTGTTAGTTAAGTAATTAATTTTAAAAATTAAATCTATCTTATCTTATCTTTTATATCATATCTTTTTCAAAATTTTATCTTTTTCAAAAATTTGATTTTAAAATATCTTATCTAACTTCTTATCTTCTTATCTTTTCAAATTTGATTTTAATATCTTTTTCAACTAACTCTTTGACTTTGTGTTTGTTTCTTATCTTTTTCAAAACCACCTAACTACTTTTCCTTCTCTAATTTTAGAAAATATCTCATCTCTTTTTCAAAAATTCTTTTTTGTTTTAATTTTTAATTTTAATTATATCTTATCTTTAATTTTCGAAATTACTAACCTCTTTTCAAAAATTAATTTTCAAATTCTCCCTCTCTTCTCTTCTTCTATTTATTTATTTACTAACACTTCTCTTCACCTATCTTCATCTAAAAAAATCCGAACCCATTCTTCTTCACTCTTCTCCCTTTTCTTCTTCTACTAACAATAAGGAACCTCTTTACTGTGACATAGAGGATTCCTCTTCTTTTCTTGTTTTCTTCTCTTTCATATGAGCAGGAACAAGGAGAAAGGCACTCTTGTTGAAATTAATCCTGAACCTGAAAGGACTCTGAAGAGGAAACTAAGAGAAGCTAAATTACAACAATCTAAAGGTAACCTTTCAGAAATATTAGAGCAAGAGAAGGAGATGGCAGCCAAAAATAATAATAATGCATGGAGGATGCTTGGTGACTTTACTAAACCCATGTCCAAGTTTGATGGAAGAAGCATCTCTATTCCTGCCATTGGATCAAACAACTTTGAGCTGAAACCTCAGCTAGTTGCTTTAATGCAACAAAACTGCAAGTTTCATGAACTTCCATCTGAAGATCCTTATCAGTTTTTAACTGAGTTCTTGCAGATTTGTGAGACTGTAAAGACGAATGGAGTAGATCCTGAAGTCTACAGGCTCATGCTTTTCCCTTTTGCTGTAAGAGACAGAGCTAGAACATGGTTGGACTCACAACCTAAAGATAGCATGGACTCTTGGGAAAAGCTGGTCACGACCTTCTTGGATAAATTCTTTCCTCCTCAAAAGCTGATCAAGCTTAGAGTGCATGTTCAAACCTTCAAACAAAAAGATGGTGAATCCCTCTATGAAGCTTGGGAAAGATACAAGCAGCTGACCAAAAGGTGTCCATCTGACATATTTTCAGAATGGACCATATTAGATATATTCTATTATGGTCTATCTGAATTTTCGAAAATGTCACTGGACCATTCTGCAGGTGGATCCATTCACCTAAAGAAAACGCCTACAGAAGCTCAAGAACTTATTGAGATGGTTGCAAATAACCAATTCATGTACACCTCTGAGAGGAATTCTGTGAATAATGGGACGCCTCAGAGGAAGGGAGTTCTTGAAATTGATGCTCTGAATGCCATATTGGCTCAGAACAAAGTGTGGACTCAGCAAGTTAACATGATTTCTTAAAGTCTGAATGGATGGCAAAATACATCCAACAGTACTAAAGAGGCAGCTTCTGAAGAAGCTTATGATCCTGAGAACCCTGCAATAGCAGAGGTAAATTACATGGGTGAACCTTATGGAAACACCTATAACTCATCATGGAGAAATCACCCAAATTTCTCATGGAAGGATCAACAAAAGCCTCAACAAGGCTTTAATAATGGTGGAAGAAATAGGCTCAGTAATAACAAGGCTTTTCTATCATCTTCTCAGCAACAGACGGAAAATTCTAAACAGAGCCCCTCTAATTTAGTAAACTTAGTCTCTGATCTGTCAAAAGCCACTTTCAGTTTCATGAGTGAAACAAGATCCTCCATCAAAAATCTGGAGGCACAAGTAGGCTAGCTGAGTAAGAAATTCATTGAAACTCCTCCCAGTATTCTTCCAAGCAATACAGAAGAGAATCCAAAAGGAGAGTGCAAGGCCATTGATGTGATCAATATGGCCGAATGCACAAGGGAGGAGAAGGACGAAAATCCTAGTGAGGAGGACCTCCTGGGACGTCCCTCAAGCAAGAAGGAGTTTCCTATTAAGGATCCAAAGGAATCTGAGGCTCATATAGAGACCATAGAGATTCCATTAAATCTCCTTCTGCCATTCATGAGCTCTGAAGACTAATCTTCCTCTGAAGAGGATGAAGATGTAACTGGAGAGCAAGTTGCTCAATATTTAGGAGCTATCATGAAGCTGAATGCCAAGTTGTTTGGTAATGAGACTTGGGAAAGTGAACCTCCCTTGCTCATTAGTGAACTAGATACTTGGATTCAGCAAATTTTACCTCAAAAGAAACAAGATCCTGGCAAGTTCTTAATACCTTGTACCATAGGCACCATGACCTTTGAAAAAGCTCTATGTGATCTGGGGTCATGGATAAATCTTATGCCACTTTCTGTAATGGAGAAGCTGGGGATCATTGAGATACAACCTGCCTTGTTCTCATTGCAATTGGGAGACAAGTCATTAAGACAAGCTTATGGATTAGTAGACGACGTGTTAGTAAAGGTTGAAGGCCTTTACATCCCTGCTGATTTTATAATCTTAGACACTAGGAAGGAAGAGGATGAATGCATCATCCTTGGAAGACCTTTCCTAGCCACAACAAGAGCTGTGATAGATGTTAACAAAGGTGAATTAGTCCTTCAATTGAATGGGGACTACCTTGTGTTTAAGGCACATGGCCATCCCTCTGTGACAAAGGAGAGTAAGCATGAAGAGCTTCTCTCAATACAGAGTCAAACAGAGCCCCCACAGTCAAACTCTAAGTTTGGTGTTGGAAAGCCACAACCAAACACTAAGTTTGGTGTTAAGACCCCATATCCAAACTATAAGTTTGGTGTTGGGAGTTTTACAACATTGACCTGATCACCTTTGTGGCTCCATGAGAGCCCACTGTCAAGCTAATGACGTTAAAAGAGCGCTTGTTGGGAGGCAACCCAATTTTTTATTTATCTAATTTTTATTTTATTTTATTGTTATTTTGTGTTTTATTAGGTACATGATCATGTGGAGTCACGAAAAAAAATATAAAAATTAAAAACAGAATCAAAAACAGCAGAAGAAAAATCACACCCTGGAGGGAGGACATACTGGCGTTCAACGCTAGTAAGGAGCATCTGGCAGGCGTTCAACGCTAGTAAGGAGCATCTGGCTGGCGTTCAACGCCAGAACAGAGCATGAATCTAGCGCTGAACGCCAGAAACAAGTAACATCCTGGCGTTTGAACGCCAGGAATGTGCCTTGAGGAAAGCTAGCGCTGAACGCCAGTAACAAGCATGGAACTGGCGTTCAACGCCAGAAACATGCTACACATGGGCGTTGAACGCCCAGAGTGTGTATCATCTCAGCGTTTAAACGCCAGAATGGTGTGCAAAGGCATTTTACACGCCTAATTGGTGCAGGGATGTAAATCCTTGACACCTCAGGATCTGTGGACCCCACAGGATCCCCACCTAACATATTCCCACTATACCACCTAATCCTATAACACTCTTCCCCAAAACACACTTCCCAACAACTTCAATCTCTCTTCCCAATTACCCCCTTCACCACTCACATCCATCCACTCTTCCCCACAAACCCCACCCACCTTCAAAATTCAAAAAACTTTCCCACCCAAACCCACCCTAAATGACCGAAACTACACCCACTCCCCTCCCTATATATACCCTTCCATTCTACTTCATTTTCACACAACACAAACCCCCTCTTCTACACCTTGGCTGAAACACCATCTCTCACTCTCCTCCATATTTTCTTCTTCTTCTTCTTCTTCTTCTTTTCTTTCTTCTCTTGCTCGAGGGCGAGCAATATTTTAAGTTTGGTGTGGTAAAAGCATAAGCTTTTTGTTTTTCCATTACCATCAATGGCACCTAAGGCCGGAGAATCCTCTAGAAAAGGAAAAGGGAAGACAAAAGTTTCCACCTCCGAGTCATGGGAGATGGAAAGATTCATCTCCAAAAGCCATCAAGACCACTTCTATGATGTTGTGGCAAAGAAGAAGGTGATCTATGAGGTCCCTTTCAAGCTAAAAAAAAATGAGTATCCGGAGATCCGACATGAGATCCGAAGAAGAGGTTGGGAAGTCCTAACCAACCCCATGCAACAAGTTAGAATCTTAATGGTTCAAGAGTTCTATGCCAATGCATGGATCACTAAGAACCATGATCAAAGTATGAACCCGAGTCCAAAGAATTATCTCACAATGGTTCGGGGGAAATACTTAGATTTTAGTCCGGAAAATGTGAGGTTGGCATTCCACTTGCCCATGATGCAAGGGGATGAACGCCCCTACACTAGAAGGGTCAACTTTAATCAAAGGTTGGACTAAGTCCTTATGGACATATGTGTGGAAGAAGCTCAATGGAAAAGAGACTCCAAAGGTAAGCCGGTTCAACTAAGAAGACTGGACCTCAAGCCTGTGGCTAGAGGATGGTTAGAGTTCATTCAACGCTCCATCATCCCCACTAGCAACCGATCTGAAGTTACTGTGGATCGGGCCATCATGATTCATAGCATCATGATTGGAGAGGAAGTAGAAGTTCATGAAGTCATTTCCAATGAAATCTACAAAATAGCCGATAAGTCCTCCAACACGGCAAGGCTAGCTTTTCCTCATCTTCTTTGCCATCTATGTTACTCAGCTGGAGTTATCATAGAAGGAGACATCCTCATTGAAGAGGATAAGCCCATCACCAAGAAGAGGATGGAGCAAGCAAGAGAGACCCTCCACGGATCTCAAGAGATGCATGAGGAAGCTCATCATTAAGAAATCCCTGAGATGCCTCAAGGGATGCACTTTCCTCCCAACAACTATTGGGAACAACTCAACACTTCCTTAGAAGATTTGAGCCACAATGTGGAACAATTAAGGGTGGAACATCATGAGCACTCCATCATTCTTCATAAAATAAGAGAAGATCAAAGAGCAATGAGGGAGGAGCAACAAAGGCAAGGAAGGGACATAGAAGAGCTTAAGGACATTGTTGGTCCTTCAAGAAGAAGACGCCACTAAGGTGGATTCATTCTTTGTTCTTATTTCTTTCTGCTTTTCGGTTTTTATGTTGTGTTTATTTATGTCTTGCGTCTCTACTTCATGATCATTAGTGTTTAGTAACTATGTCTTAAAAGTTATGAATAATTCCATTAATCCTTCACCTTTCTTAAATGAAAAATGGTTTTAATTCAAAAGAACAAGAAGTACATGAATTTCGAAAATTGTCCTTGAATTTAGTTTAATTATATTGATGTGGTGACAATACTTTTTGTTTTCTGAATGAATGCTTGAACAGTGCATATTTTTGATCTTGTTGTTCATGAATGTTAAAATTGTTGGCTCTTGAAAGAATGATGAACAAAGAGAAATTTTATTGATGATCTGAAAAATCATGAAATTGATTCTTGAAGCAAGAAAAAGCAGTGAATAGGAAAAGCTTGCGGAAAAAAAAAGAGAGAAAAAAAATGGCGAAAAAAATAGAAAGAAAAAGAAAAAGCAAGCAGAAAAAGCCAATAGCCCTTTAAACCAAAAGGCAAGGGTAAAAAGGATCCAAGGCTTTGAGCATCAATGGATAGGAGGGCCCAAGGAAATAAAATCCAGGCCTAAGCGGCTAATTCAAGCTGTCCCTAACCATGTGCTTGTGGCATGCAGGTCCAAGTGAAAAGCTTGAGACTGAGTGGTTAAAGTCGTGATCCAAAGCAAAAGAGTGTGCTTAAGAGCTCTGGATACCTCTAACTGGGGACTTTAGCAAAGCTGAGTCACAATCTGAAAAGGTTCACCCAGTCATGTGTCTGTGGCATTTATGTATCCGGTGGTAATACTGGAAAACAAAATGCTTAGGGCCACGGCCAAGACTCATAAAAGTAGCTGTGTTTAAGAATCAACATACTTAACTAGGAGAATCAATAACACTATCTGAAATTCTAAGTTCCTAGAGAAGCCAATCATTCTGAACTTCAAAGGAAAAAGTGAGATGCCAAAACTGTTCATAAGCAAAAAAGCTACAAGTCCCGCTCATCTAATTAGGATTAATATTCATTGATATTTTGGAATTTATAGTATATTCTCTTATTTTTATCCTATTTGATTTTCAGTTGCTTGGGGACAAGCAACAATTTAAGTTTGGTGTTGTGATGAGCGGATAATTTATACGCTTTTTGGCATTATTTTTAGGTAGTTTTTAGTAAGTTCAAGCTACTTTTAGGGATGTTTTCATTAGTTTTTATGTTAAATTCACATTTCTGGACTTTACTATGAGTTTGTGTGTTTTTCTGTGATTTCAGGTAAATTCTGGCTGAAATTGAGGGACTTGAGCAAAACTCTGATAAGGAGGCTGACAAAGGACTGCTGATGCTGTTGGAATCTGACCTCCCTGCACTCGAAATGAATTTTCTGGAGCTACAGAACTCCAAATGGTGCGCTCTCAACGGCGTTGGAAAGTAGACATCCAGAGCTTTCCAGCAATATATAATAGTTCATACTTTATTCGGGAATTGACGACGTAAACTGGCGCTCAACACCAGTTCCATGTTGTTGTCTGGAGTAAAACGCCAGAAACACGTCACGACCCGGAGTTGAACGCCCAAAACACGTTACAACTTGGCGTTCAACTCCAAAAGAAGCCTCAGCTCGTGGATAGATCAAGCTCAGCCCAAACATACACCAAGTGGGCCCCGAAAGTAGATTTATGCATCAATTACTTACTTCTGTAAACCCTAGTAGCTAGTTTAGTATAAATAGAACTTTTTACTAGTGTATTAGTCGTCTTTTGACCACGTTACACTTTGGTCTCAGTTTTGTTTTATTCTTCATCTTAGGAGGCCATTGATCACGTTTTGGGGGCTGGCCATTCGGCCATGCCTGAACCTTTCACTTATGTATTTTCAACGGTGGAGTTTCTACACACCATAGATTAAGGGTATGGAGCTCTGCTGTACCTCGAGTTTCAATGCAATTACTACTATTTTCTATTCAATTCTCTTTATTCCTATTCTAAGATATTCATTGCACTTCAACTTGATGAATGTGATGATCTGTGACACTCATCATCATTCTCACCTATGAACGCGCGTGACTAACAACCACTTCCGTTCTACCTTAGACCGGGCGCATATCTCTTGGATTCCTTAATCAGAATCTTCGTGGTATAAGCTAGAATTGATGGCGGCATTCATGGGAATCCAGAAAGTCTAACCTTGTCTGTGGTATTCCGAGTAGGATTCCGGGATTGAATGATTGTGATGAGCTTCAAACTCCTGAAGGCTGGGCGTTAGTGACAGACGCAAAAGAATCAAGGGATTTTATTCCAACCTGATTGAGAACCGACAGATGATTAGCTGTGCTGTGACAGAGCATTTGGACCTTTTTCACTAAGAGGATGGGATGTAGCCATTGACAACGGTGATGCCCTACATACAGCTTGCCATGGAAAGGAGTAAGAGGGATTGAAGGAAGAAGTAGGAAAGTAGAAAAAGAAAGGGCACAGTATCTCCATACGCTTATCTGAAATTCCCACTATTAATTTACATAAGTATTTCTATCCTATGTTATTTATCTTTATTTTCTGCTTATTATTTATTATTATTCGAAAATCCATAATCAATTATAACTCTACCTGACTGGGATTTACAAGATGACTATAGCTTGCTTCATACCAACAATCTCTGTGGGATCGACCCTTACTCACGTAAGGTATTACTTGGATGACCTAGTACACTTGCTGGTTAAGTTGAACGGAGTTGTGTCCACACATAGCAATGAGCCATAATATTGATTCCATACAATAACAAAGAGTACTACATTGATGTGATCACAATTTCGTCCACCAAGTTTTTGGCACCGTTGCCGGGGATTGTTTGAGTTTGGACAACTGATGATTCATCTTGTTGCTCAGATTAGGTAATTTTCTTTTCAAAAATCTTTTTCAAAATTTTTCTTTTCTTTTTCGTTTTTTCCAAAAATATTTTCGAAAAAATTAATAAAAATCCAAAAAAATCATAAAATCATAAAAATCAAAAAAATATTTGGTGTTTCTTGTTTGAGTCCTGAGTCAACTTTTAAGTTTGGTGTCAATTGCATGCTTTAAAAAATTTTTCTTGCATTTTTCGAAAATTCATGCATTCATGGTGTTCTTCTTGATCTTCAAGTTGTTCTTGGTAAGTCTTCTTCTTTGATCTTAATGTTTTCTTGTTTTGTGTTGTTTGTTGTTTTTCATATGCATTTTTCGTTTGTTAGAGTCCATGCATTAAAGATTTCTAAGTTTGGTGTCTTGCATGTTTTCTTTGCATAAAAATTTTTTCAAAATTATGTTCTTGATGTTCATCATGATCTTCATAGTGTTCTTGGTGTTCATCTTGACATTCATAGTGTTCTT
This sequence comes from Arachis stenosperma, assembly GCF_014773155.1. Classification (NCBI taxonomy): domain Eukaryota; kingdom Viridiplantae; phylum Streptophyta; class Magnoliopsida; order Fabales; family Fabaceae; genus Arachis; species Arachis stenosperma. Next base: position 106,956,497 of record NC_080381.1, on the reverse strand, counting down.
GCATGGATTCCTTGTTTTGATCCATAAAGAAAAGAGAAAACACAAAAATGATGTTTTTAATTTTTCTCTCTCATCATTAAAAATTCAAAAATAAAAAAATATCTTTTCCTTAATACTTAAGGAACAACAGAGCTCTACACCTTAATCTATGGTGTGTAGAAACTTCACCGTTGAAAATACATAAGTGATGAAGGTCCAGGCATGGCCGAATGGCCAGCCTCCCAAAGTGATCAAAAGATCAAATGATGATCAAAAGGGTCCAAAGATGTTCCAAAAGATCATATATGAGTACAATAGTAAAAAGTTCTATTTATACTAAACTAGTTACTAGGGTTACAAAAAAAAGTAAATGATGCAGAAATCTACTTTCGGGCCCACTTGGTGTGTGCTTGGCCTGATCATTGAAGCTTTCATGTGTAGAGACTTTTTTTGGAGTTAAACGCCAGTTTTTATGCCAGTTTGGGCATTTAACTGCAGCTTTTATCCTGTTTCTGGCGTTTAACGCCAGAATAGGGCAGAAAGTTGGTGTTTGAATACCAGTTTGCGTCATCAAAACTCGAGCGAAGTATAGACTATTATATATTTCTGGAAAGCCTAGGATGTCTGCTTTCCAACGCAATTGAGAACGCGCTATTTGAGTTTCTGTAACTCCAAAAAATCCATTTCGAGTGCAGGGAGGTCAGAATCTAACAGCATCAGCAGTCATTTTTCAGCCTCTGAATCAGATTTTTGTTCAGGTCTCTCAATTTCAGCCAGAAAATACCTGAAATCATAGAAAAATACACAAACTCATAGTAAAGTCCAGAAACGTAAATTTTGCTTAAAAATTAATAAAAATATACTAAAAGGTAGCTAGATCCTACTAAAAACTATCTAAAAACAATGCCAAAAAGCGTATAAATTATTCGCTCATCAACAAGAAACCTCCAAGCCAATATAATGAGAAAAAAATTATGAAAACTATGAAATTAAAACATTGACATGACAAAAAGAAGCATATTGTGTTTTTTGTTGCATTAGTACTTTTGACTAATGTAAAATTCATGCCATTTTAAGAAAAAATATTTTAAATTCCAATCTGAAGATCTTAAGTAGATTTTAAGTAGAGTAACAGACTAAATAGTAAAAATCACTCTATTTAAAAAAAAAAGGTGCGTGCATGATGAAATAATTAAGTATGATGCAAAGAGAAACAAAAGAATAATAGTTACCAACTCTTTTTTAAATTTTTTGTGTATAAATATCTTAGAAAAACTTTCTGAATGAGATTGATATGAGAGTATATATATTTACAAAATTGAAATTGTATTTGTTTACCAAAAAGCTAAAAAGGTAATACGTACTAAATCTATAAGCACAATAACTTTTAATACATTCGAGGCTGCAATTTAATTTTTATTTTTAGAGATTTATACGGTAGTAGATATCAATTCTAAAGTTGAGCTACAATTTTTTTTCAATCGTAACATACATCAATTGAATTTTATAGTAATTTATTGACCTAATTTTGATAGATTTAGAGTAAATGCGAGTTTGGTAATTTTATTTTTGTACATTTGCATCAAGACAAAAACAATTCATGATTGTAATCGGATAAAATATAGTATAAGCCCCAAATTTTGAAAATTAAACAATTTATGATTTATTTTATTTATTCGAGAATATATTTTTAGAGATTTTTTATATTAGTTAAATACTTTCTTATTATTGATTTAAATTTTAGCGATTGAAAAAAATAATAATAGTTTTATCTGCTTTAATTTGAATAATTATATTTTAAATTTTATTTTATTTTATGATTTAAAAAAATTAATTTAATTATCTCTAGTTATTGAATTAGAATATTTATTTAAAAATAAATTTGTAATTGATAATTAATATAGTATATTCATAAATATTAGTGTTGGATTGAAATCAATTTTTAATATACTCTACTATCCCGAATTTTTATTAAAATAACCTCAACTACCCTAATCCTAACTCTAATTACAAAACATATACACAAAACCCTAAAACTCCCACCGCCTCACCGCCTAACCACCGCCATCCCACCCTTTTTCAGCTGCAACGCACAAACACAAAATAAACAAAAGAGAGAGCGAGATCTGAGAGACCAGATGAGGAGAAGACGTAAATCAGGGAAGAGAGGGAGTTGTGCTGTGAGGGAGAAGAAAGGAGGAGGAAGGAGGAAGCCGCGCTATCATCGTGCCCTAGCTTGCCGCCGTCGTATCCTGCTGCTGCCACCATCGCGAACCAGAACTGAGGCGAGAGACAGACGCGAAGGAAGATGAAAAACCGCGCGTTGCCACCACGCCCAGTTGCATACTAGCCACAAAGTCACCATCGCTGTTGAGGAGCAGATCCGTGAAGAGAGAGAATGAGCAAAGAGAGAGAGAAAGAGAGAGACTGACAAAAGGTTGTGTGCACAAAAGGAAGCCGCCTATGGAGCTACCTTCGCATGTAGCCGTCGTCGCTGTCACGCCCTCAACGACGCTTCTGAATGCGAGTTGGAGGAGCTCATCCTCGCCATTCTGCCGCCCTCATCGCGTTCTGTCACCACGCCAGGTCAGAAGCCATCGCCATTAAGTATGCCATTCTGCTCGTTGAAGAACACCAACATTGTAGCCTCCATTATACGGTCAGCTCAGCTTTCCGCGTTCTAGTTTTGGTTCTTGTCTGGTTTATTTAAGTTGGTTTCGATTCTTCTGAGTGTCGGAGCTGCCGCTGTCGCTTCATTTACCTTCTTCCTTTTGTTACGGTAGGTTCCCCTATTTAGAAACCCTTACCGCTTGCAGATACGTATTCTGTTATACGATATTGAGTTTTATATAACATTAATGTCTTGGGGCTGAGCTATGATTCTTGCGTGCTGTGTGTAGAGGCTGTCACTGCTACGGTAAAGGGTCGGATTCAATATCGTTGAGTTTGGGCCAAGAGAAAAGGATTTTTAGTCGGTTTTGGCTTTGTGGATTACGGCTAATCGAGGTAGGAGATTTATTTCAAAATTAACTATTTTAATTTACGAATGCCATTGAAGTTTAGTGAGTAACTGCAAATAATTATAAATGTCTCATTTGATTAATTAATAAAATTAAGATTATAATTGAATGTGATGAAATGGTTGAATTGTGGCTGTGAATGGTGATTAATATGGTGTTATTTATTAATTTGAATATGTTGAGTTATTTATTGAAAATCTGTCGTATGAGTAATTGATGACTTGAGTTTGGGTTATGGCTGTGATTATGACTGGTTACATTGTTGTGAATGATTAACTGGTGAGATTGAATTGGTTTGATTTGTTGGTATTGAATTGAGATTTGAAAATGATTCTGATATTGGAATTAGTTTGAGTTATTATAAATGATTGAAGAAAAAGTTTAGAATGGTTCAGTTGGGACTCGAAAATTGTGACAAAGTCCGCGTTTTAGGGGAGATGCTGTCGAAATTTTATTATGAAACTTAAGATTTTGTTTGAAATATTTAGAAAAAGGTTGGACTTGAGAAATTGTGTTATTTGGTTTTTGATTTATTAAGAAATGATTTATGTTTGGGTTTGATTTATTAAGAAAAGCTTTATGTTTTGAATGTCATTTAATAAGAAAAGATCATGTATTGAGTTTTGACTTATTAAGAAAGACTTTATGTTTTGAATTTGATTAAAGAACTACATTTTAAGGAATTATGATTCAAGGGGTTTATTAATTTTAAAGAACTAGTTTGATTGTCGTCCTCCCTAAAGTCTCGAGACTCTGCCGTGAGATTTACTTAATAAATTGTTCTTTTAGTCTTTTGAAAGAGGTTTAAACATGAAATGGTTTTGAAGTTAATTTTGGAAAATCATGGTTAAGTAAGAATTAGTTTTTGTATAAAAGAAGAACTTGTTGTAAATAAAGTAGTTTCGGAGGTTTGGAAACGATTATAAGGAGTGGGGTTGGTTTTAAATAAAAATGATTTGAGTTCAGTTTGTTAAGAGAAAGAAAGAAAGAGAAAAGAGAACACGGCATGTGTGATTTTGAGATGAATAAAAGGTCATGAGAGGGTGACGAAAAGTAAGTAGTTATGGTGCCGATGTGAGAATGTTCGTAGGCTTTATATGTGAATGATTGTGTGGGAACGTCCGTGTGTATGGAATGGCTTTCAGGAGAAAGGGGCGCATGCCTCAGCTAGAGAATCAGCGCCTGCAAGTACTTACAGAGGTCATGTTCGGTATACTTCAGTTGGAGAATCAGCACCTGCAAGAAGTAGAAACTTGCAGAGGTTATGCCGCTGGAATGCCTTATCTGACTTGCGAGTCGGATTGCGTCGGATGCGAGTTGAAACCGACAAATGAGCTCATTACCTGCGATAGGACTAGACATGTATCATCATTGTTTGTGCATTTGCATTTGATTGTGTTTGTTTATCTTGTTTCTTTGTTATTGTGCTGTAATTTTTATTGCTATTTGATTGTGTGTTGATCTGTTTCCTGTGCTATTAGTTTGTGTATTAAGGTGACTGAGAACTGAGGTTTTGATTGAGATTTGTTTTAAGTTCAGAAATTTAAAGAAGGTAATTAATTAATAAAGTAAAAGTAAAAAGTATTTTCAAAGGTTTAACAAAATAATTTTATTGAGTTACTTAACTATTTGCATTATATTCGTTACTTTTACAGCATTTCTATTCTCTACTGAGAACGTGTGGTTTGTTCTCACCCCAAAATCTTTCACCCTTTCAGGGACACAGGTTCAAAGACTTAGTTTGAAGCTGCGGGCGATTACTAGTCTTATTTGAATTAAGTTTATGTCTTGAATTGCTTTTATAGAATTTCCTCGCCTTTGTTATTTAAGATATATTTTATACAGAGGGATAGGAATTGTATCTGAGTTTCTTTTGAATTCTTTTGTACAATATTTATTATAATTAATAATTATGTGATTATTATTACTTGGTGTTCTTTGATGAATGAGTTTGATTAAAATAGAAACAAAATTTTCCGGCATGTTATCCGATATAATTGAAACGCAGATCGAACTAAACGCTCAATATTAAATAGTAAATAAGGAAAACAGGTTAGTAATGCCTCACTTTTAGTACGATCATGACGTGCTAAAAGTTAGGATGTTACATTATGGTATCAGAGCGGTTCATCCTGATTAGAGCCTTGGGAATGAACTGACTATGCTTCATTGCATACTCTGAGTGTCTGTCATGTAGTAGGTCTTGTTCGAATAACAAGAATTAGAGCTTTAAACACATGACTGTCTATTGATTAACGCTGTTAGCTTACCATTGCATACCTGTTAATGTTAAGTCTAGCCAACTTAATGTTGATGGTTTATGTATACGGAAAAGTTAACGGGTTATCATAGGCAAAATAGAAGTAATAGGTAATGTGAATTGTGGGTTTTAGGAACGTTAGAAGTTAATTTCTTGATGTTACTCGGTTACATATCTATTCTTTCATGGTTTTCCTGGAGGTTTTTATTTGAGATTTTTTTCTTGAAGAGTTAACTGATTATTCTCCAACTCTGTTCCCCGTTCATACGCTTTCTCATTTGATCCTAACTACATATGCTTTCTTACATTTCTTGGATATTTGACTTGTGTTATTTAAACTCCTCTTCTTGACTCGTACATTCTTTGATGTAATTTTTGGATTTTTTTAATGCATCAAAGTGAATCATTGAAATCCTTGTGAACCTTGTTCAAGTTGCTTGTCCTTTCTCTGAGGTCTTGTATGTTTTTGAGTGACCTGAGATTTGTTTTGGTGTCTCGTGCAACCATTACACATAGTAAGTGGTGCGTTAGTTCTTTAGGATGCGTTTGTGAACGCGAAAGGTGGAGCTTGTAAGTGTGCGACGTCATGGGATGTTTGAGGGTTTTTGAGTCCCGTGAAGAAGTTTGAGGAAGTTAGATTTTTTTACCAGTATTGGGTTGCGAAGTATTTGATGATGTTGAGAAATTCACAAATAGTCTATTTGTTAAAGTACATTTTGGAATGGTGAATAAACGTCAGGAGTTGAAGTTTGGAAAGTTGAAGCTCTGAAGTTAGTACGAGTTTGGGGTGCAGACGATATACCCATTGTTTTAATACCAGCTTGCCTTGTAATCTTTTTGCATCGAGCCTATCTTGTATTTTCTGCTTTGTACCACGTGTTTTCCCTATAAATGTTTTAAACTATATGAACATCTCGTTATTTAAAACTGTACGTGTTTATATGTTGAGATTTTTTATCTTTCCATAAGATATCTAAAAGTAAAGTGCCGAGATTATGTGACGTTTTGAATATTAAGTTAATTTTTGAGGGTGAAAATTTTTATAAGTGGGGTAGTATATAAGACCCCAGATTGTGAAAATTAAACTATTTATGATTTATTTTATTTATTCGAGAATATATTCTCAGAGATTTTTTATATTAATTAAGTACTTTCTTATTATTGATTTAAAATTTTAGTGATTGAAAAAAATAATGATAGTTTTATCTGCTTTAATTCGAATAATTAGATTTTAAATTTTATTTTATTTTAGGATTTAAAGGAAATTAATTTAATTATCTCTAGTTATTGAATTAGAATATTTATTTGAAAATAAATTTGTAAATTGATAATTAATATAGTATTTTCATAAATATTAATGTTGGATTAAAATCAATTTTTAATTTACTCTATTACCCCTAATTTTTATTAAAATTACCTCAACTACCCTAATCCAAACCCTAATTTCAAAACATATACACAAAACCCTAAAACTCCTACCGCCTCATCGCCTCACCACTGCCATCCCACCCTTTTTCAGCTGCAATGCACAAACATAAAATAAAAGAAAGAGAGAGCGAGATCTGAGAGACCAGAGGAGATGAAGATCGAGAATTAAGGAAGAGAGGGAGTTGTCCTGCGAGGGAGAAGAAAAGAGGAGAAAGGAGGAAGCAGCGCCATCGTCGTGGCCCAGATCACCGCTGTTGTATCCTGCTGCTGCCACCACAGCGAATCAGAAGTGAGGCAAGAGACAAACGCAAAGGATGAGGGAAAATAGCGCATTGCCGCCGTACCCAATTGCATTCTCGCCGCGAAGTCACCATCGCTGTTGAGGAGCAGATCCGCGAAGCGTGAGAATGTGCAGAGAGAGAGATAGAGAGAGAGAGAGAGAGAGAGAGAGAGAGAGAGAGAAAGGGAGGGAGGGAGGGAGACCAACGAAAGGGTGTACGTACGAGAGGAAGCCGCCTGTGGAGCTGCCTTTGTGTGTAGCCGTTGTAAAACCCGGTTAATTAACGGCTAATTAACCCATAAATGAGAATTTATTCTAGAAAGCCTAAAATGTGATTTTTATGGCTAAATGTGATAGAGGAGATTGAGACGAGAATTTCGGTACCAATTTTATAGAATTCGGACCAAGATTGGACCAAACGGGCCAAACCGGGCCAACCGGACCCAAAGTGGGCCCTTGGCCCAACATAACTAAACCAAAACCCTAGTTTTCAGCACTCTCTCTCCTCACACAACACACACACACGCTGAAAATTGAAGAGAGGGGGGGGGGGGAGAACACTCTCTTAAGTTCTTTCTCTCACTTGATCTTCAAACCACCATAACTTTTGATCTAGAGCTCCGATTGTCGCTCCGTTTACGGCCACGCTTTCACCGCGGAGAGCTCTACAAAACCCATACAATTAATCTTGAGGTAAACCACGTTTTGCTCTTCGAAATTCCAGCCTTGTTTTCGAGTTTTATGAGCAAAAATGTTGAGATTTTGGGCTCTTTGATGTTATAGGACCCAACTCTCTTGAAGGAGAAGGTTAATCTTGTCTCTTCGGACCTTGGGTGTGGTAATATTCTCAACCCTAGTGTAATTTTGTTGTTTTATGATGTTTGGATTTTGAGATGTTGTGTATGGGTATGATGGTTGTGGCTTAGGTTGTGTATATGTGAATATTGGAGCTTGATTGGTGATTTTGGAAAGCTTAATAAGGGTTTGGTGGTGAAAAATCTGTTCTTGGAGGTTTTGAGGCCTTGAGAGCTTGTGGATAAGTGATTTGGAAGTGCTCCGGTTGAGCTTGGAAAAATCGGCTAAGGTATGGTTTCGGTTTCCCGTATCTAATATGTAATGTGGTAGGAAATACTTAGGCTAGAGGCCCTAAGATAGGCATTTAATTGTTGATGTTGTTGAATGATTGAGATATATGATGTGGTCATATATGTGATGATGATATTTGATGCCTTGGTGGTATGATGTATGAGAAATATGCATGTTGTGATATATGCTTGATGATTGGTTATGGTTGAACTGTGGGTTGAACCATGTTGATGGTGAGTATGATGTTGATTGTGTACAATAATGATTTATTGGAATTGGTGTTGTTGAGAATTGGCATGAGGAAGAGTATATGATATGTCAATATGTTTGAGTTTGAGCCACTTGGGTGAAGTGGGTTAAAATGATGAGATAGTGATTTTGTAAATTGTGGTAATGTGTCAATGTGTGAGTTGAGGAGGCTTGATGTTGAATTTGATATATTTTGATTGATTTCAAAGAAAAGGGATGAAATTGGCATGTTTTGATTGATTTTGAAAAGAGTTGGAAATGGCTTGTTTTGATAATGACACTTTGTGGTTTTGTATGAAAAATATGGTTTTTGGGCATACTTTGACGGGACATAACTTGGAGTACAGATCTCTGTTTTGTGCCAAATCTATTTAAAAATGAAATTAGATCCGGGATGTCCATGCCGTTCGAAGAACGGGTGAAAAATGATTTAAAATGAGGAAGTTATGTCCATTGGAAGATTGGGGTTTAAATTTGTGGATTCTGCAGCTTTTAACTTAGAAAAATTTTTAGCAGAATGACCCCTTGCGCGTGGGCGCACCGGGCGCGTACGCGTCGATCTTTCAGAAAGCGCCATCCACGCGTGCGCGTGATGTGCGCGGGCGCGCCGATCGTGTTGCACCCAATGCCCAGCCATTTTCCAGAGTGTTATGCCAGAACGGTGCCAGTGTTGTGCCTGGGGCACGAGAACACCCACGCGTACGCGTGGTTGACGCGTGCGCGTCGATTGGTAAATTTTTAATCCACGCGTTAGCGTGCATGACGCTTGCGCGTCGATGGGTTTTTGAGGCCATCCACGCGTGCGCGTGGAGTGCGCGTACACGTGGCCCTGTTTTCACCCCAAAGTTGATTCTTGAGTTTTAAAAGCCAAATTTCATACTTATAAGCCTCCAATCTCACCACTTATATCATAAATCATTATGATATGTCTAGCTATGAGAAGAAAGGCTAGTGAATGTGGTAACTTGCGAGTGAAGCAAGGGAAAAATGAATGATCATTGAGGATCAAGCATGATTATGTGAGATGCGGAGGATGGTGGTGGAAGTGCTTGTTATTCCATGGGCCGAAAGGTCGTATTTGTTAATGAGATGGCTGGTTATGGATTTAACCGTGATGCCAATGGGCTGGTTATGGATTTAACCATGAGCCGGAAGGCTAGATTATTGCCGTGTTACGGCAGAGCCATGATTATGGCCATGTACAAATGCATATATGCTGTTGAATGAATTGTGAATGTTGCACTTCCACTGTTGGAGATGAGAGTTTCCCTGGGAGGAAGCAGTGGCTAGCCACCACGTGCTCCAGGTTGAGACTCGAAGCTCTTTTGACCCTATGTCATAAGTGTGGCCGGGCACTGTGAAAGACCTGGATGAGCTCGCCCCCGTAAATATTCACCAGTGAGGGTGATGGATATAGATCATGATTATGATCAAGTTTATAACGAGTATAACTCGAGTTGGGGATGCGTGACAGAGGGACAGTCCAATGGTTAGCTACCAGGACTTGTCGGGTTGGCTCTATAACCGACAGATGATATCATGAGCCACTAGGGACAGGCATTCATCATATGCATACTATGTGAATTATTTGAGATTGCCTGCTTGACTGCATACTATTTGCTAATTGTCTAACTGCCTTAATTGTTCCTATTTGTATATTTCTTGTTTGATATAACTGTGTTTGCTACATTATATCCTGCTGGTGGTTGGGAGGTTTGAAGGAATTGGAAAGGGAAGTATTAGTTAGACTGAAGAATCTTTAGTCAGATGCCCTTATATGGTTTAGCTTGTTTATAAGCTTTGATATTATCTGGAGGAAGTACTAGGATTGCCTTTGGCTTTCCTCTATTATTATGTATTATATATGTGGAAGCTGTTACCATGCTGGGGACCTCTAGTTCTCACCCATGCGGATTTTGTGGTTTTCAGATGCAGGACGTGAGGTTTCCCGCTGAGGCATGCTGGAGACTTCTAGATTTGCGAAGATCCTTTGTTCTCGGGACTATGTTTTGGTTTATATGTTTTGCTTAGATACTTTTATCTCCATTAAATAATACAAACTGTGATGACTCCTCTTATGGGAGATTTTGGAGAATAGGTTTTATGTATTGGTGTCCTTTTGGGTTTCCTTTGGGGTTTTCCTTATTTTATCATATGTATATATTGCTATGCTCGGACCGATTATCTTCGCAGCCGGATCTTGAGTCTTGATATTCCTGTTTTTGACACTCCTTTGTATATATATAATCTCGCGTTGGTTATCCTTGTTCGTTACGTTATCGATCGGAGTGTTGCGCTTTCGAGTTGCGATTTTTGTTTACCCCTTTTTCTACAAAGGCTCCTAGTTATAATCAATCATTCATACTACTATACGTACTAAATTTCTATTTTAGAGGTCGTAATACCTTGCCATCTCTGAATTATGACTTAAGCATAAGACTCTGTATGGTAGGGTGTTACAGCCGTCACCGCTACCACGCCCTCAACGGTGCTTCTGGATGCGAGCTAGAGGAGCTCATCCTTGCCGTTTTTCCGCCCTCATTGTGCTTCATCGCCACGCCAGGTCAGAAGCCATCGCCATCAAGTATGCCGTTCTGCTCGTTGAAGAACACCAGCATCATGACCTTTGTTATACGGTCAGCTTAGCCTTCCCCATTCTACTTTTGGTTCTGGTCCGGTTCGTTTAGGTTGGTTTCGATTCTTTTGAGTGTCGGAACTGTCACTGTCGTTCTATTTCCCTTCTTCCTTATTTACAATAAGTACCCCTAGTTAGAAACCCTTACCGCTTTCAAATACGTGTTTTGTTATAAGTTATTGAGTTTTATGTAACATTAATGTCTTGGGGCTGAGCTATGACTCTTGTGTGCTGTGTTTAGAGGCTGTCATTGCTATGGTAAAGGGTCAGATTCGATGTTGTTGTGTTTGGGCCAAGAGAAAAGGTTTTTTAGACGCTTTTGGCTTTGTGGATTTTGGCTAATCGAGGTAGGAGATTTAGTTCAAAATTAACTATTTTAATTTACGAATGCCATTGAAGTTTAGTGAGTAACTGTAAGTAATTTATAAATGTCTCGTTTGATTAATTGATGAAACTGAGATTACAATTGAATGTGATAAAATTGGTTGAATTGTGTCTGTGAATGGTGATTAATCTAGTGTTATTTATTAATTTGAATATGCTGAGTTGATTATTGAAAACCTGTCATATGAGTAATTGATAAATTGAGTTTGGGTTATGGCTGTGATTATGACTGGTTACGTTGTTGTGAGTGATTAACTGGTGAGAGTGGTTTTGGTTTGATTTGTTGGTATTAAATTGAGATTTAAAAATGATTCTGATATTGGAATTAGTTTGAGTTATTAGAAATGATTGAAAAATAGTTGAGAATGGTTCGGTTGGGACCCAAAAAGGGTGGCAAAGTCTGAGTTTTAGGGAAGTTGCTGTCAAAATTTTATTATGAAATTTAAGACTTTGTATGAAATATTTAGAAAAAGGTTGGACTTGAGAAATTGTGTAATTTGGTTTTTGATTTATTAAGAAAAGATTTATATTTGGGTTTGATTTATTAAGAAAAGCTTTATGTTTTGAATGTGATTTAATAAGAAAAGATCATGTATTGAGTTTTGACTTATTAAGAAAGACTTTATGTTTTGAGTTTGATTAAAGAAATATATGTCAGGGAATTATGATTCAAGGTGTTTATTAATTTTAAAGAACTAGTTTGATTGTCGTCCTCACTAAAGTCTCGAGAATCTGCCGTGAGATTTACTTAATAAATTATTCTTTTATTCTTTTGAAAGAGGTTTAAAGATGAAATGGTTTTGAAGTTGATTTGGGAAAATCATGGTTAAGTAAGAACTGGTTTTTGTATGAAAGAAGAACTTGTTGTAAATAAAGTGGTTTCAGAGGTTTGGAAAAGGTTATAAAGTGAGATAATTAAAGGGATGTCTGCCACGGAAAAGCAGAGAACAAAGATTGAATGAATATATTAAGTAAAGGAATCTCTGCTACAGGATAGCAGAGAACAAAGATTAAATGAATATATTAAGTAAAGAAATGTCTGCTACAGGAGAGCATATGTGACATTGTTTGGGCCTTAGTGCCAAATATAAAGTGGGAACGCCCACACACTGAGAACTGTTTTCCAGATGTACGCTTATTGATTTGGAAAGTTACACTGTATGTGGCCTAGCCGTACGACTTATAAGCACACTGTATGCATCTAAAAAGGCATATCTGGGACTTGTGCCCGGGTAATGTCGGGAGCGGGTAGGCAACCGACACATGAGCTGGCCTGCTTAGGGATAGACATGTATAATGTTATTTGTACATTTGCATTTGATTGCGCTTGCTTGTCTTATTTCTTTGTGATTGTGTTGTTTGTCTTGTTGTGGCTTGTTTGTACATTGAATTGAATCTCTTGCTTCTACTATTTATTTGTGAATGTATTAAAGTGATTACGAATTGACATTTGACTAAGGATTAATTATGTGGCTGAGAGACGGATAATGTTACTAGTTTTATATTTAAAATTTGTTTTGAGTTTAGAGATTTTAAAAAGAGGTAATTAGTTAGCTAAAGTAGAACCAAGAGTATTTTCAAAGGGTTTGATAAAAATATAGTTTTATTGAGTAAAGTTAATTATTTTCACTTTATTTCATTACTTTTATGGCATTCCCATTTCCTACTAAGAACGTGCGATTTGTTCTTACCCCAAAATCTTTCACCCTTTCAGTGACACAAGTTCGAAGACTCAGCGTGAAGCTGCGGACGGTTATTAGTTTTATTTGAGTTAAGTTATGAGTTGAGTTGCTTTCATAGAATTACCTCGCCTTTGTTATTTTAGATTTTATTTTATACAGAGGGATAGGAATTGTATTCAAATTTTATATTTAATTTATTTGTATAGAGCTTATTATTATTAGTAATTATGTGAATATTAGTGTTTGAAGATCTCTTGATATGTGACTTTAGTTAGTTAAACCAAGATTTTTCTGGAATTTTCTCAAAAACTGAAACGTGATATCGATGTAAAGGCTCAATAGTAAATCTATAATAAAGGAAATCATGTCCGTAACGCCTTACTTTTGGTACGATCTTGACGTGCTAAAAGTTAGGGTGTTACATTATGGTATCAGAGCAGTTCGTTACTATTAGAGCCTTGGGAATGGATTGACTATGCTTCACTGCATATTCTGAGTGTCTGTCATGCGATAGGACTTGTCTTAATGACAGGAGTTTGAGTTTTATATGCATGACTATCTATTGATTAATGCTGTTAGTCGACCGTTGTATCTCTCATAGTATTGGGTCTGGCCAACTTAATACTGATGATTTGTATATACGGAAACGTTAATGGATGATCATAGACGAGATAGAAATAATAGGTTATGCGAATCATGAGGTTTGATTCCGTTAAAAGTTACGTTTTATGGGTTGGATTCGATTCGATGTATACTCTTTACTCGTGCTATGTGACTTGGTGTCATCTCTTCTTTCATTGCTTTCATTGGAATTCTTTGTTCCGGATTTCCTCTTTAAAATGTGGTTTGATTACTCCTTTCAACCACACCTTATCGTTTATATGTTTCTTTGCCTGATTCTGATCCTATCTGTTCACTTGAATCTTTTCGAACATACATTCTTGGTGTGGTCTGTATCATTCTTCGTGAATCATATTTTTTCAGTAGAGTATGAACTTATTTTATTATATCAATTTTCGAGGACGAAAATTTTTATAAATAGGATAGGATGTAATATCTTGGAATTTTGAAAATTAAATAATTAGTTATTTATGAGTTATTATATTTGTTGAGTTTTGTTTTTAAAAAAATTATTTTTAACAAAAATAATTAAATAAAATTTTATAATTACTGAAGTTTAATTTAATTATAATTTATTTTATTAATTTAAATTATTTATTAAAAATTATTTTAAAAAGTAAAATTAAATTTTTTATTATTATTATTATTATTATTATTATTATTATTATTATTATTATTATTATTATTATTATTATTATTATTATTATTATTATTATTATTATTATTATTATTATTATTATTATTATTATTATTATTATTATTATTATTAAATAAATAACCGTGGGTCACATAAATCATAATCATTCATAGTTACATATGTAAGTTATTAGGAAAGGAAAAAAAAAGAGGTAAGAAACGTGGCTTGAAGGTATATGTACACATGTGTAAATATATAAAAATCATGACACCTAATCTTTATTTAATACATTAATCATCATCATATAGCTTCTTTTGGTTTCATTTTCTTGCATGGTGAGGAGATAGTGACCGAGAGTGAGAGAGAAAATCGTGGAACTCATAAATTTTTTGACTTCAATTTCTTTAAATTTGTAATTTTAATAAAAAATTTAATTTAATATAAGTGTCCGTATTTTTCTTTTCTACACGTTAGCGTTATTTTTGTTTGATAGAAGTTGACAGTAATATAGCTCCTCTTTTTCTTAAATTCGGATAATTAAAGTTCTAGGAGATACAGGCGATTACTGACGTTTTTCTCTTCAGCAACTCAGTCAGAAAACTTTTCCAAAATTTTTGTTGATTTTGATTTCGTATAGAGATAGGAGATTTTATTTTAAAATTAACTGTTTTAAACTATAAAGGTCATAGAAGTCTAGTAGGTATTTGTAAATAATTTATGATTGTTTGGAATCACTTAATGATGAGTTTGAGTTGTGTTTGTGACTAAATTTGATGATCATGTATTTGATTTCTTGATTGATTAGGAGTGCTAAAAATTCTAATTATTAAGTTAGAAAGTCGGTTTGATTAAATACTATATAAAATAAACTTTCTTGATTTGAGGTTAATTTGATATTGAAAATAAATCCGCATTTGAATCGATTTGAGATATTGGAAATGAGTTTTATTGATTTATCGAAAATGATTCTGAGGGTCGGTAAAGATTTGACATTGGAATTGGTTCGATTTGTTGGTATTGAACTGAGATTTGAAAATGATTGAAAAGAGGTTGAAAATGGCTCAGTTGGGACCCGAAAAAGGTGGCCAAGTCCGAGTTTTAGGAGAGATACTGTCGAAATTTTATTATAAAACTTAAGACTTTGTTTGAAATATTTAGAAAAAGATTGGACTTGAGAAATTATATTATTTGGCTTTTTATTTATTAAGAAACGATTTACGTTTGGGTTTGATTTATTAAGAAAAACTTTATGTTTTGAATGTGATTTATTAAAAAAAGATCATGTATTGAGTTTTGACTTATTAAGAAAGATTTTATGTTGATTTTGATTAAAGAACTACATTTTAAGAAATTATGATTCAAGGAGTTTATTAATTTTAAAGAACGAGTTTGATTATCGTCCTCTCTAAAGTCTCGAGACCTTGCCGTGAGATTTACTTAATAAATGATTCTTTTAGTCTTTTGAGAAAGGTTTAAATCTGAAATGGTTTTAAAGTTGGTTTGAAAAAATCATGGTTAAGTAAGAATTGGTTTTTGTATGAAAGACGAACTTGTTGTAAGTAAAGTGGTTTCGCAGGTTTAGAAAATGTTATAAAGAGAGATAATTAAAGGGATCTCTGCCATAAGAGAACAGAGAACAAAGATTGAATGAATATATTAAGTAAAGGAATGTTTGCCACAGGAGAGCAGATGTGACATTGTTTGGGGATTAGTGCCAAATGTAAAGTGGCGACGCCCACATATTGAGAACTGTTTTCCAGATGTACGCTTATTGATTTGGATAGTCACACTGTATGCGGCCTAGCCATACGACTTAAAGTCACACTGTATACATCTGGAAAGCCATATCTGAGACTTGTGCCCGGGTAATGTCGGGAACGGGTAGGCAACCGACACATGAGCTCATGGCCTACGTTAGGAATAGGCATGCATCATGTTGTTTGCACATTTACATTTGATTCCGCTTGCTTGCTGTTTGTCCTGTTGTAACTTGCTTGTACATTGAATTGAATCTCTTGCTTCTACTATTTGTTTGTGAATGTATTAAAGTGATTACGAATTGACATTTGACAGAGGATTAACTATGTTGCTGAGAGACAGGTAATGTGACTAGTTTTATATTTAAAACTTGTTTTGAGTTTAGAGATTTTAAAAAGAGGTAATTAGTTAGCTAAAGTAGAACCAAGAGTATTTTCAAAGGGTTTGATAAAAATATAGTTTTATTGAGTAAAGTTAACTATTTGCACTTTATTTCATTACTTTTACGGCATTCCTATTTCCTACTGAGAACGTGCGGTTTGTTCTCACCCCAAAATCGCCCTCCTTTTCAGTGACATAGGCTCGAAGACTCAGCTTGAAGCTGTGGACAGTTATTAGTCGTTTTATGTGAGTTAAGTTATGAGTTGAGTTGCTTTCATAGAATTCCCTCGCCTTTATTATTTTAGATTTTATTTTATACAGAAGAATAGGAATTTTATTCGAGTTTTATATTGAATTTTTTTGTATAGCGCTTATTATTATTAGTAATTATGTGAATCTTAGTGTTTGAAGATCTCTTGATATGTGACTTTAGTTAGTAAAACCAAGATTTTTCTGAAATTTTCTCAAAAACTGAAACGCGATATCGACGTAAAGGCTCAATAGTAAATCTATAATAAAGGAAATCAGGTCCGTAACACTTTACTTTTGGTACGATCATGACATGCTAAAAGTTAAGGTGTTACAGAAACTACATTAAAACAAGAATTAAAGACTGAAATTAAAGATAAATTAAGCTAGAAACCCTAAATTCTAAAGAGAAGGAGGAGCTTCTCTCTCTAGAAATGACCTACAACATGATACTAAGCTACACTAATTGCTCCATCCTTGCCTCCTCTTGAATTATGGTTGAAATAGCTTAAAAAATGAGTTGGATTTGGTTCTGGATGCCCAAAATTCACTGCCAACGAATTACATTAAATGAGATCACGTGCTAGCACCTGTGCGTACGCACAGATGTGGGCGTACACATACTTTCTGATTTTTCCACTTGTGCGTACGCACAAAGAGTTGTGTGTATGCATGATTGCACGCTTCCACCTGTGCGTACGCACACATACACATACTTGTGCACACGCACACTTGCTGAAAAGCTCCAAACTCCATTTCTTCATGAATTCTCCACTTTTTCATACTTTTTCTTCATTTCTTCAATCCAATCTTTGCCTTACAAGCCTGAAATTACTCAACAAACACATCAAGCATCAAATGGAATTAAAGTAAATAAAATTTAGCAATTAAGGGCCTAAAAAGCATATTTTCACTTTTGAGCACAATTTATGGAGAATTTACAAAACCAAGCTATTTCATTAAATAAGTGTAAGAAAAGTTGATATAATCAATCCAATTAGAGCAAATAAATACCATGAAATGTGAATTTATCAACTAACTACATACAAACAAAACCATCTAGCATTGTTAAGTATGTAATATTTTTTATCATCAATTTTAAAGATTTAATTTCAAGCTTGAGATAAAATAAATCCAACATTCATATTTTCGAAAAGGCTAAAAGAGCATAAATTAGAATTGGATTAAAAAAGAAAAAACAATTTAATTTATATTCATACGAACAAATAAATAAGCATATAAGGCATGGTAATGGAAGAAAAAAAAGGGCAAAGATTGAAGAGGAATACGAACCAGAAAATGAAAAACGGGGTTGAGAAAGTTGGGTTTGAGAGAGAGAGAGAGAGAGAGAGAGAGAGAGAGAGAGAGAGAGAGAGAGAGAGAGAGAGAGAGAGAGAGAGAGAGAGAGAGAGAGAGAGAGAGAGAGAGCAATCTTCATCTGAGATCTAACTTGTTTAAAATTTGGTTTACGATTCGCCGCAACTGAACCCTTCTTTAGTGGAGGCGCCGCTTTTAGTTCACCTATAGTGGAGTTTAGTACTATCAAGGATATGCTCTTGGTTGGGGACGAAAATGAGCACATTCTTTACCAAAATTCAAATTATGATAGAATCACTGAAAATATGCTAAGATAGCGGATAAAACTGTAAATTCTTTAGTATACAATTTCATTAAATTCATGTAACCTACTAACCTACTTCAAGTCAACACTTCTATATGTAGGTATATCAAAATATCAGTACATGAAAAAAGATTCTAAAAAAAATAATAAACTTAAAATAATTACCTCAACCAAATCAATTTTGAGCCTCCTAATAGGATCCAATGTTTCAAACCTTTATATTATTGAATGATTTCCTGTATATACTCATACATTAGAGAAGAAGTTCATAAGTCAAGAAAAAACCTCCTATGAATTTTATATTGTCATAAATATATATATATATATATATATATATATATATATATATATTCAAATTGGTATATACATTCTTAGTAGATCCATGAATATTCACTACCTAAGCATAAGCGTATGCCTCTAAAACATATTGCCATTCATAAAGCAAAACAACAAAGCTGCAAGACTAACAATAATGAATTAGTGCAACATAACCATTATGAAAAACAAACCAACATTGCTCAATTTAAGTAATTAAGAATTGTCTATCGTGAATAGCTAAACTAATAAAATCAAACTAAATCCAAACAGTTATGATACAAGATAATGACTTTAGCAATAACCTCGAGCATTGGAAAATGCTTAAAAGAATTTACCTAAATGGGAGTAGTAGAAAATAAACTTACGCTATTAAAAGTGCTCTACTGGTGTTGCACCCAAGTACACGAGATTCCTATCTACCTCTTTTGTTCATCTTTCTTTCACTCACCAATTATATAAATCTTCTTCTCACATTCTTTTACATCATGGAGTAATAATAAGAAAAGAAAAAAGAAAAAAAAAGTGGGAGTGGGAGTAGGCCACAAGTTATTGTAACTACTCTCATTGGTCAAATATTTTTTTGACAGAATAATTGAATATAGTACTATTTATTATATAATATGACATCATTTCTCCCACCAAACCATCAAAACATAATTTTTAATGTGAGAACAAACTGAAAATCAGGAAAGAGTACTATTTATTATAGCAAATGATGTCATTTCACCCACCAAACCACCAAAATTTAGTTTTCCACACGAGAGTTCATTGAAAATCAGGGAAGAAAATCACTTTCCCTACCTAAACACAACAAATTCATTTCTTTTTTGAAGGGAAATTCAAAATGGGAGAAGAATCCACCTCAGTGAAGAATTCATTATGTTTCTAGTTATGTATAGATATATTGAAGAAGTAATTTTAAACAAATACATTCTAGAACATATGAATGAGCAAAATTCTGCATAAGTGGAATTCAACATATAAACTACCATTAATGAAATAATAAAATGGATCTTGTAATGAAACTACATATACATGACTAGGAAAACAATCCAGAACCTCAAACATGTGACAATTTAAAAAAATGAAATTTAAAAATCTATATTGAAATTAACACAAGCATTGAGAGAAAATCCTAACAACACCTCATCCACACCGGACCACTCACCGATGATGTCATGATAACGGTAGAGATTATCTTATCTCAACTGTTTTGAATGACTTCTAACTAAAAAAGAAATGAATTTTTTAAATCAAAAGAAAATAGAAAAACTAAGAGAAAGGAGTAGGCCACAAGTTACCTAAGTACATCACAGCTACTCTCCTTAACTCACATGCACAAATTGGCTCACCTACTCTATTTGACTAAAATTTCTTGATATTTTATCAATGAATCAATCAATCACTTTATAAAGAAAAGTACCAACATCAAAATTTATTCCAATATCAACAAATCACAATCAATATCAAGATTCAGTGATTCAGATAAGGATTAGAAGCATATACACAATTTTAAAATTCTTTCATTTTGAGCCATCTTCAATTTTACTTTAATAGTGTGTCTTTCTATCTGAAAATCCTTTTTAAGATCAGGACGGACAAGATGCAATATTTTGTTAACATAAGAAAGCATTTAGTAAAAACAATTTACATTGTGCTAACTCCATATATTTTTCATTAGGTAGGATTTCATACTAATAAGTATAAAGTTCTTGAAATCATCAACCTAAACACTTTCTCAAAACCACACCCTTTCCCTTTTATACCACATTTAAGATAAACTAAATAAAGCATCATTTAAATTTTGAACCAACTCAAGTCCATTCAAACCCCTTTTTGGCTCTTAAAACAAAAACAATTATATTTACTTTCAGCTTGCTAAAATTTTTAATATAATATATTATCTGAGTATGAATTTCATAGTTGAAAAGTTAACTAAAGAATAACAAAAGCAGAAATTCAATGAAAAACCGTTTCAGAAATTTTATAGTAATTTGGCTTTCAATATTTCTGGATAAAGAACCTATATAGAACACATAGAATAAGTGATGTTTCTATGTTATCAGTATTTTGTTTTCTATCGACCACAGAAAGTCATTTGTATTAATCATAACTTGTGATGAATCAGATATTAACAAACCTTAAGTAGCTGAATATATCAAAACAATATCTCCAAACATTGACTGAACCATATTTTCGAAGTCATTCTTCATAAAATCCATACACCCATTGAATATATCGTTGACCTATGCTAAGGTTAAGTAAATCATACTTTATGTCATCTATTAACTTGTATAACAAATATTCCCTTAGAATTCCTGAAAGATAAAATAACATTGCACTAGATAACAAATATTTTAATTGAAGAAATAGTTTAAGAATCAAATCCTAAACATGCACTGATTCTGTAAGAATGATAAACCAATTTTTCCTTCCTATCATTGTGGTTTCTCAAGGGTCAATAGACTATGAAATTAAAAAGATGAAAAAGAATTAAATCTTCTAACAGATCAATTAACAAACTAAAGAATATGTATATTACCTGATCATTTAGAAAAATTTAAAAATTTGATCTCTAAACTAACAGCCACTGAAGAAACATCAATATTTTATCCTTTTTACCTTTATGGTCAACTGTGTAGAATGTGAAAAATATAGAATATTGTTTATGGCTTTGGAAAGGAGAGAAGGAGACAAATTCAAACTTTTTGATGAAATTGGAAATGGTAGATATCAATAAAGAAGGTTTTGGAAACATTGGAGAAGCTTGAATGGGAACTACAACCAAATAATGAGCAAACGCCATTATCAAGCAGGGAAGGTAATGGTGGTGAGCTTCAGAATTCGATGAAGAAGTGTGAGAAGGAGATTGGGTTAAGTTCTAGAAAAGAAAACAATTAAGTACCCTAGAAATAAGACGATGTAAAGTGGAAAAAATGGTAGAGGCCAACGGAGCAGGGAGAACAAATGGTGGAAGGAGAAGAAATGGTGAGAGGTTACTGATACTAGAACCAAGCCTTTAAAAATGGCATGATGATGTGATTAAGTGAGAAACCCGTGGTTGGACAACTTTCTTTTTACACGATGACCCTAAACTCTTCCTTAGCTGTGCTGAACCCACATAGGGTGAAGCAGCATGAACAGAAGATGGAGTGAGAAATATAGGATTAGAAACAAGAAAAAACTGTTCAAGCAAGTTAGGTAACCAAACCACCCTGAGCATCTAATCAGTCAACCTATGATGACCTAAGCACCGTCACCAAGTACACCATCTTCTTTATCTTCATCTTTTGAAATAAGAAGCCAAAATAGGAGAGTTTAAATACACTACATCTGAACAATGATTTGCCGATAACACATAATAGGAAGAAAGAAACCAATGATGCAATTCCAAATTCAAAACCAAATAAACAAATTAAATGGAGAAAAGAAAACCAGAAGCATATATTTACAGCACAACCCTAATCTAAACATCCATCCCAAGTAATGTTCAACAAAAGATTAGAATGTAGAACTCGAAGACACAAGCAAAAGAATACCCAAGCTAGAAACACTAACAATTCAATTCTATAGTAATCATATAACAAATAGAGACACACATTGAAAAGATAAGAATTCACCATATTTTCATTTTTGATAGAATCGAACCGTAGCAACCAAAGCAGAACTCTCTTCGAATGGAACATTCAATTAGATTGTAGCAACAGTGACTGAATTCAAATCAATTGTCACATTATGTGATTGTCACGATCCCTAACAGTCTGCAATTACAATTCTTCAATAACTCCTGCATCATCTGACGACATAATCGAAGAAGAATTTTCCAAAAAAAAAGAGAAAATTCAACATCAGCTATGGCTTCACGAGATTTTTTTGTGTTATAGATATATCAATTAATATATTTGGCTTAGCTATATTACGTTAAAATTCAAAACAAAAATAATCAGTTTTTACAAGTTTCACTTGTATGCCTTTTAGAGTATCATGTTTTATTATGAAATAAAAAAATATTTTATTTTTGAATTGTGTAAAGATAGAAATATTTACTAGTCCATAAAATTAATTTACACGTATTTTACTCACAAACCCACAAATATTACTATAAAAAACTTTTAGCGGTCATTTATTTTATTTTTAACGGAAATAAAAATATCCACTAATACATTTACAGATAATTAGACATTAGTCGTCTTATGCTTTATCACTAAAAATTTTATTGACAATTACGCAATTGTCAGTAAAGTCCTTTTTAATGGCTACTAAAAGTTATAACTTTTTATGACAATTATACCATTGACGATAAAGACCTTTATAATAGCCGCTAAAAGTTATAACTTTTTGCAGCCATTTTTTCAAAAATTTATATGGAAACTAAAAGTAATTCTAAGATTATAATGTTATTCATTTTTAGTTGCCATTGTTATTGCTGCTAAGACCTTAAGTCATTTTTTTAATTATATTATACTCATTTTATTAGAGCTAACAAGCTATTTTTTTCGAAAATCTCATTTTTTAGAACGATTATTATTATTTGTAAATAACATAAATATACTAAAATTAATTACTACAAAATAAAATATTTCATTAAACACAATATCAATAACAAGTCTATATATACAATTTAGCTAGGAAGTAGGTTTTAATGTAATCCAAGTCTTAAGCATCAAATATAGAAAATTGAAATAGCAACATCCAATAAAATATGTCTTAAAAAGAGTTGTTGGTGATCAACACTTGGATTCCTATAGTTAAGAAACCAGATCATATGCATCTGGTTTTCCCTTGGTAGCTTTGTCAAAGAAAAAAGAATAGAATGAAGTGATGGTCAATACAAAGGATGCCATGTGAGCTTTTATCCTAAGATTACTTGAGTGTTCCCATGCATTTACGAACAACACAACAACACAGATGATGAAGCTTAGAAACGCTAGAGAGAAATATTTTGAGCAAGTTCCACTCGCCAAATAAAGTGTTAAAGGCAGAAGTCATAGCATAACAGAGTAGTCCAATCACAGCTGAAGCAATACCCACGAATCTCCATACCATAATGTTTCTCCTCTTTTTTATTTGGCTCCAAACTACTTCCCAAATTTCTTCTTGTGCTTCTTAGCCTACAATTAAAATTACAACCCAAACATTGTTTCATTTAAGTACCACTATCTTAGCCTACAATTAAAATTTAAAAGGAAGATAAAAAATAGATCAATTTGAAATTTGAAGAAACATCTTGCACTAAACTCACCTTAAAAGGAAAAATTTAGAGTTTCCTATTTCATGTTAAAACAAATAGAAAAGAAAACTTAATCAATCAATTTAGAAAGGAGACATAAGAGGATAACCTTTCAAAATGGTTCACAAAAAATCTTATTAATATGTTCTGGTTTGGGATTAGGAACATAAAATTCTGCAGTAATTCAATTAGGAATTACTTTGATAGGGTACAAATATCTAAATTTAATATTTTTAGATACTTTTTCAGACCTATTGTCGATACTAAGTAGTAGCAAAAATTTGTATCCATTTTTCATGCTATTATGCATGGATCAGATATATCATGGCGAATTCTTCAGATTCCATTGTGGAAGACACAATGGAATCTAATAAGTGAGATTTTGAGTAAGTGTTTACATAATCTTCTTCTGTCCGAAGAAAATTTTCATCAAAATAATGAGTCACCATTGATATCGACACATCTGAGATCGCTAAATCTTCAAGAGTTCCTCTATTCAATCATTTTCCTTTTTCTTGTTGCTGGATATCTCGTTCGTACACATCTTCTCTTTGTTTTTCGAGCCTATAGAGAGTTACAGACAGAGTTCGAAAAGGTCAAATCTTTGATGATTCCATCATACATGATTGAGTTTCGAAAACTTCTGGATAGGTATCCTACATCTGAACTGAATTTTTTCTGGTTAAAGAATCTATTTCTAGTTGCTCTGAAACAATTAGGAGATTTTCTAGAAAAAAATACGGGGTTTTGCTTTTGGCGGCAACATGCTAGGGGGTGGTGGTCCCGCTTATGGGATCAAATCAATACGTTCTAAGAAGAAATATTGGAATCTCTTTGATCTCATAAGTATAATACCAAATCCTATCAATCGAATCGCTTTTTTGAGAAATACGAGACATCTAAGTCATACAAGTAAAGCAAGCTATTCCTTGATAAGAAAAAGAAAAAACGCGAATGGTGATTGGATTGATGATAAAATAGAATCCTGGTCACAATATTGGACCATCCCTTGGAGGCTCATATACCAGTTCACCCACTTCAATATTACAACCTGTGTAGTAAATCTAGTGAGCATACATTTTTGGCAAGATATTTATCAACATTTCAAAAATTGGCTTTGTTATGCAAGTGATGAATCCACATTTCATAATATTTATTTACTCTAATTGAGTGGATTCTATCAACTTTTTCTATACTTATTTAATGAAATAGCTTGGTTTTGTAAACTCTCCGTAAATTGTGTTGAAAAATAAAAACATGCTTTTTGGGATCTTAATTGCTAAATTTTATTCACTTTAATCCCATTTGATGTCTTGATGTGTTTGCTAAGGAATTTCAGGTTTCCAAGAAAAGTATGGGTTGAAGAAGTGAAAAAAATAGCATGCAAAAGAGAAAAAACTATGAGGAAATGGAGCTTGGGAGATTCAGCATCTGTGCATGCGCACAGTGATGCGTGTGCACGCACAAGTGCAAGCTTGGCGACGCGTACACGTGGGAGTGAATTTCGTCAGTTGACGCGTACGTGTGACCTGTGTCACCTGAGCTCATTAATTGCAAATCGCTGGTGGCGAATTTTGGGCCTTTAAAACCCAATCCAACTCATTTCTGAAGCTATTTCAACCCTAATTCAAGTGGAGGCAGGGGGCAATTAGGTTTAGATTTTTCTATGTTCTTGTCTTAGTTTTCTAGAGAGAGAAGCTCCCCTCTCTCTCTAGAATTTATATTTTCTAAGTTAATTTTCCTTAAATTTTAGCTTCTAATTCTTGTTCTAATGTAGTTTCATTTATTTTTCCATGCTTTATTGTCTTAGTTCTCTTAGTTCTTCTTCTTAATTTCTCATTTATGTCACTTTTCATTTTATGAACACTCTTGTAAATCTTAATTTTCTTTTAATGCAATCTAATATTTTTATATTTATTGCTATTTAATTGAGTTGTTACTATTATTTTCTTGCATCGGGTAGTTGATGAGCGGATAATTTATACGCTTTTTGGCATTGTTTTTAGGTAGTTTTTAGTAAGTTCAAGCTACTTTTAGGGATGTTTTCATTAGTTTTTATGTTAAATTCACATTTCTGGACTTTACTATGAGTTTGTGTGTTTTTCTGTGATTTCAGGTAATTTCTGGCTGAAATTGAGGGACTTGAGCAAAACTCTGAAAAAGGCTGACAAAAGGACTGCTGATGCTGTTGGAATCTGACCTCCCTGCACTCAAAATGGATTTTATGGAGCTACAGAACTTCAAATGGCGCGCTCTCAACGGCGTTGGAAAGTAGACATCCAGAGCTTTCCAGCAATATATAATAATCCACACTTTATTCGGAAATTGACGACGTAACTTGGCGTTGAACACCAAGTACATGCTGCTGTCTGGAGTAAACGCCAGAAAAACGTCATGATCCGGAGTTGAACGCCCAAAACACGTCATAACTTGGAGTTCAACTCCAATAGAAGCCTCAGCTCGTGGATAGATCAAGCTCAGCCCAAACATACACCAAGTGGGCCCCGAAAGTGGATTTATGCATCAATTACTTACTCATGTAAACCCTAAGTAGCTAGTTTATTATAAATAGAACATTTAACTAATGTATTTGATATCTTTTGGCCATTCGGTCTTTTGATCATTCAGGGGGCTGGCCATTCGGCCATGCCTGAACCTTCATTACTTATGTATTTTCAATAGTGGAGTTTCTACACACCATAGATTAAGGGTGTGGAGCTCTGCTGTACCTCAAGTTTCAATACAATTACTATTACTTTCTATTCAATTCTCTTTTATTCTTATTCCAAGATATACGTTGCACAACACCTTGATGAATGTGATGATCCGTGACACTCATCATCATTCTCACTTATGAACGCGCGTGATTGACAACCACTTCCGTTCTACCTTAGGCCGGGCGCATATCTCTTAGATTCCCCAACAGAATCTTCGTGGTATAAGCTAGATAGATGGCAGCATTCATGGGGATCCGGAAAGTCTAACCTTGTCTGTGGTATTCCGAGTAGGATTCCGGTATTGAATGACTGTGACGAGCTTCAAACTCCTAAAGGCTGGGCGTTAGTGACAGACGCAAAAGAATCAATGGATTCTACTCCAACCTGATTGAGAACCGACAGATGATTAGCCGTGCTGTGACAGCGCATTTGGACCATTTTCACTGAGAGGATGGGATGTAGCTATCAACTAAGGGTGATGCCTCCAGACGATTAGCCGTGCAGTGACAGCGCATAGGACCATTTTTCCGAGAGGATTGAAAGTAGCCATTGATGATGGTGATGCCCTACATACAGCTTGCCATGGAAAGGAGTAAGAAGGATTGGAAGAGCGAGTAGTGAAGTAGAGTTTCAAAGAGGAGCTCAGCATCTCCATACGCCTATCTGAAATTCCCACTCTTGATTTACATAAGTATTTCTATCCCTTTTATTTTCTTTTTATTATTGATTTTCGAAAACCAAAACTATCTAATCTGCCTAACTGAGATTTACAAGGTGACCATAGCTTACTTCATACCAACAATCTCTGTGGGATCGACCCTTACTCGCGTAAGGTTTATTACTTGGACGACCCAGTACACTTGCTGGTTAGTTGAACGGAGTTGTGTCCACACATAGCAGAGAGCCACAATAATAATCCCATATAAAATAAAGAATACAATATTGTGAGTATCACAATTTCGTCCACCAAGTTTTTGGCGCCGTTGCCGAGGATTGTTCGAGTATGGAAACTGACGGTTCATCTTGTTGCTCAGATTAGGTAATCTTCTTTTCAAATATCTTTTTCAAAAATTTTTCTTTTATTTTTCGTTTTTCCAAAAATATTTTCGAAAAAAAATTTTTAATAAAAATCCAAAAAAAAATTAGAAAATCATAAAAATCAAAAATTTTTGTGTTTCTTGTTTGAGTCTTGTGTCATGTTTTAAGTTTGGTGTCAATTGCATGCTTTAAAAATTTTTCTTGCATTTTTTCAAAAATTTCATGCATTTATAGTGTTCTTCATGATCTTCAAGTTGTTCTTGATAAGTCCTCTTGTTTGATCTTGATGTTTTCTTGTTTTGTGTTGTTTGTTGTTTTTCATATGCATTTTTAGTTTGTTAGAGTCCATGCATTAAAGATTTCTAAGTTTGGTGTCTTGCATGTTTTCTTTGCATCAAAGATTTTTGAAAATTGTGTTCTTGATGTTCATCATGATCTTCAAAGTGTTCTTGGTGTTCATCTTGACATTCATAGCATTCTTGCATGCATTCATTGTTTTGATCTAAAAATTTCATGCATTGAGTATTTCTGTTGTTTTTCTCTCTCATAATTAAAAATTCAAAAATAAAAAAAATATATTTTCCTTATTTCCCTCCAAATTTTCGAAATTTTGGGTTGACTTGGTCAAAAAATTTTTAAAATTAGTTGTTTCTTACAAGTCAAGTCAAAATTTCAATTTTAAAAATCTTATCTTTTCAAAATCTTTTTCAAAAATCATATCTTTTTCATTTTTTTTCTATTTTTTTTGAAAATTTTAAAAATCTTTTTCAAAATATTTTCAAAATCTTTTTCTTATCTTTATATCTAATTTTCAAAAATATGCTAACAAATAATGTGATTGATTCAAAAATTTGAAGTTTGTCACTTTCTTGTTAAGAAATGTTCAATTTTTAAATTCTAGAATCTTATCTTGTAATTTCTTGTTAGTTAAGTCTTTTTAAAAAAATTAAATCTTTTTCAAAATATCTTTTTCTTAAAATTTTTATCTTATCTTTTTATCATATCTTTTTCAAAAATTTTATCTTTTTCAAAATTTGATTTCAAAATATCTTATCTAACTTATTATCTTCTTATCTTTTTCAAATTTGATTTCAAATCTTTTTCAATCAACTAACTAACTTTTTGTTTGTTTCTTATCTCTTTCAAAACCACCTAACTACTTTTCCCTCTTCAATTTTCGAAAATACCTCTCTTTTTCAAAAATTTTTTTTAATTAATTATTTGTTTTAAATTTTAATTTTAATTATATTTTATCTTTAATTTTCGAAAATTACTAACCCCTTTTTCAAAATTATTTTCAAAATTCTCTTTCTCTTTTCTTCTTCTATTTTAATTATTTAATTACTAACACTTCTCTTCACCTCTCCTATCCTTACTCTTTATACAGACTATTCATTTTTTCTTCATTCTTCCCCCCTTTCTTTTTCTACTAACATAAAGGAATCTCTATACTGTGACATAGAGGATTTCTCTTTCTTTTCTTGTTTTCTTCTCTTTCATATGAGCAGGAATAAGGACAAAAGCACTCCATCATTCTCCATGAAAGAAGAGAAGATCAAAAAGCAATGAGGGAGGAGCAACAAAGGCAAGAAGGGACATAGAAGAGCTTAAGAACATCATTGGTCCTTCAAGAAGGTGCCACCCTCACTCAGGTGGACTCATTCCTTGTTATTATTTTCTCTGCTTTTTTGGTTTTTATGCTTCATGTTTATCTATATTTTATGTCTCTACTTCATGATCATTAGTATGTAGTAACTATGCCTTAAAGATTATGAATAATTCCATGAATCCTTCACCTCTCTTAAAAGAAAAATGTTTTAATTCAAAAGAACAAGAAGTACATGAATTTCGAATTTATCCTTGAATTTAATTTAATTATATTGATGTGGTGACAATACTTTTTGTTTTCTGAATGAATGATTGGACAGTGCATATGTCTTTTGATCTTGTTGTTTATGAATGTTAAAACTGTTGGCTCTTGAAAGAATGATGAGCAAAGAGAAATGTTATTGAGGATCTGAAAAATCATGAAATTGATTCTTGAAGCAAGAAAAAGCAGTGAATAGCAAAAGCTTGCGAAAAAAAATAGAAAGAAAAAGAAAAAGCAAGCAGAAAAAGCCAATAGCCCTTAAAACCAAAAGGCAAGGGTAAAAAGGATCCAAGGCTTTGAGCATCAATGGATAGGAGGGCCCAAGGAAATTAAATCCAGGCCTAAGCGGCTAAATCAAGCTGTCCCTAACCATGTGCTTGTGTCATGAAGGTCCAAGTGAAAAGCTTGAGACTGAGTGGTTAAAGTCGTGATCCAAAGCAAAAAGAGTGTGCTTAAGAGCTCTGGACACCTCTAACTGGGGACTCTAGCAAAGCTGAGTCACAATCTGAAAAGGTTCACCCAGTTATGTGTCTGTGGCATTTATGTATCCGGTGGTAATACTAGAAAACAAAGTGCTTAGGGCCACGGCCAAGACTCATAAGTAGCTGTGTTCAAGAATCAACATACTTACTAGGAAAGTCAATAACACTATCTGAAATTCTAAGTTCCTAGAGAAGCCAATCATTCAAAACTTCAAAGGAAAAAGTGAGATGCCAAAACTGTTCAGAAGCAAAAAGCTACAAGTCCCGCTCATCTAATTATAATTAATATTCATTGATATTCTGGAATTTATAGTATATTCTCTTCTTTTTATCCTATTTGATTTTCAGTTGCTTGGGGACAAGCAACAATTTAAGTTTGGTGTTGTGATGAGCGGATAATTTATACGCTTTTTGGCATTGTTTTTAGGTAGTATTTAGTAAGTTCAAGCTACTTTTAGGGATGTTTTCATTAGTTTTTATGTTAAATTCACATTTCTGGACTTTACTATGAGTTTGTGTGTTTTTCTGTGATTTCAGGTAATTTCTGGCTGAAATTGAGGGACTTGAGCAAAACTCTGAAAAAGGCTGACAAAAGGACTGCTGATGCTGTTGGAATCTGACCTCCCTGCACTCAAAATGGATTTTATGGAGCTACAGAACTCCAAATGGCGCGCTCTCAACGGCGTTGGAAAGTAGACATCCAGAGCTTTTCAGCAATATATAATAGTCCACACTTTATTCGGAAATTGACGACGTAACTTGGCGTTGAACACCAAGTACATGCTGCTGTCTGGAGTAAACGCCAGAAAAACGTCATGATACGGAGTTGAACGCCCAAAACACGTCATAACTTGGATTTCAACTCCAATAGAAGCCTCAGCTCGTGGATAGATCAAGCTCAGCCCAAACATACACCAAGTGGGCCCCGGAAGTGGATTTATGCATCAATTACTTACTCATGTAAACCCTAAGTAGCTAGTTTATTATAAATAGAACATTTAACTAATGTATTTGATATCTTTTGGCCATTCGGTCTTTTGATCATTCAGGGGGCTGGCCATTCGGCCATGCCTGAACCTTCATTACTTATGTATTTTCAATAGTGGAGTTTCTACACACCATAGATTAAGGGTGTGGAGCTCTGCTGTACCTCAAGTTTCAATACAATTACTATTACTTTCTATTCAATTCTCTTTTATTCTTATTCCAAGATATACGTTGCACAACACCTTGATGAATGTGATGATCCGTGACACTCATCATCATTCTCACTTATGAACGCGCGTGATTGACAACCACTTCCGTTCTACCTTAGGCCGGGCGCATATCTCTTAGATTCCCCAACAGAATCTTCGTGGTATAAGTAGATAGATGGCGGCATTCATGGGGATCCGGAAAGTCTAACCTTGTCTGTGGTATTCCGAGTAGGATTCCGGTATTGAATGACTGTGACGAGCTTCAAACTCCTGAAGGCTGGGCGTTAGTGACAGACGCAAAAGAATCAATGGATTCTACTCCAACCTGATTGAGAACCGACAGATGATTAGCCGTGCTGTGACAGAGCATTTGAAATTAAGTTAAGTTAGGTCTAGATACTCCTAGAAAACTACCTTTTATGGCTTTTGTTTAATACTTTAAGCTCTATAATATGAGTGTCGGCGTTCTAGTATTGCCTCTGGCATTTCCAAGACCTTATCTATTATGTGTGTGGCACCTTTACCGTACTGAGAACCTCCGGTTCTCGTTCCATACTATGTTGTTGTTTTTCATATGCAGGTCAAAACGTGTCTCGTTAGGCGTCTGAGCTCCTAAAGCAAAGTGGTTACTTGGTTATTTTGTTGTACAGTGAGGTATATGTATGTACTTAGCTTACTCTCCACATAACTTGTTCTTTTTTATCCTCTTAGAGGTTTATGGAGAGACAGGATTTTGTTTATGTACATTTGGATTTTGGATATGTATATATATGTGTGTAAGTATTCTCCGGCCATCCTTGACTTCGCAGGCTGAGTTAAGAGCTTGTTATTTTGTATCTTTGCTCTCTTTATTCCTAGTTTTATTATTTTAAGTTTGATAGATATAGTTTTCTTCATACGCAAGTTATTCCGTTTCCAGAGCGTTGCGCTTTTTATTTCGTGATTTTGTTTTACCCATTTTTCGCTTTTTATTATATTATTTCTGCTTTTATATGTACACATTTTATTTTACAGGTCGTAGTGCCTCACCACCTCTGTGTTACATCATAGGTGTAATGCTCTGTGTAGTAGGGTGTTACAGCACGCACACCTCCCCAACATTTTGCATTCTGTGCATACGCACCCAACTGTGCGTACGTGATGAACGGATAATTTGTACGCTTTTTGGCATTGTTTTTAGTATGTTTTTAGTATATTTGGTTTAGTTTTTAGTATATTTTTATTAGTTTTTAGTTAAAATTCACTTTTCTGGACTTTACTATGAGTTTGTGTGTTTTTCTGTGATTTCAGGTATTTTCTGGCTGAAATTGAGGGACCTGAGCAAAAATCTGATTCAGAGACTGAAAAGGACTGCAGATGCTGTTGGATTCTGACCTCCCTGCACTCGAAGTGGATTTTCTGGAGCTACAGAAGCCCAATTGGCGCGCTCTCAACGGCGTTAGAAAGTAGACATCCTGGGCTTTCCAGAAATATATGATAGTCCATACTTTGCCCAAGATTTGATGGCCCAAACCGGCAGTCAAAGTCACCTTCAGAAATTCCAGCGTTAAACGCCGGAACTGGCACCAAAGTGGGAGTTAAACGCCCAAACTGGCACAAAAGCTGGCGTTTAACTCCAAGAAGAGTCTCTACACGAAAATGCTTCATTGCTCAGCCCAAGCACACACCAAGTGGGCCCGGAAGTGGATTTTTATGTCATTTACCCATCTTTGTAAACCTTAGGCTACTAGTTTTCTATAAGTAGGACCTTTTACTATTGTGTTTTCATCTTTTGATCATGTTTTTATGATTGAACCCTCTTTGGGAGGCTGGCCATTCGGCCATGCCTAGACCTTGTTCTTATGTATTTTCAACGGTGGAGTTTCTACACACCATAGATTAAGGTGTGGAGCTCTGCTGAACCTCGAGTATTAATGCAATTACTATTGTTCTTCTATTCAATTCCGCTTGTTCTTGTTCTAAGATATCACTTGTTCTTCAACTTGATGAATGTGATGATCCGTGACACTCATCATCATTCTCACCTATGAACGTGTGCCTGACAACCACCTCCGTTCTACCTTAGATTGGGTGAATATCTCTTGGATTCCTGATACACGATGCATGGTTGATCGCCTGACAACCGAGCGCTCGCCTGACAAACGAGCCAGCCATTCCGTGAGATCAGAGTCTTCGTGGTATAGGCTAGAACTGATGGCGGCATTCAAGAGAATCCGGAAGGTCTAACCTTATCTGTGGTATTCTGAGTAGGATTCAATGATTGAATGACTGTGACGTGCTTCAAACTCCTGAAGGCGGGGCGTTAGTGACAGACGCAAAAGAATCACTGGATTCTATTCCGGCCTGATCGAGAACCGACAGATGGATAGTCGTGCCGTGACAGGGTGCGTTGAACATTTCCACTGAGAGGATGGGAGGTAGCCACTGACAACGGTGAAACCCTTGCATAAGCTTGCCATGGAAAGGAGTAAGAAGGATTGGATGAAGACAGTAGGAAAGCAGAGAGACGGAAGGGACACAGCATCTTCATGCGCTTATCTGAAATTCCCACCAATGAATTACATAAGTATCTCTATCTTTATCTTTATGTTTTATTCGTATATCACCATATCCATTTGAGTTTGCCTGACTAAGATTTACAAGATGACCATAGCTTGCTTCATACCAACAATCTCCGTGGGATCGACCCTTACTCGCGTAAGGTTTATTACTTGGACGACCCAGTGCACTTGCTGGTTAGTTGTGCGAAGTTGTGTTTATGCCATGATATTGAACACCAAGTTTTTGGGGTTCATTACCGGGGATTATGAGAGTTGTGAAAAATATTGTTCACAATTTCGCGCACCAGTACGCACACTCATGAACACCCCCTCTGTTGGAATGGCTCGCACACCTTGTGGACCCGCATCCCCCTTCTTTTTGCCCTTTGTGCGTACGTACAGACCTGTATGCGTATGCACAAATGTTGAATTTTGACGTTTCATTTAAAAAAATTTGTCTTTCTGTGCGTACGCACAGGCCTGTGCGTGGGCACACTTCAAAACAAGGCCTCTGCCCGTGGCGTTCGCACACATAGTGCGAATGCACAACTCTACAATTTTGCCCATCGACGCGTACGCGTCTCTCACGCATACGTGTCACCTTGCATTTTCTCTCTTTCACACGTACGCGTGCTCCACGCATACGCGTTGATCCCCATTTTCGCAAGCATCACGCGTGTGCGTCCCCCACACGTACACGTGACCCCCTCCCCTATTTCACATACATTCTTTTCTTCTCTTCTCCTCTCTTCTTTCCCTCCTCCAACCACCATCCACCACTATCAACCACCACCCACCATGCTCACCTTTGTTTTGTTAGTTAGTTAGTTTGTTTAATTTTCTATTTTGGTGCTAAGTGTTAGATAATCGAGTTGATTGGTTGATTCTGCTGAGATATTGCTACTAAATTATTGATTTTGTCGTTGCTAAATGTTGTTGGATATCTTCATTGAGGTCATACTTTGTTGCTTAGTATGAGTTTTGAATGTTGAATATTTGCACATGCCAAGTACTCTTAACATTACCTTTGAGAATACCTTTGGATTTCTAAATTACATGTTGTAGCTACCATGTAATTTGATTTCATTATCTATAGATAGGCAATTTGTTCTTAGTTGATGCATTTTTTGTTTGGTGATGCTTGTTTATGATTGATTTTATTTAAGTCACCTATTTGATGCACTAACATTAAGAATTGTGAAATTGGATCATAAGCTTACCTAATGACACTTTTTGAGCTTTTTAAGCTTTGTTCACTATGCTTGCCTTGTTTTCCACTTCATGTCAATTAGGTGTTGCTTCATCATCCATTTCACAATTTCTTGATTCTTGCTTGAATGCTCTTGTACTTCTTCATTACTTATTTGTTTACCTTAACATACAAGTTTTCCTTTTAAAGTATTTCAAGCACACTAGAATGAGTGAAGTGCATGGTCTTGTGTGTAATTGTGACATAGCTTTCCATGCTAGTGTGTGTGTTCTAAATCGCGCAACTTATTTCTTTATGTCACAACCTTATTCACTCACTCATTTTAGTGAATATCACCTCATTCCAACAATCTATGCTTCCTTGTTTTTGCATTCACTCATCTTACTATCCTATCTTCCATCTTTCATGAGTGATCCACCATAAGCAATAAGGGAAGCAAAAAAAATCACGCGCAGCAGCCAGTTGATCCACCAGCTAAAGGTGGCAACTCGTGAGGTTGCGATACCCCACTTGCTCGTCTTTGGATGCACGGAGGACCGTGCAAACCCTTAAGTGTTGGGAGGTCGTCACCGATCAACAATCTTGGGTGACATATTCTAATCCTAAACACTTTCACCTTTTATCTTTCTTAGTTGTATATATATTTTTAGAGCTTTAATTGCATCTTTTCTTAGTCATTGCATTTATTTGCATATATATAATAAGCTTAGTTAACTAAATGAAATTTTCCAAGAAAACCATTCTTAATAAGGCATTGATATCCTAATTGATTTGAGTTGGAACTTTTGATTGAAACTTGCTTGAAATATATTGCGGAACATGTTTCTGAGCTAAGAACACATAAGCATGTGAGTTTTGAGCCTCATTGTGTGGTTACATCATATTAAACACTATTTTTATTCTTGTGTGTGTTATTCTCTTTTATGATTGCAATCTTTGATTTGTTTGATTCTTTATGTCCATTATTTGATGTATTTATGCATTTATATGATTGAGACCTTCATTTCAATTAGCTCACTTGACCCAAATAGCCTATCCTTTTATCTTTCTTTGTTAACCAACTTTGAGCCTATGTTAATCCCCTTTTTGTTCTTAGTTTTAGCACATTACTAGCCTTAAAGCGAAAAATAAATGTCCTTTATTTGGATCTTCGATTAGCTTAGGCTAGTAAGAGTATGTATCATTTAAGTGTGGGAAAGCTTGGGAACATTGGTTGATATAAAGGTGTGTTTTCGTATTTTTGTTAAATACCTTGGGAATTGTGTACATACCCATGCATCAATTGCTTAAACCATATGCATTGACACTCTTGTATATATTTTGTATTGAAAAAAAAAAGAGAGAAAAAAAATAATAAAAAGGGGACAAAATGCGCCAAAGTTCGAAAAAAATAAAAGAACAATGCATATGTGACATGAATTGAAAAAAATGCATGAGTGTATAAGAAAAGTGAGAAATGGGTACCTAGGTTTTGTATTAGAATTGTATAGGTTGTTATATATGTTGGTGAAAGTTTAGGCTAATCAAAGATTCAAGTATCAAGCTCACTTAACCATATATAACCCTACCTTTACCCTAACGCCATTACAACCATGAAAAGTCCTCATGATATGTGTATGCATGCATTGAATGATTGTTGATTGTTAGATAGAAAACAAATTTTAGAAAGCTTGATTAGAAGAGAATTGAATGAATCAACCCCAAACACTTGAACGATTAGAGTGTATACACATCCGGTGAGGGGTTCGAGTGCTCAAATTCTATGTTTCCACTTATTATTATTGCTTATCTTGCAAGTTGTTAACTCTTTTCAATAACTCTAATCAATTATGGATTTGACTTGGTTATGATTGCTTTAGCACTTATGCTCATATATGCTTTCTTGCAAATTAATTCATTTTGACTAAGTGGTTGCATTCATGTAGATAGATTGTATATAGGTAGTTTACTTGTTTTGAATAAATGTAATACCCCTTGTTTCTCTCTTGAGTATAGCATGAGGACATGCTATTGTTTAAGTGTGGGGATGTGATGAATCCACATTTCATGGTATTTATTTGCTCTAATTGACTGGATTCAATGAAATAGCTTGGTTTTGTAAACTCTCCATAAATTGTGCTCAAAAGTAAAAACATGCTTTTTGGTCCCTGAATTGTTAAATTTTATTCACTTTAATTCTATTTGATGTCTTGATGTGTTTGTTAGGTTTCCAATACAAGTATGGGTTGAAGAAGTGAAAAAAATAACATGCAAAAGAGAAGAAATCGTGAGGAAATAGAGTTTGGGAGATTCAGCATCCGTGTGTGCGCACAGTGATGTGTGCGCATGCACAAGTGTGAGCTTGGCGCCGCATACACATGGGAGTGAATTTCGTCAGGTGACGCGTACGCGTGACCCGCGTCACGTGAGCTCATTAATTGCAAATCAGTGGGGGTAAATTTTGGGCCTCCAAAATCCAATCCAACTCATTTCTGAAGCTATTTCAACCCTAATTCAAGTGGAGGCAAGGGGGGCAATTAGGTTTAGATTTTTCTATGTTCTTGTCTTAGTTTTCTAGACAGAGAAGCTCCCCCCTCTCTCTAGAATTTAAGTTTTCTTAGTTAATTTTCCTTTAATTTCAGCTTTTAATTCTTGTTCTAATCTAGTTTTATTTATGTTTCCATGCTTTATTGTCTTAGTTCTCTTTGTTCTTGTTCTTAATTTCTCATTTATGTCACTTTTCAATTTATGAACACTCTTGTAAATCTTAATTTTCATTTAATGTAATTTAATGTTTTTATGTTTATTAATATTTAATTGAGTTATTATTATTTTCTTGCTTTTGGTAGTTAGATTTTATTTTTAATGCAATTTAATATTATTTATTTTCATACACACCAAGCGTTTGATAAAATGCTTGGTTTAGTATTTACCTAGTTTTTCCTAACCCTTGGCTTGGAATTGAGCACTTTGGTAACCCTTGAATCATTGATGTCCATTCTTGATTGATATATTAGAGTAGTTAGTTGATTTAGTTTCCACTAACTCTAAATCTCCCATTAATAGAGTTGACTAGGACTTGTTGATTGCAATCAATTATGCCTATTTGACTTATCCTCGATGTAGGGTTGACTAAGTAGGATTAACTCTTCACAATCATCATGTGTTTGTGGTCAATGGATAGGATAGGTAACCTTAGCTCTCAATCCATGCCAAGAGGTTTTTAGTACTTGAATTTTCCTTTCTTTGCTTTATTTGCTTTGACTTTTAATTCCTTGCATGCTTGTTTCATTTCTTGCTATTTACATTACTTGCTTCTCTTGTCATCAAACCCCCGTTCCCCCTCATAGCCAATAATTGAGCACCTCAATTGCAACTCCTAGAGAAGACGACCGGGACTTAAAAAAACTCCCGATTACTTTGTATTCATTATGATATCTTTGATTAAAAATTTGATTGGGAGTTAGTTATTGATCTAGGCTATACTTGCAATGAAGGAATTCTATTTTGAGAAATTCTAGATCGACACTAATTCTCTTTATCAGCAGGGCAAGCATATTTCGAAAGTTGGCTTTGTTATGGAGGGCAAGCATATTTAGAAACAAGAAATTCAGGAATAAATCTCCATCTAAGACAATAGCACAAACTGAAATTGGGTCCCTTAAAAAAATTGTCACTCAGTTCAAACCAATTATATATGGACATCAAGAGTTGGCTACCAAAAGTATTATAAATGTTACCATCACTGATTTTAATTTGTGAGAGAAGAGATAATATTAAAAGAATCAAATCATATGAAAACTTGTTACCCTATTGTTACCTTGGAATTAGCGTTATAAGTTAGCATCAATAGGCATGCATTGTCACAGTATAAAGCAGGATCAATGTGGTATATCGCCTAAAAAATACATCATACATATAGAAATAAAAGACTTGCATAAATTTAAAGATATAACACTACCATTAATTCCCCACAGAGGATATCAATATAACATTGAAGAGTTATTTCACAAAAGGCCATATTAACAAATTATACTATTGGTAATATAGTAAAGTTCCTTTATGTATCAGTTAGGATCAATTGGGCATAACTATTTTTTTCTCTATTGACATTGTAATTATGAAGCTGATTACTTCCATGTATATAAAGAACAAACGCTGATGAGGTTTGCCTTAAGTATTTACAAAAAATCACAATTTAAACACATATCTAGTGATCCTTGTAAACAAATTTATTTGCATGGTCCTTTTAGGCCATCTTTCAATGTATGGTATATTGTTGTGCCAATTTTGATAAATTAACAGTCCAATGCTCATTACAAAGAAAACGTAAATGATTATTAACAGCATTTAACAGATGTGCTTTGCGAAACCAAGATAGCTCATAATCCCGTATGCTTTGTACTCTACATTGAAAGCTTGTTTCCCATGCATAACATCTGAATCATTTCCGAATACAAAAGACATTTGTTAAGATTATATTTGAACAAGGTCAAATGAACTTTGTTTAAATGTGTTCATACTTTACAGTATCCATGGCAGCTAGAATTTCATGCATGATACCAACCCTCTTGTCTGTTTGCTACAGTCCTTCCTTTGTTAGTTTTCTTATTTTGGCAATCACATATGTCTTTTTCCAGAAATAATAACAAAAAAATTATTTATGTATATATTTGAGAAGAATTGCCTAAATATAGAAAGAATAAGTCATTATTGCAGAATGAAAAACATAACAAATACACAATTCTTACTAATCCTAAATTATAAACTATGAATCATTTTACATCTTATAAATGAAATTCATCAACTTTGACCTTAATCTACTATCTATTATATATAAAGGGCATAGGGGAGAGTGGGCATCTAATTTGTTTCTTAAAATACTCTTCTTTATATATGAATAACAACAATGAAATTTAAGCCATCAAAACATCGACTATGCCTCAAGAGGTAAGAAAAAGATTGCAATTTATATTAAATATGTATAATACATATACAAGTATATTGAGAAATTAAACATTATTATTAGCTTGCTTTTTCTATCAACATTATTAAGAATAAGATATCATTCTTAGTTTGAACTACTAAAGTGTTGGGAAATTTTTAGTGGCCGTTCATTACGCCTTTGATGTGAGGAATAAAACCTTCACACCTAAGGATTTGGATTGTTTTGAACACCGTAAAATATAAGACCCTTTCTATTATCCTATGACTATATAGGAATCTCTACTATCCCCTTTGTTGGAACATGATATCAAACCCCACCAGTCAGCCTTAGATTAAACTCTAATATTCTATAACATGATTGAATACTTGATGTCAAGACATAGGTGAAAGATATTTTTTGCTAGAAGTACCAATGAAACATGCATTGGGGAACTTTGCATAAGTAGTTAAGGTAATAAATAAATCTGTCTCTATGCCAACATGTTTTCGTGGAAACTCATGACTCTTAGCTTAAGCAATGAACTAACCTATAGTGCATTGGTGTCTGTAGTTATCATATTCATAAGTTTCCCAAACGAGAACTTCTTTTAACCTTCGTTAGTTAGCCTAAAAGATTTTCTAACCTTCTTAAAAAAATATAGTTTCGAGTTTATGGAATAATAGTAAACATTCATGCATTCATGCTCATATATAAACATTTGAATTTTGAACTCCATAGTAAAAAAGCTAGTAATATTTAGGTCCTCTTCACTCACTGGATATAAAATTTACCCATTTTGTAAGAAATTTTTTGTGTGCCTTCAATGAGAGAACAACATCCCACAGCCAAGAAAAATGATTAACAACAACATCCTAAAATTATTTCCAAAAATTCCTTCAAAGTTCAAACTTAGCAGTATCACTAGAAAATGAAGGTTTAGAGGTAGTGATATGTATTATTTCTATTGCAATAAATACTAATCACACAGTTATATACCATTAGTCACATGCATGAATCGAAATGTGGCTGTTCAATTTTTCCTATTTTGATAGCACCACCCACCAAAGATCGCTACAAGAATTTGACAAAATTAGTGATGGACTTTTGTGAGAAATATTTTTCATCACTGATGAGTGAAAATTAAAGCTCACGGATACCGGCAAGTATACCAGATCGTTCAAGTAATACTATAGTGAATGGATATCGTTCCCACGAGGATTAGAGGATTGAGAAAGCAAATATCAGATTAAATACCTAATTAGATTAAAATAACATGGATTGATGAGGGAAAAAATTGTATCTTGCTTGGAACCTTTAGTGCTTGAATGCTTGAGAGACAGTGAACCTGGATGTTGATTGACAGAAGACAATGATGATGAGAGTTAAGGGCTTTGGAGATGTTTATGCACTTAGAAAAACCAAACCTTGGTTACTTATTTTTGAAGTATGCAAAGATCCTTCATGACAAATCTTTAGTAACTCCTTGGTTCCTCAATTTTTCTTTAATTAACCAATTGTCAATTAATTAATTAAAGAGGTTAAGCACAAAACCTGATTTAGTTTCCAATAAGATTTAAAAGT
This sequence comes from Arachis stenosperma, assembly GCF_014773155.1. Classification (NCBI taxonomy): domain Eukaryota; kingdom Viridiplantae; phylum Streptophyta; class Magnoliopsida; order Fabales; family Fabaceae; genus Arachis; species Arachis stenosperma. The sequence goes on along the minus strand of NC_080381.1, from coordinate 106,915,139 downwards.
AGTTCTTAGGTCGAATTATATGTCACTTATTCAAGCTAGTCCTATCTAGTTAAACCTTAGAAGAAAACACAATTTTCAAAAGTTGTTCTAATCCGAATTTCACTTATTCAAAATTAGAGTGATTGAAAATCATGTATGTGTCGCACACTAATTAGACCACTATTCCAAGCCAAATTCAAATAGACATGTGAAAGAGTTTTCAAGCTTTAATTCAAGTATTAAATTTTCCATATAATAAAAGAATTCAAAAGGGATTGACATACCTTTCGAGACCACTAATCCGAATGAAGAAAGAATAACTCAATCATGAAATAGATCAATGCAAGACTTCAAAATAGAATAAACTTAGATTAATAATCCATAGAAAACATAAACAGAGCTCCTAACCCTTTTGACAGAGGATTAGTTACCCAACGAGGAATGAAAGAAAACAAGAAGAAACTATGCTGAAGAACCGAGATGTCTTCCTCTGTGAACAAAGTTCACTTATTTATATCCTAATTTTAGAATTCAAATTCAAAGTATCCTAATCTCATATTTTAGAGAGAAAAATAAGATAACTAATTAATGACTTTAAATTTGAATCAAAACAATAATCCAACTCTAATCTTGAAATAAATCCTAACAACCAAATATTTTATGTTTCTAGAAAGAATTAATAACTAATCTTCTGAAATCTTGAATCTTTTGGATGTGATTAAGGCTTCTAATGATGTGTATGATTGAGACTGTGCCTTAATTGTTACATCTTGGGAGTTTGGAAAGTGTCTTTACGCTTGGCTTGTATAGAGGACTTTGGGAGTGTATCCCAATTACACCTTCAAGAGAGCTATCCGCTAGACTTCTAGTAAGGTACGCCGGGCATGCATGTTTGGAGAGAGGGACCACCAGGCGTGGGGCCTTGGCCGCCGGGCATGCATGGTGAAGTATGGGGCACTATTTTTTGCGTCCAAAAATGATGGTATTGTGTGGTTCAAACTAAATGTCCACGACAGACATATACATATCATTTTGAAGCTCTGAATGTTAGCTTTGTAACTCAATTGGAACTGCCTCATTTGGACATCTTTAGCTCAAGTTATGATCACCTAAGTATGAAGAGGTCAGCATTGAGATCTTGTATGCCGGGCTTCTAGACATGCACGCTGGGCTTGTGTGTTTGTGCTCTAGTTTTCTCCCTTTTAGGCATGGTTTTCCTACTTAGGGTACAGTTTTACTACCCTTAAACTGTACTTGTGTTTTCTTTGTAAAAAATAAAATTTTTTGCTCATTTTTTAGCCAAAAACTCCTGAAAATACAAAAATACTATCCAACTCCAAATATTTGATTATTTATGAATTTTCATTAGAAAACATAAGAAATTTGATTAAAACCTAAGAAAATAAATAAAAAAGAACCTAAAAATCGCTTAAGATGATGTATCATCAGTCACTTCTGTCACTAACTAGCGAGGAATCAATGACGTACTAATGACAAAATTAATGAACAGACACAAAATATCCAAACTTGAAAAAACCAACTGATAAGCGAGAGATTCGCGAGTAAGTTTGTTTTTCACAAATTGAGTTTTGTAGCTAAAAAAAGAGCAGAAAAAATTTTCTTGCTAATTTGTCACAAATTAATTAGTGAGTGACAATGTTCTAGCAAATCAGTTACTTAGGAGTTCAATAGAATAAAAGTAAAGTAGTGAGGGATATTGTTGTCACTGTTCCGTCACAAGTGTTTGATATAAATTAGAGAGAAATAATTCACACACTAGTTCGTCACTAAATAAACTTTGTGCGAAATAGTAAGGAACAATGTTCCTAGCTAATTCATCATAAAGACTTGAAATGCATTTTGTGATGGAAAATTTCCTAGCTAATATGTCACTAAAGTTTTTATTTTTAGCGAGCAAGTTGTTTCTCCCTAATTTGTCGCATAATATTGTAAAATTTAAATTAGGTTAGCAACGGAAAATGTAACAGCCTAATATTCAATTCCTTATGCTCGAGTATAATTTAATGATAATAAGGTGGCATGACTCAAGGAGGATTTATAATACATGTATATAGTTAAAATAAATTATTAAACGAGAAGCTTGAAAGGATTTAAATGAAAACTGTAAGCATAATACACACATGCAGCGTCTGAAAGCATTCAGATAAACGGGGTAAAATAAAATGTAAAGGTGGAACAGAGTATATATATATATATATATATATATATATATATATATAGCCACTTGATAAACCCATATTTTATGATATATTTTGTGCTTAATTTGAGTGATTTATTCAATCCTTCACCCACTTATTCATATTAATTGTATGGTTTTACTTTCCCTTCCTTATTATGTGATGTATGTGAAAAACATGTTTTCTATGCTTTAAAATTAATTATTTTAATTACCTTTAATTCCATTCGATGCCGTGATTAGTGTGTTGAGTAGTTTCAGATCTTCTAAGGCAGAATGACTTAAAAGGATGCAAAAGGAAACATACAAAAATGGAAGGAAAGTGCAAAATAGAGTTTTGAAGAAACTGGCATCCACGCGATCGCATGGACGACGCGATCGCGTGCCAAGAGCGAAGAAGCAGCGACGCGGCCGCAAGGCTGACGCGACCGCGCGACTTGAGCGAATCGCATATGACGCGGACACGTGACCGACGCGACCGCGTGATAAGAAGAACTCCAGATGATGCGACCGCGTGACCCACGCGGACGCGTGACAGAGGCCACGCACCAGAAATTGCAGAAAATACTCATAGCGGATTCTGAAGCCTTTTTGGCCCAAATCCAAGTCCAGAAGTCATAGACCAGAGGTTATGAAGTGGAGGAATGCATCCATTCAGGGAGTCTCCGAATTTTTAGTCACTTTCCATGATTTAGGTTTAGTCTTGAGAGAGGTTCTCTCCTCTCTCTCTTTAGGATTTAGGATTTAGGATTTTTCTTAGTTTTAGGAGTAACTCTCGATCCCAGGTTCAATATTCCTTTTACTTTTTAATTTCTCTTCTATTTTTGTTTACTCTGAAGCTTTTATTGTGTTTGATTGATGTTGCCTAATTGGCTGTTGATATTGTCCATGTTAGAATTGACATTTTTATTTAAGGATATTTGAGGTATTTCAGTTTATGATTGTTCCTTTTTATTATCCCCAATTTGAAGACAAATTTTATTCCAGCAGATTTAACTTCTTTTCCTTTTGGTCTTGGTTGAGAAATCAATAACTCAGGAGTTATCTTAGCTTAACATAATTGATAATTGTTATCTTTGCTAATTGGACTGAACTTCAATAATCCCAACCTTTTCTTAGGAAATAAATAGGATTCGAAGGTCAACTAATTTATCCCTTAACTTTCCTTTGTTTTAGCAAAGGTTAACTAAGTGGAATTAAGATTCAACTTTCATTATTATTGCTAAGAATAACAAAGTCTGGACTTCCAATTTCTCATACCTTGCCAAAGGTTTGCTTTACAGTATTTATTTATTTATTTTAATTGTCATTTAAATTATTTGCCATATTTATTCCTCATTCTCAAAACCCCAATTTTACCCTTTTCATAGCCAATAATAAGAACATACCTCCCTGCAATTCTTTGAGAAGACGACCCGAGGTTTAAATACTCGGTTATCAATTTTAAAAGGGGTTTGTTACTTGTGACAACCAAAACGTTTGTACGAAGGGATTTCTGTTGGTTTAGAATCTATATCTACAATGCGACTATTTTTATAAAATTCTTTCCTAGCAAAAATCCTAACGTCACCACTAGTCATGACCGGCGAAGTTTAGGTTGACTAGGATTACAATAATGAAAGCAGTTGACAACAATATTTTCTATTTTTGCCAATAATTACATCAAGGCTTCTATAAGAAAGTTTTCAAAATGAAATACATATACATCATAAAATTTTTCAGAATAAAGAAAGAGAGAAATCTAAGCAAAATATAAACAGAGCTCAAGATCTTTTCACCGTCTTCCAAACAAACTTCAAATCACTTTGGAGTATCAAGACCTGCATCTGAAAAATAATAGATAAATACACAATGAGAACCTCCGACCCATGGGTTTTCAGTACAGTAAAAATGCCAAGTAAATACAATATAAGGTAACGGAAACTCACTAAGTAATCTTAAACTTCCACATAACAATCTTTCCATGCTAGGTTCTCACTAATCCATGATTAGGTAACTATCTGAAGGGATTCTACTCTAATTCACTTTCTTCTTTATTTTCACAACTCACCAACTTTAACTAGAACAACCTTCAGATTGTTTGAACTCATTGATCCTATCTCAATACATCAAATTTCCACCCAAAGCAAGTGGAATCACTCTACTGTATCTACCCCGGGAGCTCAAATTATCTCATTCAATATTTATCTTTATTATTCATTCATTTCACCATTTCTTCTCATCAAGAACAGCCTTCAGCGTCAACCGACACTAGCATGAGGGACTTCTCAGATATGCAAACACAAGCAAGATAAACAAATAAACCACAAGTATAGTCAACTAAAGCAATTAGCACAAAGTCATTTAATATGCACAAATTAACAAGCCAAAAGTATAGCAAACCCAAACAAAGCAATTAAGTGCAAATGATGCATGTCTACCCTATGGCTAATGAGCTCATCTGTCAATTATACAGCCAAAACTCGACACACTTGGTAGCTAACCCGGATATCGTCTCTCAACAAGAAGGAATCCTCAACTTTCCAGGAGGGAATCCTTAACCTCCCATTTAGAGAGAGACTGTGATGTAATAATAGGGAATCCTAAACCTCACTCGTTCATATCACAGCCAAAAATTGAATCGAAGAAAATTCTCAACCTTCTCCATTCAATTTCCTGATGTAACAAGAGAGAAAATTCTCAACCTCGCCTGCCCACCGCAACAAGAGAGGGAATCATCATCCTCAGCTTGTCTATCACAACAAGAGAGAGAATCCTCAATCTTAACTTGCCTATATGTGAGCAGGATAAAGCCACCGTCCTCACCACAACAATTCAAATCTCAATTATAATGACAACACGAGAGAGGGAGTCCTCAACCTCAACTCGCCTATTCATTCTGGGATATACTGCCTGTCACATTCTTGGGATATAGTGCTCGACACACTTCTCAATCTTAATTTCATCAAAATCTTTATTTATTGTATATAACTTATAATCCGAAGGGAATCCTCAACCTCTCCAATCCGTCATCTATTTACCAAAATCAGGCTTTCTACTCCTCATCACATATTATCAAACTTGTACTCAATCTTATTTCACTTCATTCATAGTCATATTCATAATCAATGATCGTCATCTATTATTATCATAATCATTCTCATCTTCCTTAATCGAATTAATCATCATCTTTCCTCATCATGATGATCATCCTCATCATCCTCATTACATTTAATCCATCTTTCTTCAATTCACTAACTCAACTCATACATTCTCATTCTTAACTCTTCTACCCTCTATTATACCGGCTCTAGACTTATAACAGAATTTATAGAGGTTTAGAAGGCTCAAAAAATGGTTGAGAACTTAAAAATTCACTTTTCAGTAAAATAGGGGTGATTGTGTACGTATGCACATTTTACGCACGCATGAGTGTAAACTTGAAAATCTCGCGTACGCGGACCACCTTCGCATACGCTTGAGTTTCAAAAGACATGGTCGTGTACGTGAGCCACATTCACGTATGCAGGAGCACTTAGCCGAGCTAAATTCTCGCGTACGCATAAGTGTTTTTTGCATACGCATGCATACCAGGTTTTCAAAAGCTTATATGCTACAGAATTTAATTTTCCAGCCCGATTTTCAAACTTGTATAACTTTTTGTACAAAATTCATTTTTCAATCAATCTTGAACCGTTGGAAAGATTTTTAAATAAATTTTCATAAAAATCTAGTTTTATTGAATTCTCAACTCCGAGGATTGAGTTACGGCCCACCGAATTTGGTCAAAAATTCACTTTTACCCAAAAATAGAATTTTCCAATTTCCTCGAACCTCATAAACTCCTTCTCCCAAAATAAACCAAAACCATACAAAAGCAATTCCTACATAGTTTCAACATACATATCATCATTCTCTACCTCTCTAACCATTCATTAGCTAGCAATTTAACTTCCAATTATAAAATTATCAAAGCCTCATTTCTTCAACAATAAATTCCACAATCTCTAACTCAATCACAAACCTAATCATTCATTTCAACAATCTCCATCATTATTCAATAACTACCAACCCAACCAAATTTTACATCATGTTCTCACATTCAAATTCGTCAACTCATCAATTTCATCAATTTTAATCAATAACTCATAAACCACCAATCACTATTCACAACCAAATCCAACAACTCATCAATTGCAACATTTTAATTTCAACCAATCATGCAATTCAATCCTATTCTTAAGGGAATCTAGCCTAGGACTTCATCTCACATTACATGATATTTTAATAAAACTTAAATTGTACCTCTTAAGAAGCCAAAATCAACCTTCAAATCTTGAAATCCACTAAGTCCAAATTCCAATTTCACCTCCGCCAAGCTCAAGCACCACCAATAATTAATTCAATACCTCCAAAACTCAATCTACACTAATTTCACATAATATACATAATACTCAATAACTAAGGCTTCAATAACTAGGGCTACATAGGGAGAGTAGTCCTTACCTTTACCGACTGAATTTAGTGATGAAAACTAGCTAGAACTTAAGCTAGAGCTCCCCCTAAACACATGAATCACCAAGTTTCATGAACACACAAGCCAATAACGTGATTTTCAAACCAAAACCAAAACTAGAGATTGGTGAAGGAAGTGCTTACTAAAATGTTTAGATAGAATTGAAGATGGCGAGATAGGCTTCGCGTGGCCGCAAATGGTACGACGATCAAAGCTCTAGAGAGATAGTTATGGATCTTTGAAGATCACAAGGAGTTTATGGTTTTCTCTCTTCTTCCTCTCTTCTCCTCAGCCATGTATCTCTCTTCAAAGTGGAGAAATGTGTTGTTTTGTGTTGAAAAAGCGGGTTTATATAGTGTGGACTTGGACCCACTTGGGCCGGTTCACTCGATTTAGCTCAATGGCCCGATTTTGGGCTAAAACCTCTAAGATTAGTTTTTTAATGCGTATTCTAATTATTTTCACTTCCCCTATAATGAATTTTAATTTCTTAATCCTTTTCACTCATAAATATCTGGAGAAGTAATGCCAAAGGCATCAGGACATCGTGAATAGTGCGAAGGCAAGTTTCTCGAATCTGGAGTATCGCATCTCAGCGTTTTAGAAGACCTTACTTATGAAGTATACGGGGATTTGGTCATTTGCTCGTCTTCTTAGATGAGAGCTGCTGCTATCGCTTCCTCTATTATAGAAATGAAGAGGTAAAACGTCTCTCCCGTTCTTGGTCTTGAGAGTATGGGGGCTCTGCTAGTATTCTTTTGAAGTGCTGAAAAGCCTCTTCGCATTTAACATATGAACAATATGCCCTTTTCATGAGTTTGAAGAAAGGGATGGCTTTTTGGGCTGAGGCTCCGAGGAAGCATGAGAGAGCACTGAGTTGTGCCGTTAGTCTAAGGACATCCTTGAGGTTTACAGGGCTGCTCATCTCAAGGATGGTCTTACACTTTTCTAGGTTTGTTTCTACTCCTCATTGTGTGATCATGAAGCCCAGGAACTTCCCGACCTCCATGCCCAAGGTGCACTTTGTCAGGTTGAGGCACATTTCGTGCTTCCTTAGTGTACCAGTATAAGCTTTAGGTCGTCAATGACTTCCTCTCTAGTTTGAGTTTTGGCTATCATGTCGTCAATGTAGACCTCCAGTTTGGTCCTTGAGAGATCTTTAAAGATCTTGGTGACGAGCCGCTTGTAGGTAGCCTTGACATTTTTCAACTTAAAGGGCATGACTGTATATAGCAGTATGTGCCTTCGGGGGTTATGAACGCGGTTTTCTCCTCGTCTAGTCGGTGCATTGGTATTTGATTGTACCCGGAGCACGCATCCATAAAGCTGAGGTACTAGTGTCCCAAGGCAGCATCTACTACTCCATCAATGTTTGGCAAAGGGAAGGCGTCTTTTGGACAAGATTTGTTGAGGTCTGTGTAGTCGACGCACATTCGCCATTTGCTATTTACTTTTTTTACTAGGACGACGTTGGCTAGCCAGGTCGTGTAGGGGAGTTCTCGGATGAAGCCCACTTCAAGTAGGCTCTTGACTTTCTTTTTGAACTTGAACACTCGGTCTGTAGATATCTTTCTTCTTCTTTATGCTACTGGCTTGGCTTTGGAGTCAACGACCAATCGATGAGACATCAATTATGGGTCTATTCTTGGCATGTCAGTCGGGGTGAAGGCGAATAGGTTTTTGTTTTGCCTTAAGAGCTCTACGAGTTCGCCTTTTAGGCTAAAGGGCAAGTTTTTATTAATGAATGTGAATTCCTATCTATAATTTTTCCATGTCTTTCTCTGACTCTGGTCTCGGCTGGTCATCTTGTCGTGCGTCGAGGTCAGCTAGGAAGATCCCTGCCGCGTCTCAAGATTGCTTCCGGAGAGGTAGGCTAGCATTGTCGCACTCTACTATGACTTTCCGGTTACCGTGTATTGTTCCAATAGTGCCGTTGTTGGATTGAAATTTCATGATGAGAAACTTGGTGAATATGACGGCAAATAGGTCATTGATTATTTTTCTCTCCAAGATAATGTTGTAAGCTGTGGTGTTTTTAAGGACCACGAATTTGGAGAGTATGGATTACCTCTAGCTTCTAATTCCAATGGTTATTAGCAGTACGATGGATCTTTCTAGTTTGAGAAAGTTGTTTTCGAGTCCGGTCACTCTGTTGCAGTGACTTTGTAGATTTTCATTTCGGAGTCCAAGTTTGTCAAAGGCTGTTCTAAAGAGGATGTTGGAATTAGCTCCGGTGTCTACTAGTATTCGTTTTACTAATCCGATTCTGACCTTTATTGAGATGAGGAAGGGGGTATCCTCCGCTGAAGTGTCGTTTTGGAAATCATCAGGGGAGAATGTAATGGCTCCTAACAGACAGGGGGTCATGTCTCATCTTTCATCTAGTACTTGAAGATATTTTTCAGCTTTGACTTAGATTTTTTCGGTGCATCTTTTCCCGTAATCACATTCACTATTATAGTCGGGTCAATTTCTAGGCTTTCCTAGTGCGCTTGTCTCATCATCCTAGGATTGCACCCTTCTCGCTCTGGTGATCTTACACGTTCGACTTTTCGGGGTTCCCGGATGATCTTGGCAAAATCGGAAAGTTTACTATTTTGAATGTCTTGTTCTAGGGCATCTTTCTGGTCGAAGCAGTCTTGAGTTTTGTGGTTGTATCTCTTGTGATAGTCGCAATATAGGCTTTTATTACCGCCTGTTCATTCCTTCAATTGTCGTGCCTTCAGGAGGATGCCTCGCTCTGCTATCTGGTGATAGATTTCTACGATTAGGGCTGGTAGGGGTGTGTAGTTTGTGAATTTTTCCACTCTGGGTGGTCGGTTGGTGGAGGCAGGTCTTAAGTGCTCATTTGGGATTTCTTTGGGAGGGGTTTGCTTTATGGCATTGTCCTGCCATGGTGCTGCATATTGGCGGTCATGACTTGGCTGACCTCTTTGTTGTTTATGTACTCCCTTGCCACGTTCTGAATTTTGTGCATTATCCACACCGATTTGGTGGTTAGGTGCTTCCAAAAGTCTTCATTTATGAGTTCGTTAGTCAGACAAAAGCTGGCCACTGAGTTCGTGAGCCTGTCGACCATTAGGCACCGTCATTGAACCTGTCAAGGTACTTTCTTGTGGGTTTGTCTTGTCGTTGGGTGACTCCAAGCAGGATGATCGAGTGCTTAGCTTTGGCAATTCTAGTAGTAAATTGTGCCATAAACTTCCTGGAGATATCGTCAAAAACGGCGATCGAGTCGTTCGGCAGGGCGTTAAACCATGAATTCCCTGCATTGAACTGTATTGGCGGCTCCTTCTAGGTTCATCCTAGCTTCGAAAGTCATTAGGTGTTCCTAGGGGTCTTTTGTACTATTGTATTTCATATCGGTCGGTTTGTCAAAACCTTTTGGTAGCTTGGCTTTTAGGATTCTTTCAGAGAATGGGATGGCTCCTATTATGATATACTCACTTTTTGTCCTTTGGGATCTCGGCGCTGCCTTCTATCTTCATCGCTTTGTTGGCATTCTAGTTTGTGGGAGATGCTACGATTTTGGCGTTTAATATGATACCAATCAGGGGATTTATCATTTTGGGTTTCTCACCGTGATCGGCTTTTAGAGGTCGTTTGACTTGTATGCTCTAACTTGTATCGCTCTTTGGAATTTGGCCCTCTAGGGTCTGTACCCTCCCAAACAGCTCTTGAATGATCTGGATCGCCTTTTCTCCCAGGCCATCGGTATTTTTGGGAATCCAGTCTTCTCGTACTTGTACTACACTAGTTACCTTCCTGTGGGTTGGCGGGGGAGTATTACTTTATGGCTTATGTATTAGGTTTGGTGGGTCTGGTTTGTCGTGATGACTTAAGGATCGCTCCTCGAATTCTTCTGCCATGCTGTCAAGACTTGGCTGGTCCCCATAGATGGCGCCAATGTACAAGATGTCACTCGTACAGGTTGTGAGAGGGATCAGATACTAGCCGGTCTTGATGATGACATGTCGAACTCTTGGATTGGTAGGGGGTGATACCTGCAAAGACACTCCGATGCTCAAGTCAGAATAGATCTGAGATGTATAGGAGGGGATTAGTCACATACCTGAGGGAGTCCTTAGCTCCGTTTATATCATGGTTCTGAAAATCAGACCGGACTAGCCAGTCGAATCGGTTCAACTAGAACCGGCGATAAAAGTGGTCCGGTCCGCTGTCTATAACCACTGGAGAGAGAACCACCTCAAAACTACCGAACCAGCAGCTGGCAAGTTCGAATAAAATGACACCGTATTTTTATCTATATAAAAAAAAGCCAGAACCATTCGTGAACCAACCCCCCTTCTTCCCCCAATCATTCGTGCACTCCTTGGAGACCTCTATAGCAAAGCAAAACCCTAGCCCTTCATTGCTACCGCCGTCCCCAGGTCCTCGGTGCCACTTCTTCTTCCTCTTCCCTGTGTCCGGAACCCAGGTAGCTCGGCACGTCGTCTTCATCTTCGCTGGCTTCTCTGTTCGTGGCATGGAGCAACTCGCCATCGGTTTGCCGCTTGCCGTTGTCTCGCCTATCGCCTCGTCTCGCCAGTTGCCGTCCGTGTCTCTGTCGAAAGTTAGTGGCCCTGCTTTCACTTCTTCCTTTTAATTTTTGAATGTTTGGTATTCTTCTTCATTTGAAGTTCTGAAATTTTTGTTCTTGTAATATTTTGTAATTGCCTGTTGCTGATGGATTTGTCTTGTATTTACTGGTTGGTGATGGTTGTAAAAATTTTTTTTCAAATTTACTAATGGCTCGATAGCTCTGTTAGTATGTTTTAGTGTTTTACTATTTTGTAATTGTTGGAAAGTGATGGCTCTAAAATTTTTGTTCAAATTTACTGATGGCTCTGTTTTGTAATTACTAGTTGCTAAAGGCTCTTAATTTTTTTGTTCAAATTTACTGATGGCTTTGTTTGTAATTGCTGAATGAAGGTTTAGTGTTTTGTGGTTATTAGTTGATGTTTTGGTTTGTTTGTTGCTGAATGCTATAAGCAAAATTTAGATATGGTCTTGTTGATGATTTTTTTTATTTCTCATTATGCTGCGGCTATTTTTAATTTCATATTTGTTTTATTAATTTCAGTTATGAATAAGAGTATTAATCAAGAAGCAATTGCTGATAATAATGCATTTGTGAATAATAACTTGCCTGTCAATCCTCCTATTTCGAATGATGCTGCTAATCATAATCTCCCTAGTACTAACGATAGTCAGTCACAACGTTTTTCTAATTTACGGGGAAGAACAGATTTAGCCTGGAATATGTTACTCTACAAATAGTGAATAAAAAATCACAATATCAATGTTTATTTTATCTACAAGTTTTCAATGGAGGCAGAATTCACAGGATGAAGAAACATCTAGCAAAGATTATTGGAGACGTGAAAAAATGTCCTAAAGTTCCATATGATATGGAAAAACAGATGAAAAATTTAATGAAAGAAATTCAGACCAACAAAAACAAATGAAAAGTAAGTTTTAGTGAAAAGGGCGGTGATGAGGTAGAGGATGCAATTGATGAAGCAATAGCTCAAGAAGAACAGCAGCGTACTTCGAGTCAGCAAGTGGTTAGAGGCAATGCAAAAAAGAAAGCCAAAGTCATTCTTCCTATGTTTGTACCAAGAACAACTCCAGGAACTCAACCAAGTCTTAAAAGTGTTTTGAAAAACAAAGAGGCGATACACGAGGTTGATAAATGGTTTGCTTGGTGGCTTTGGATTGTAAAGTTCCATTTTATGTTGTGATGTTGCCATTTTTCCAAGATATGCTAGATGGTGTTGCTGATATTGGACCTGGTTACAAGGGTTCTTCTTATGATAAGTTAAGGGTTCACTTGTTAGCTGATCGTAAAAGAGAATGTCAAATGCTAGTTGATAGTTATAGGAGTGCATGGAGAGAAACTCGATGTACCCTCATGGCTGGTGGTTGGACAGATCAAAGATAAAGAACGTTAATTAATTTCCTGGTATATTATTCTAAAGGTTTGTGCCTTGGGAAATCGATAGATGCTTCTAGTATCATAAAAAATGCTTCACACTTGTACAGTTTGTTTTCTGAGGTGATTGAATGGATTGACCCTGATAATATTGTGCATGTTATGACTGACAATACGGCCAATTATGTTACTGCTGGTAGGCTTATTGGTGCACGAAATTGCAATCACACTTTGCAATCCCGCACAACTAACCAGCAAGTGCACTGGGTCGTCCAAGTAATACCTTACGTGAGTAAGGGTCGATCCCACGGAGATTGTTGGCTTGAAGCAAGCTATGGTTATCTTGTAACTCTTAGTCAGGATATCAAAGATTATCAGGATTGATTGTAAAAAAAAACAAAAGAACATAAAACAGGTACTTGAATTGCAGTGATGGAGAATAGGTTGAGGTTTTGGAGATGCTCTGTCTTTTGAACCTCTGCTTTCCTACTGTCTTCTTCTTCAAACACGCAAGGCTCCTTCCATGGCAAGCTATATGTAGGGTTTCACCGTTGTCAATGGCTACCTCCCATTCTCTCAGTGGAAATGTTCAACGCACCCTGTCACAGCACGGCTATCCAGCTGTCGGTTCTCGATCATGTCGGAATAGAATCCAGTGATTCTTTTGCGTCTGTCACTAACGCCCCACAATCGCGAGTTTGAAGCTCGTCACAGTCATTCAATCATTGAATCCTACTCAGAATGCCACAGACAAGGTTTAGACCTTCCGGATTCTCTTGAATGCCGCCATCAATTCTAGCTTATACCACGAAGATTCTGATTAAGGAATCCAAGAGATATCTACTCAATCTAAGATAGAACGGAGGGGGTTGTCAGGCACGCGTTCATAATTGAGAATATGATGAGTGTCACGGATCATCACATTCATCCGGGTTAAGAACAAGTGATATCTTAGAACGGAAGCAAGCATGATTGAATAAGAAACAGTAGTAATTGCATTAATCCATCAAGACACAGCAGAGCTCCTCACCCCCAACCATGGGGTTTAGAGACTCATGCTATAGAAGATACAATGAGAAACGTGTAAAGTGTCATGAGGTACAGATACAATGTCAAAAGATCCTATTAATAGTGAACTAGTGATCTAGGATTTACAGAAATGAGTAAATGACAGAAAAATCCACTTCCGGGCCCACTTGGTGTGTGCTTGGACTGAGCATTGAAGCATTTTCGTGTAGAGACTCTTCCTAGAGTTAAACGCCAGCTTTTATGCCAGTTTGGGCGTTTAACTCCAATTTTTATGCTAGTTCCAGCGTTAAACGCTGGGAATTCTGAAGCTGATTTGCAACGCCAGTTTGGGCCATTAAATCTCGGGCAAAGTATGGACTATTATACATTGCTGGAAAGCCCAAGATGTCTACTTTTCAACGCTATTGAGAGCGCGCCAATTGAGCTTCTGTAGCTCCAGAAAATCCACTTCGAGTGCAGGGAGGTCAGAATCCAACAGCATCTGCAGTCCTTTTACCCTCGGAATCAGATTTTTGCTCAGATCCCTCAATTTCAGACAGAAAATACCTGAAATCACAAAACACACAAACTCATAGTAAAGTCCAGAAAAGTGAATTTTAATTAAAAACTAATAAAAATATACTAAAAACTAACTAAATCATCCTAAAAACATACTAAAAACAGTGCCAAAAAGCGTATAAATTATCCGCTCATCACAACACCAAACTTAAATTGTTGCTTGTCCCCAAGCAACTGAAAATTAAAATAGAATAAAAAGAAGAGAATATACTATAGACTCCAAAATATCAAAGAAACATAGTTCCAATTAGATGAGCGGGACTAGTAGCTTTTTGCTTCCGAACAGTTTTGGCACCTCGCTTTATCCTTTGAGGTTCAGAATGATTGGCATCTATAGGAACTCAGAATTCAGATAGTGTTATTGATTCTCCTAGTTAGGTATGATGATTCTTGAACACAGCTACTTTATGAGTCTTGGCCGTGGCCCAAAGCACTCTGTCTTCCAGTATTACCACCGGATACATACATGCCACAGACACATGATTGGGTGAACCTTCTCAGATTGTGACTCAGCTTTGCTAGAGTCCCCAATTAGAGGTGTCCAGGGTTCTTAAGCACACTCTTTTGCCTTGGATCACAACTTTATTTCTACCCTTGCCTTTTGGTTTAAAGGGCTATTGGCTTTTTCTGCTTGCTTTTTCTTTTTCTCTTCTATTTTTTTCGTTTTTTTTTAATTCACTGATTTTTCTTGCTTCAAGAATCATTTGATGATTTTTCAAATCCTCAATAACAGTTCTCCTTTTCCATCATTCTTTCAAGAGCCAACAATTTTAACATTCTTAAAACAACAAATTCAAAAGGCATATGCACTGTTCAAGCATTCATTCAGAAAACAAAAAGTATTGTCACAACATCAAACTAATTCAACTAGTTTCAAAGATAAATTCGAAATCCTGTACTTCTTGTTCTTTTGTGATTAAAGCACTTTTCATTTAAGAGAGGTGATGGATTCATAGGACATTCATAGCTTTAAGACATGAATTTTAAATTTTATTAATCATGAATTAAGAACAAAACTCAGAAACAGATATAAGATAAGACTAATAGTAATATAAAACAAAAAATTTAAATAGGCTCCTAATGATAGAGGTTATCACAGAGTTAAGACTCAACAACCTTGATTTTGAGAAGTGGATGCTCCCTCAACTTGAGGGGAGAGCTTTTGGCGTTTCATCTCTTGAAGTTCACGTCCCTGCTTCTCTTGTTCCTTCAGCAATTTGCAGAGCATGCAGTTCTGATTCTGCTGTTCTTCCTTAAGTTGCTCCATAGTTTCTTGCAACTTGGTGATAGATGCTTCTAGGCTGGTCCAGTAGTCAATCTCAGGAAATTCAGGGAGGAACTCCTGCGCCCTCTTTTTGATAGAGTTGTCTTGCATTTGTCCTTCTATTGACTTCTTGGTGATTGGATGTTCAATGGGTATTAAATTCATCTACTCCCATCTTGACCCCAGCCTCTTTACAGAGCAAAGAGATCAAGCTTGGGTACACCAGTTTGGCTTCAGTGGAATTCTTGTTTGCAATTGTGTAGATCTCACAAGCAATCAGATGATGAACCTCCACTTCTTTTCCAAGCATAATGCAATGAATCATCACTGCTCTCTTGATGGTAACCTCAGAACGGTTGCTAGTGGGTAATATGGAACGCCCAATAAAGTCTAGCCAACCTCTTGCAATTGGTTTGAGGTCTCCCCTCTTGAGTTGGTTTAGGACACCTTTTGAATTGGTTATCCATTTAGTTCCAGGGAGGCATATGTCCTCTAGAACTTGATCCAACCCTTTATCTGCTCTCACCATCCTCCTATTAAAGGATTCAGGATCATCATGCAGTTGAGGTAATTTGAAGACCTCTCTTATTTTGTCCAGATGGAAGTAAATAATTCTCCCTCTGACCATGGTTCTGTAGGTATGAAAAGCAGTTCCAGTCATTCTCTGCTTATCTGTCAGCCACAGATTTGAGTAGAATTCCTGAACCATGTTCCTTCCAACCTTTGTCTCAGGGTTGGTTAGAACTTCCCATCCTCTATTTCGAATTTGCTCTTGGATCTCCGGATATTCATCTTCTTTCAGATTGAATTTGACTTCCGGGATCACTGACCTCAGACCCATTATTTTGTGGTAATGGTCTGCATGTTCTTTGGTTAAGAACTTCTCTTGACTCCAAACATCCTTTGGATTATTCTCTTTCTTGCCTCTTGAATTGGTTTGTTTTCCTCTAGGAGCCATGATCTTGATAAATCTTGGCCTAGTGATCACGGAAAGCACACCAAACTTAGAGGTTTGCTTGTCCTCAAGCAAAAGAAGGCAAAGAGGGGAGAGAGAAGGAGAGCAAATTCGAATGGTGTGGGGAAGGAGGGTGGCCGAATGTGTTTAAATAGGAGAGGAGGAGAAATATTCGAAAATTTGAAGGAGATTTGAGAAGATATGGAAAGAATTTGAGGAGATAATTGAGTTTTTTGAAAGAGTCTAGGAAAGAATTTGAAATAGATTTGAAGAAGATTCTAATTTTTGAGATTGGGGGTGAATAATGAAAATTTGTAATGTGTTTATGGAGAAAGATATGGATCAAAACAAGAAATTTTGAAAAAAATTAAAGTGGGAAACAAAATCTCCTCCCCCTGCCTTTCTGGCGTTAAACGCCCAGAATGGTATCCATTCTGGCGTTTAACGCCCACTTGGTGGCCTATTTGGGCATTTAACGCCCAGCCAGGTATCCTGGCTGGCGTTAAACGCCAGAAATCCCTTTATCACTGGGCGTTTTGCTAAACGCCCAGGATGCTACACACCTGGCGTTAAATGCCCAGAATGATGCCCATTCTGGCGTTTAACGCCCAAAATGGCACAATTACTGGCGTTAAACGCCCAGAATGGTGCCCATTCTGGCGTTTAACGCCCAGAATGCCCCTTACTGGTGTTTTTTTGCCAGTAAGCTATTTTTCTCTGCTTTTTGCACTGAATCCTTCTATAACTCTGTGAATTCCTTCAATTTTAATAATTGCCTTTTAGGAATATGTATCAAACCTTGATTAGACAGAACTGATGCCCTTCTAATCACTGGGTTGCCTCCCAGTAAGCGCTTCTTTACCGTCTTTAGCTGGACCTTCACTGAAAATCACTCAAGTCTCAGTTTTGAGCATTCTTGCTCAAAGTTGCTTTCAAGATAGTGCTTGATCCTCTGTCCATTGATAATGAACTTCTTGTCAGAATCATTATCCTGAAGCTCAATATATCCATATGGTGATACTCCTGTAATCACATATGGACCCCTCCAGCGGGACTTAAGCTTTCCTGGAAACAGTCTGAGCCTAGAGTTGAAGAGCAGGACCTTTTGTCCTGGCTCAAAGACTCTGGATGACAATTTCTTGTCATGCCATTTCTTTGCCTTTTCTTTATAGATTTTTGCATTTTCAAAGGCATTGAGTCTGAATTCCTCTAGCTCGTTTAGCTGGAGCAATCTTTTTTCACCAGCTAACTTAGCATCCATGTTTAGGAATCTGGTTGCCCAGTAGGCTTTATGTTCCAGTTCCACGGGCAGATGACAGGCCTTCCCATACACCAGTTGGTATGGAGAGGTTCCTATAGGAGTCTTGTATGCTGTTCTGTATGCCCACAGAGCATCATCCAAGCTCTTTGCCCAATCCTTTCTACGGGCAATAACAGTCCGTTCTAGGATTCTTTTGAGCTCTCTGTTAGAGACCTCAGCTTGCCCATTTGTCTGTGGGTGATACGGAGTTGCTACTTTGTGGCTAATTTCATATCTAACCATAGCAGAGTATAGTTGTTTATTGCAGAAATGAGTGCCCCCATCACTGATCAGTACTCTGGGAACACCAAACCTACTGAAGATGTGTTTCTGGAGGAATTTCAGCACGGTCTTAGTATCATTATTGGGTGTGGCAATTGCTTCCACCCATTTAGATACATAGTCTACTGCCACTAGAATATAAGTGTTTGAGTATGATGGTGGGAAGGGACCCATGAAGTCAATTCCCCATACATCAAACAATTCAATCTCTAAGATCCCTTGCTGAGGCATGGCGTAACCATGAGGCAAGTTACCAGTTCTTTGGCAACTGTCACAGTTACGCACAAACTCTCGGGCATCTCTATAGAGAGTAGGCCAGTAGAATCCGCATTGGAGGACCTTGGCTGCTGTTCGCTCACCTCCAAAGTGTCCTCCATATTGTGATCCATGGCAATGCCACAGGATTCTTTGTGCTTCCTCTCTGGGTACACATCTGCGGATTATTCCGTCTGCACATCTCTTAAAGAGATAAGGCTCATCCCATAGGTAGTACTTGGCATCAGAAATCAATTTCTTTCTTTGCACTCTGCTGTACTCCCGGGGTATGAACCTCACAGCTTTATAATTTGCAATATCTGCAAACCATGGAGCTTCCTGAATGGCAAAGAGTTGCTCATCTGGGAAGGTCTCAGAGATCTCAGTAGAAGGGAGGGACGCCCCAGCTACTGGCTCTAGTCGGGACAGATGATCAGCTACTTGGTTTTCTGTCCCTTTTCTGTCTCTTATCTCTATATCAAACTCTTGCATAAGCAATACCCACCTTATGAGCTTGGGTTTTGAATCCTGCTTTGTGAGTAAGTACTTAAGAGTAGCATGGTCAGTGTACACAATCACTTTTGATCCTACTAAATAGGATTTAAATTTGTCAATGGCATAGACCACTGTAAGTAACTCTTTTTCTGTGGTTGTGTAGTTCTTCTGTGCGTCATTTAGAACACGGCTAGCATAATAAATGACGTGCAGAAGCTTGTTATGCCTCTGTCCCAACACTGCACCAATGGCATGGTCACTGGCATCACACATTAATTCGAATGGTAATGTCCAGTCTGGTGCAGAGATGACTGGTGCTGTGACCAGCTTAGCTTTCAGGGTCTCAAATGCCTGCAGACACTGTGTGTCAAACACAAATGGTGTGTCAGCAGCTAGCAGATTGCTCAGAGGTTTTGCAATTTTCGAAAAATCCTTTATAAACCTTCTGTAGAATCCTGCATGCCCCAGAAAGCTTCTGATTGCCTTAACATTGGCAGGTAGTGGTAATTTTTCAATTACTTCTACCTTTGCCTTATCTACCTCTATTCCCCTGCTTGAAATTTTGTGCCCTAGGACAATTCCTTCAGTCACCATAAAGTGACATTTCTCCCAGTTTAAAACCAGGTTAGTCTCTTGGCACCTTTTCAGGACAAGTGCTAGGTGGTTAAGACAGGAGCTGAATGAATCTCCATATACTGAGAAGTCATCCATGAAGACTTCCAGGAATTTCTCCACCATATCAGAGAAGATGGATAGCATGCATCTCTGAAAAGTGGCAGGAGCATTACACAGACCAAAAGGCATCCTCCTGTAGGCAAACACGCCAGAAGGGCAAGTGAATGCTGTTTTCTCTTGGTCCTGAGGATCTACTGCAATTTGGTTGTAGCCTGAATAGCCATCCAAAAAGCAGTAATAATCATGCCCAGCTAGTCTTTCTAGCATTTGGTCTATGAATGGCAAAGGAAAATGATCCTTTCTGGTGGCGGTATTGAGCCTTCTGTAGTCAATACACATGCGCCACCCTGTGACTGTTCTTGTAGGAACCAGTTCATTTTTTTCATTATGAACTACTGTCATGCCTCCCTTCTTGGGGACAACTTGGACAGGGCTCACCCAAGGGCTATCAGAAATAGGATAAATAATCCCAGCCTCTAGTAATTTAGTGACCTCTTTCTGCACCACCTCCTTCATGGCTGGATTTAGCCGCCTTTGTGGTTGGACCACTGGTTTGGCATTATCCTCCAATAGGATCTTGTGCATGCATCTTGCTGGGCTAATGCCCTTAAGATCACTTATGGACCACCCAAGAGCTGTCTTGTGTGTCCTTAGCACTTGAATCAGTCTTCCTCTTCCTGTGGATTTAAAGCAGAGCTTATAATCACTGGAAAAGTGCCACCTTCTCCCAAAAATGCATACTTCAGGGATGGTGGTAGTGGTTTGAGTTCAGGTTTTGGAGGCTTATCCTCCTCCTGAGGAATTTTCAAAATTTCTTTTGTTTCCTCTGGTTCTTCCTGATCAGGCTGAGCATCCCTGAAGATGTCCTCAAGCTCTGATTCTAATCTTTCAGTCATATTGATCTCTTCCACCAAAGAGTCAATAATGTCAGCGCCCATGCAGTCATTTGGTGTGTCTGGATGCTGCATGGCTTTTACAGCATTCAACTTGAACTCATCCTCATTGACTCTTAGGGTTACTTCCCCTTTTTGTACATCAATGAGAGTTCGTCCAGTTGCTAGGAAAGGTCTTCCTAGAATGAGAGTTGCACTCTTGTGCTCCTCCATTTCCAGCACTACAAAGTCAGTTGGAAAGGCAAATGGCCCAACCTTGACAATCATGTCCTCAATTATGCCTGATGGATATTTAATGGAGCCATCAGCAAGTTGGAGGCATATCCGGGTTGGTTTGACTTCTTCAGTCAACCCAAGCTTTCTGATAGTGGATGCAGGTATTAGATTGATACTTGCTCCCAGATCACACAGGGCTATCTTGGTGCAAGCACCTTCTAATGTGCATGGTATCATAAAGCTTCCTGGATCTTGAAGCTTTTCTGGTAAGCTTTTCAGAATGACTGCACTGCATTCTTCAGTGAGAAACACTTTTTCAGTTTCTCTCCAATCCTTCTTATGGCTTAAGATCTCTTTCATGAACTTAGCATAAGAAGGTATTTGCTCAAGTGCCTCTGCAAACGAAATCTTTATTTCAAGAGTCCTCAGATAGTCTGCAAAGCGGGCAAATTGCTTATCCTGTTCCGCTTGGCGGAGTTTCTGTGGATAAAGCATCTTGGCTTTATATTCTTCAACCTTAGTTGCTGCAGGTTTATTCCTTACAGAGGTGGTTGGAGAAATCTTTTTAGAGGGGTTACTATCAGCACTCTCAGGTGTCTGGTTCCCCTTTTGCGTTTGAACGCCAGGATTGGGTGGAAAATGGGCGTTTAACGCCAACTTTTCCCCCTTTTCTGGCGTTTGAACGCCAGAACTGGGCAGGGAATGGGTGTTTAACGCCAGCTTTCCCTCTTTTTCTGGCGTTTGAACGCCAATAGTATTCCTCTCTGGGCTCTTACTGTCCTTAGAGGGATTTTGGATAGTGGTTTGGCTATCCTCTGTTAATTGTTCCTTTACTGACTTTTTGCTACTTTGAGCAGTGTCATTCAGTGTCTTCCCACTCCTCAGTTGAACTGCTTGGCATTCTTCTGTTATTTGTTTAGATAGCTGCTGTTTTGCCTGATTCAACTGTGATTCCATGTTCTTGTTAGCAATTTTAGTCTCTTGGAGCATCTCTTTAAATTCTGCTAATTGTTTTGTCATCAGGTGTAATTGTTGAGTAAGCTCAACCATCTGTTCTTGAGGACTAGGATCAGTGGCTAATGCCATAACTTCTTCTTTTGTAGAGGACTCATGGCTAGAGTACAAATATTGATTTCTAGCAACAGTATCTATGAGCTCTTGAGCCTCTTCAATAGTCTTCCTCATATGTATAGATCCACCAGCTGAGTGGTCTAGAGACATCTGAGCTTTTTCTGTAAGCCCATAGTAAAAGATGTCCAACTGTACCCACTCTGAAAACATTTCAGAGGGGCATTTTCTCAGCATACCCCTATACCTCTCCCAGGCATTATAAAGGGATTCATTATCCTCTTGTTTAAAGCCTTGGATGTCCAGCCTTAGCTGTGTCATCCTTTTTAGAGGGTAAAAGTGATTCAGGAATTTGTCTGATAATTGTTTCCATGTCTTTATGCTTGCTGTAGGTTGGTTATTCAACCACTTCTTAGCTTGATCTTTTACAGCAAATGGAAACAGTAATAATCTGTAGACATCCTGATCCACCTCTTTATCACGTACTGTGTCAGCAATTTGTAAGAACTGTGCCAGAAACTCAGTAGGTTCTTCCTGTGGAAGACCGAAATACTGGCAATTTTGCTGCACCATGATAATGAGTTGAGGGTTTAGCTCAAAGCTGCTTGCTTTGATGGGAGGTATACAGATGCTACTCCCATATGCAGCTGTAATGGGGTTGGCATATGACCCCAGAGTCCTTTTGGACTGGTCATTCCCATTTATGTCCATATTTGGGAAAAGGGAATTGATGTGAATAGTAATCAAGATATATATGTATATATATTTTTTTTGAAAAGAGGAAAGATGAAAACAACAAAGAGACACCAAACTTAAAATTTTTCAGAAAATCAAACATGAATTTTCGAAATTTTAAAGAGAAACACAAAGAAGACACCAAACTTAGAATTTTAAAAGATCAAAAAGGGACTAAGGACTTGCAAATTCGAAAATTAAAAGAAAAATAGAAGCATGCAATTGACACCAAACTTAAAATATGAAATTATACTTAAATAAAAGACTCTAAACCAACAAAAACAAAACGGTCCTAATCTAAGCAACAAGATAAGCCGTCAATTGTCCAAACTCAAACAATCCCCGGCAACGGCGCCAAAAACTTGGTGCACGAAATTGCAATCACACTTTGCAATCCCGCACAACTAACCAGCAAGTGCACTGGGTCGTCCAAGTAATACCTTACGTGAGTAAGGGTCGATCCCACGGAGATTGTCGGCTTGAAGCAAGCTATGGTTACCTTGTAACTCTTAGCCAGGATATCAAAGATTATCAGAATTGATTGTAAAAAAAACAAAAGAACATAAAACAGGTACTTGAATTGCAGTGATGGAGAATAGGTTGAGGTTTTGGAGATGCTCTGTCTTTTGAACCTCTGCTTTCCTACTGTCTTCTTCTTCAAACACACAAGGCTCCTTCCATGGCAAGCTGTATGTAGGGTTTCACCATTGTCAATGGCTACCTCCCATCCTCTCAGTGGAAATGTTCAACGCACCCTGTCACGGCACGGCTATCCAGCTATCGGTTCTCGATCATGTCGGAATAGAATCCAGTGATTCTTTTGCGTCTGTCACTAACGCCCCACAATCGCGAGTTTGAAGCTCGTCACAGTCATTCAATCATTGAATCCTACTCAGAATACCACAGACAAGGTTTAGACCTTCCGGATTCTCTTGAATGCCGCCATCAATTCTAGCTTATACCACGAAGATTCTGATTAAGGAATCCAAGAGATATCTACTCAATCTAAGATAGAACGGAGGTGGTTGTCAGGCACGCATTCATAGTTGAGAATATGATGAGTGTCACGGATCATCACATTCATCCGGGTTAAGAACAAGTGATATCTTAGAACGGAAGCAAGCATGATTGAATAAGAAACAGTAGTAATTGCATTAATCCATCAAGACACAGCAGAGCTCCTCACCCCCAACCATGGGGTTTAGAGACTCATGCTGTAGAAGATACAATGAGAAACGTGTAAAGTGTCATGAGGTACAGATACAATGTCAAAAGATCCTATTAATAGTGAACTAGTGATCTAGGGTTTACAGAAATGAGTAAATGACAGAAAAATCCACTTCCGGGCCCACTTGGTGTGTGCTTGGGCTGAGCATTGAAGCATTTTCGTGTAGAGACTCTTCCTGGAGTTAAACGCCAGCTTTTATGCCAGTTTGGACGTATAACTCCAATTTTTATGCCAGTTCCAGCGTTAAACGCTGGGAATTCTGAAGCTGATTTGCAACGCCGGTTTGGGCCATCAAATCTCGGGCAAAGTATGGACTATTATACATTTCTGGAAAGCCCAGGATGTCTACTTTCCAACGCCGTTGAGAGCGCGCCAATTGAGCTTCTGTAGCTCCAGAAAATCCACTTCGAGTGCAGGGAGGTCAGAATCCAACAGCATCTGCAGTCCTTTTAGCCTCTGAATCAGATTTTTGTTCAGATCCCTCAATTTCAGACAGAAAATACCTGAAATCACAGAAAACACACAAACTCATAGTAAAGTCCAGAAAAGTGAATTTTAATTAAAAACTAATAAAAATATACTAAAAACTAACTAAATCATCCTAAAAACATACTAAAAACAATGCCAAAAAGCGTATAAATTATCCGCTCATCACTTATCAATCAGAAATATGATAATATCTATTAGTCACCATGTGCTACTCATTGTCTTAATCTTATTTTGAAAGATATAAGCAGCATGGCGCATATTTCTAACCTTGCAACATGTGCTTCAAAGATCACAGTATTTGTGTACAATCATATGATTTTCTTATCTTAGTTTAGAAAAAGGCCTAATTGGAGAGAAATTGTATGTCCTGGTGCAACCCATTTTGCAACCGTGTTTATCACATTGAAGAGCATCTTTGAGCATAAAACAGATTCGCAAGCATTCATTGTAGATTCATTCTTTACTGGTCACAAATTAGGAATGAGTGCTACTGGTAGAGTTGTGAGAGCTATTATTTTGGATAGCAAATTTTGAGATGATTGCTTTACTGCATATAAACTTGTAGGCCCTCTGATTAAATTGCTGAGACTTGTTGATGCTGATAACAAACCATCTTTGGGATATGTTTATGAAGGAATGCTAAGGGCAGAAGATGCAATTAAAAATATGTTTAAGCAAAACAAGACTGCATATCAGCCGTACAAAGATATTATCAACTCAAAATGGGACAAGCATTTGAAGAAAGATCTTCATGCGACAGCTTACTTCCTGAATCCTGCATTCTTTTTTAATGAAAATTATAAAGAAGCACCTGATGTTATGCGAGATTTGCTTGATCTTGTTACCTTGTATTGAAAGTGTAACAATTTGGATTCAGTTGAGGCAATAAAAGAAATATATTTATATAGAGATCGGAAGGAAAGCTTTGATAGACGAGAAGCTATTCTAGCTATATCCAAACTTAAGCCTGGTAAGAATATTTGAATATTTGTTTAAGTAATAGTAACTTGTTTTATGCTTTTATGTTCTTAATTGATAACTTCTAATATGTTATGGTTTTATAATTGGTAGATGAATGGTGGAGGTTATTCGGTAGTTCTGCTCCATGTTTACAAAAAATAGCTGTTCGCATTCTTAGTCAATCATCTGCTTCTTCTGGGTGTGAAAGAAATTGGAGTCTTTTTTACTAGATTCATACAAAAAGAAGAAATAGATTGGAACATGATAGACTGAATGATATTGTTTATGTTACTTATAATTTGCGTCTTAAATTCAGGTAATATATGTTTCATGCAATATTATATTATTTCATATGTAATCTTCATCATAACAAATTTGTAAATTATTAATTATTCATATATTGTATTTAACTTTTTAGGAAGGAAAAAAAAGAAAGCAAAAGATACAATATAATCCAATTGATTATGAAAGCATCAATTTAGTTGATTTTGGGTGACGGAAGAGGTTGTAGACAAAGAGTCTGATCTTCTTAGTAATTTCGATGACTTATTGCGTGAGTATTATAGTTTATTTTCTAATGATTTATTAGAATGTTTTTAGTTTATAATATAATATAATATGTGTATTTTATTAGGTGATATTGATGCTGATTTATATCAAAGTAGCGGTGGTAATAGTGGTCTTTATGCTGCATCTCTTGATTCTTCTGCTCAAGAGGGTGGAAATGAAGGTGAAGATGATCCCACCGAAGCAAATTTGCAACAAGTTCTTGCGGATTTTGATGATTAATAAATCATGATGTTGGGATTTAATATTTAGATATATTTTTTTACTATTTAACTTTTGAGTTTGTATTTTGATAAGATCATATGAATTTGGTTGATGATATTTTATATAATGTTTTAAATTTCGAAGATATTTTAAGATATATATTAGACTATAATTATATTTTAGAATGTTTATTTATAATTTATTTATTATTCTATTCTAAAATAGTTTTTTCAGTTGAACCACCGGTTAGACCGGTTGGACTAGTGAACCAGTGAACTAGTGACTAGAGCAGTTTGATGACCGGTCCAATTCTCAGAACCTTGGTTTAAATAATGTGTAGTTGTTATCTTATCTTGTTGGCCAAGATAGGATAAAGGAGGTATTTGAATTTGGATGTTAGACCAGAAATTCCTACGTCGGTTTGCGATTACTTGGCCTGGGGCCGTGGTGGTGACCTAAGCCCGGGTAACCAAGTTCGGCGAAAGGACCTGAATACCGGATTTAGAATAATCACCAATGCAAATATCATCAACATTAATATTATTTTAATTTATTTCTTATTCAATGCTATTTTTTTTAAATATTTTCGTACTACAAATACTTTTTTTTCTATGATATCTTTTTCAGCAATAGACTCTAATTTCTCTACTTAATCATCATTGATAAAGAAATTTTTAAAAAATAAACTTATTAATAATTTACGAGAGTTTACAATCTTCACAAATTACAAATAAAACTTCTATAAAACTAATTTTTATTATTATTTAACCAATTTTTTGAAAAAAATTAAAAAAAATGGAGAAGAACCAGGTTGAATTTTACTATAAATAATATAATGCAATGTAATGTAATACATACCAGCATCGTTCCTCCTTTACACTGAGCAGCACCAAGAGCTCTACGAGTTCATCCAACTCCTTAGAGGAGTGCCCACCATTTCCAACAGCCTTCGCGGCTTCCTCCCTCAACCACTTTGCCTTCCTCCTCCGTGGGTTTTCCGGCCCCATCGTGCCTGCAATGGCCCGGCCCAACTCATCCGGATCGGGTGTCAAACTGGCCCCCTCGCACACCGTCACGCCCACCCCCATGTCTTTCACCAATAGCCTGGCGTTCACGAACTGGTCAGCCTCCATGGGCCACCCAAGAATCATGACTCCCTCCGTCACAGCCTCCAGCACCGAGTTCCACCCACAGTGGCTCAAGAACCCGCCCACGGCCCGGTGGCCCAAAATCACCACCTGCGGAGCCCAGGTCCTCACCACAAGACCACGACCCGAAACCCGTTCAGCAAACCCATCTGGTACGGGTCCGCACCCTTCCTTCACGACCCAAACGAATGGGATCATCGATCTTTCCAATCCTAAAGCAAGCCCTTCCATTTGTTGCTTTGATAACACTTTCTGACTCCCAAAGCAAACATACAAAACTGCACCCTCCTCCCACTTATTCAACCACCTCAGCAAAGTGTCATGTCCTTTTTCGTTCAGGCTCTGGTCGGCCCGATTGAAACCCAACGGGCCGACAGCAAGGACCCTTCCGGGTTTTAAGCCAGCTCGAAGGTGGTTCAAATATGGTTCTTCCAAGGCCTGGAACGTGTTGAACACCGATGCCCAGCTTGTGGGATTCGCAAATGCGAATCCCTCTTTGACCAGCTCGGCGTCCGGGTCAGAATCCTTGTATCGGAGGAAAATGGAAGGAAGATGCTCCCGCGGAAACGATGGTGTTCCGGGGAGGCCAGGGAACTCAAACTCTGTGGTTTGTGGCGGAAGGGGAAGGAGGTTCCGCCAGCAGTGGTGGGAGACGGCGGTGAGGAAGGCGCCGGAGGAGAAGAATGCAATTCTCTTGATACCCATTTTGTCAGCGATTTGTTGAGTCCATCCAAGGAAGAAATCAGAGATGAGAGCCAAAGGGGGGTTGGTTTGGGATCTAAACCACTGGATGATTGGGGTTTGGAGTTTAGAGAGGGCGTTGATGAAAGGGTAGTTTCCAGTGTTACCAACCTCACTGACGTTTTCTGCACCCGCGGGGAGGTTGGGGTGAGAAGGGAAAGGGAGCGAAAGGTTGAGAGATTGTTTGGTGTGATTATTATGGTGATGGTGAGACCGTATAGTGCTAGTTTGTGGGTGAGGTCTAGGAGCGGGAGCATGTGGCCTTGAGCAGGGTATGGGAACACCAGGATGTGAGGCTTGGACATGGTAGCGTCGTGTGAAGACCTAACTTAAGAGCGGTGATGCCAATGATTTTTCTTTTGACAGGGTGATGCCAATGTTGGCTTCTTAAAAACAGTTTCAAATGTATTTTTTACATTCTTTCATCATTTAATGCTATTACTTGTATGATTTCACTATCATTTATTAATGTGTGATGCACTCGAATATTGAATATTATAATGTTTATAATTTAATGTATAATTTTTATTTAATTTATGAGCAATGCTAGAGGTCAGCAACTTTTGTGATTAGTAGCCATCAAATAGTCATCAATGGTGATTTAATGGTGTGAGATTGATATGAGATTTCATCCAATGACTCACCTTTCTCTGCTGGTTACATGCTGGCTAAAATCCAATAAAATTGCTGGTCTCCTAGACTTTTCCTTAATTTATTTGTTATGAATTTATGATAAATTTTAAATATTTAATAATTATTTATTTTTATATTTTTAGAATTAACTATTAATTTTAAATTTTTTAATAAATTAAATAAATATTTTTAGATATTATAGCAATTATTTTTTAATAAACCTTTAAATCGGGAAATTTTGTATTCTATAATGCTAGAAAAAGTTGGGGAGTGGATCATTTCTAGTAAAAAAAAAATTGGATAATATCTAGTGTAATATCTTATTTTTTATTGTTTTTTTATTTAATTTTTGTCCTACTTTTAAAATTAAATGTAAAAAATCATACTTTATTTTTTTAAATATTAAAAAAATAAAGAGGATTCATTCTCAAAAAGTTGGGTGCTACATTTTTATGGGCACGTGTTTTTTGGTAGTTGAAGCAAGAGATAATAGCATCCTACGCAGGGACGGACCCAAGCACAGCAATGAGGGGGCACTTGTCCCCACAGTGTTATTAATTTTGTTTTAAAAATATAATTATATATAATATGCCCCCACTTTAAATTTTAAATGACCCCATTACAAATAAAATAAATTCAATTAGCTAAAGTTTTAAATTTATTTTTTTATTTTTCTATCATTTTGATTATTATTTAACCTAATCAAATTTAATTATTATACTGTTACTCTTTTATTCTCTTAAATTCTTTTCTTATTTTTATATTTTCAACCTTCTTTTTCTATTCCTTATTTAGTGGTCATCTTCTTTTCATCAAAAAATAAATTTTAAATTCACCAATTTTTTATATAACTCTTCATGACTCTATGTATCTTTCAGTTTTATTATTTTTTTTTGATATTTTTAATTATAATTTTTAATTCAAACAATTATAGTTTAGGTATTAATTTAATATTTTATTTTTTTCGTGACTTTATATATTTTATTTTATTCTCGATCTATTCATCCTTATTACTTATTTTTTTTATCTTTTATTCTATTATATGTACCTATGTTGCATATAAAATTTTAAAATAAATTGATTAATTTACCAATTTAAAATATTTTTTATTTTTAAAAATAATGATAAAAAATATTTTAATTACAATATATAACTAAACAGATGTATAAAATCTTTCATCTAACATTATATCAAAATTAAATTAAAAAATATATAACAAATTTAATTATTTTAAAAAGAAATAAAAAATTATAAATTATATTTCTATTATTTTATATAAACATACTTTTTATATAAAGATTTAATTTTTTTAGTATTTATATATAATTCTAATTTCAAATTATAAATACTAATGTATCATTAAGCGTTAATATGCCAGTTAATTGACTTAATTCAGTCTTTTTTTATTAAATGTGTATAAAAAAATTAGTTAGAATAATAAGTTATCTATAGTTTAATAAAAATATTTTAATTTTAAGTTTTAGAAATAAAAAAATATTTTTTTATAAATTATATATAATGAATAGTATTTTAAGAATAAAAGTATTTCCTAACTCTTTTTAATTTTTATATCTCCGTATAATTAATAATATTTAACAAAATTTATTTAATATATATATTTTTTGCCCCCACTCCTAAAATTTTCTGGGTCCGTCATTGATCCTACTATCGCAACAAGATAGTAGCGTCCTATCCTATTCCTTATCCTTTAAAATACTAAAATCCAGTTATTTGCTGTGGTGCTTTTCCATTTTTGTCATCTTTATATGTTCATTCCTAAACTATATACATATATGCTTCTTGTTATAAATACTAAGGTTTTAAAAATTAAACCGATATCAAATCGTTTTAGGTATTAATTTATTGATTAAAAAATTAACGTTTAATCGTAATACAATCAAAATAATCAATTTTATATAAAATATAAATCTAAGATATACATTAATAATTAAAACGATAATACTAACAAAAATTTTATAATTTCATTTAAATCTTATAATCTCATTTAAGTATATAAATTGATAATATAATAGTAAAATTAAATAAATTAAATATGAATATTTTAATATAAATTTAAAAATACACAAATTAAAAATATAATGATTTTGTTAACATGTTGATTCCGTGTCATATGAATCTTCTTGTGAATTTTTTTGATTTGAGCGGTTGTTTTCTGTATCAAATTCGGATTTAATGTACTGTATTTTTTTTTTTTTGATACCAACATAGTGAAAATTGACACCATCGTCCATAAAAAGTTTCATATGGCACCATTTCAATACTCATTTGATAATTGTTGTTGTAGGTAAATTCTACTAATGACAATTGCTTGTTTCAATTTTTCGTTGTTCCATTACACATGATCTCAGTATATCTTCTAATGTCTGAATTGTTCGTTATGACTGTCCATCTGTCTGTGGGTGATAAGTCGTACTTAGATGTAGCTTTGTGCCAAAAAATTTTTAAAAAGCTCCCCAAAATCTTTATGTAAACCTTGGATCTTTGTCGAAAATAATTGAAGAAGGTATTCCATGCAGTCACACCACTTCTTGAATGTACAAACGCGTAAGCTTTTCCAATGTATAGTTAGCTCTGATTGGAAGAAAACGAGCCGACTTTGTCAATCTGTCCACTATAACCCATATAGCATCATATCCAACCGACATCCTCGGTAACCCAGTGACAAAAATCCATGGTAATTCTCTCCCATTTATATTGAGGCACTTCTAAAGGCTATAGCCTTCTTGAGGGTTTCTGATGTTCTGCCTTAATCTTCTGACAACTCAGGCATTTAGAAACATATTCCATCACATCTCTTTTTAGTTCTGGCCACCAGAACACACGCTTCAAATAAATCTTAGTTCATCTTGGTTGTGACCGAATGCATCGAAAATTTACTCTGATGGGCCGCTGTCGAAATCTCTTGACACAATCTTCCTTGGTTAGGTACACAAACTCTATTCTTAAACCTCCACAATTTGTCACTGTCTTGTCACACTTATCCCGGTTTATTCGCTTCTAATCTGACCAACAGTTTCGATATTTTTGAATTACGCTTGTCGAATGGCTATCTTGAAATTTGAAGTCAAGTGTAGATGTGCCATGACAACTCCTTCTAATGTTTCCTTCATTTCCAACCTCAAACTTGCAAAGGTTGAAATTAACTTGTCTTCCTTCATCATCATTCAAGAAATACTCAAACTCTTATGACTCAAAGCGTCTGCAACTATGTTCGTCTTTCTCGAATGATAACTCAGCTTGATATCTTAATTCTTCTGAAATTTCATCCATCATTGCTGGCTCATGTTAAGGTCCTTCTATTAAAAAATGTACTTCATACTCTTGTGATCAGAGAAAACTTCCAACTGAGCCTCATATAAATAATGTCTTCATATCTTGAGCGCAAACATCACTGTTATCAACTCAAGATCATGAGTAGGATAATTCTTCTCGTAGAATCTCAACTGCCTTGATACATATGCTATCATATTCTTGTGTTGCATCAGCACGTATCCCAATTCTTTTAAAAACATTAACAATATACCTCAAAAGGTTTTTAGAAATTTGGTAATGTCAAAACTTCTTTTACATTTTCCTGTCCATTCGAACGGTACTTTTTTTCGAGTGAAATGAGTGACTCATATCCACACACTTACATTTGTGACTGTTGTAACACCCTAACTACCAAAGCTCACGCTTCCGGCTGCGCAACTCTGATAGCTCGGACATTACGACGACACTTATACTATTTAATACTAAAATATGAGCCTGTTTAAAAACTTTAAACCGCAATACCATTCCCAAAAATACTTTCGCCATACAACGTACGTCCATACATACCATACAACTTACAGAAAAATATAAAGAGTACATCCATATATATATACATACATATATATAAATAATATTACAAATATTATCCAGTACAATTCCTATCCCTCTCACAGAATATATCAAGATAAGGGCGAGGGTACAAAAATAATAATCTAAAGCAATACAGAGCATCTCAATAACAAATAATTAAACTCTTCATAACTTCTGCGCCCAAATCCTGAAAGGGGAAAAATGTAGGGGGTGAGAACATCATCCTCGAAAGGGTTCTCAGTAGAGGGTTTTTGGGAATTACTGTAATAGGATACATGAAGATAAGCCGTACCAGTTATTAATAACCATCTTATGCCTCTTTTCAAAAACAACAGTTTACAATGAAAGTAAAGTCAGAAATATTTTCTGAAAGAGGAACCGTTCAATTCTCAAAACATCAAAGCATTTCAAAAAGGTTTATCTATACTGAACCAAAATAACCTTTCATATCTTATTCCAAACCAGAACCACAAAACCGAAATCAACCATCGGTCCATCTCATTCAACCACGGCCCTAGGCCCAAACAATCCAACCACAACCAATCCACCACAATCCAACAGAGTTCCAGATGCAAACACAAGTAGGAAGATGCAAACACAAACAAACAGTTATTGCAAGTAGAACAATTAGCAGTTAATCACATAAGCAAACCAAGTACAATATGCATACCCAAACAATGTCACATAGATGCATATGATGCATGCCTGTCCCTAGTGGCTGATGATATCATCTGTCGGTTATAGAGCCAACCCGACAAGTCCTGGTAGCTAACCATTGGACTGTCCCTCTGTCGCGCATCCCCAACTCGAGTTATACTCATCATAAATTTGATCATAAACATGATCCATATCCATCACCCTCACTGGTGAATATTTCGGGGGCGAGCTCATCCGGGACTTTCACAGTGCCCGGCCACACTTACGACATAGGGTCAACAGAGTATCAAGTCTCAACCTGGAGCACGTGGTGGCTAGCCACTGCTACTACCCAGGGAAACTCGTATCTCAGATAGTGGAAGTGCAAATCACAATTATCAATAATTCAGTATATACATGCATTCATTCTCATCCGTGGATCAACATCCATATCAGCCATCCGGCTCATGATTCAGTCCAGAACCAGCCAATATTCATAGCATACACAGCCATTCCGGCTCACAGTTCAATCCAGAACTAGCCAATATTCATAGCATACACAGCCATTCCGGCTCACGGTTCAATCCAGAACCAGCCAATATTCATGACATACAGAGTCATTTCGGCTCACGGTTCAATCCAGAACCAGCCAATATTCATAGCATACACAGCCATTCCGGCTCACGGTTCAATCCAGAATCAGCCAATATTCATGACATGCACAGTCATTTTGGCTCACGGTTCAATCCAGAACCAGCCAATATTCATAACATACACAGCCATTCCGGCTCACAACAAAACAGCACTTCCACATTCAACATCATCAACTCGTAAAATCGGCATTTAAGCCATAAATCACTTTTTCTCAAATCTTTTCACTTTGAAATCAAGTTTCAACTCTTTTTAGCCCTGGCTTTTAGAAATCTTATTTCTCAAATCATCTCAGGCTCATAAGCCAAATTTACTCAAAGTGAGTCTCCTTTTTAAAATAGAGCCACTCTCGGCATTCTCTTTCCAAACTTTCAAACCATGGCAAGTTAAGGATTTATTTCAAAGCATTCAAAATCACCCATCCAACAATGGGATTTTATAACAAAAGTTTCTCGGCAGAGTCCCAAGTCTTTAGGGAAGGTCAACCTATATCAATTCCTTAAAATTCATTGAAACTCTTAAAATCATAGATTTCTCGGTTCAAGTAAATAAAACTGAATTTACTATAAAACCGGCCATACAAAATCACAAGTTCCAACCCGGTCCAAAAATCAACTCATTTGAAACGGAACCGGTTCATTTGAATCAAACCACTTTCAGGTTTTCTTTTTAGAACCCATTTTTCTAACTCTTCCAAAATGCCTCAAACTTGATTAATCAATCAAAAGTCTAGATTTCTTTGAAATCACTAAAAACTCCTTTTTATATTAAAATCAATATTAGAGCATCATTCTTTCCTTCAGTGATTCAAACGGTAAAAATAGTTCAGTTCTAAATAAGCCGAACTCAACGTATAAGGTTCATTAAATAAATTAAGCTTGAAAACATAAAATATCCTCTTAATAAATCAAATAATACAATTTCTCAAATCTAACCCTTTTTAAATAACTTTTCAAACAAGACTAGGATTTTGCAGAAATTTCGGCAGCACCTCCCCTAAAACTTGGACTTTTGCCACCCGGTTCGGGTCCCAACTAAACCATTTCTCATTCCTTTTCAACCGCTCAAAACTAGAGATCAATTTAAAGCAAGCTAAATCCAACAATCGCCTCAGTGGCGTATCTCAAGAAAATCATTTCAAAATCAACTCAATATCAACCATTTTAACTCATTCCCAAAGCCTTAAAGAAACAGCTCAGTAATAAATCATTTGTCCAAACCAAGTCAATTAAAGTAAACTAGGCTGAATTCAAAAGTGCATTCGACTTTTCAAATCATCAAAATAATTAACTCAAATCAAATCAATCCTCAACGGATTAAACTCAGATTCAAATCTTTAAAGAATCAACTTCAAACATTACATTTCACAAGCCGCACAACAATTCAGCCAAACCAACATCCATAATCATTCGAGTCAATCAAATAATACATAAGGCAGATACAATCACTAAATACACAATATCTCACATCAGTATCCATATGTAATAATTCCAATACATAAAACATAGTTTTTGGAAAGCGCCCCTACCTCAAAACGCAAACCATAGCCCAAACGTATCACAGAATCCTTTCCGCCTCGACCTGAAACCAACAATCAAAATCTCGGTTCTGCGTGTCTTTCTCAATAGTAGAAACAACCTCAACGCCACGAGTAAACTCAGATTCTAACTCCTAAAACCATCAATTTTACAATTACTTTATTACACGGAATAGAACACTAACGCAGAGCTCTCAAAACATGAATACTTACTGAAACTAAGAGAGAACGGCTGAACCGAACAGCAACGGCCTCTGAACCGGTTGGACGGTAGCCCCAACAGCCACCTCCAGCGGCTGCGGCGACCCGACTCCGGCAACGGTGATTGAAACCAACATGTCGTGACAATAAGATTCCCATAATCTCACAAGAAACGAAGACCAAGTTTGAAACCCTTACCGGCATACTTTCCCGGCGACGACAGCAAGGTCTCGTGGCAGAAACTCAGCTCGGAGCTCCGGCGACCATGGAGGAAATGAAAGGCAGTGGCTTCACAAACGAGACCAAGTGCGACGGTTGTGCTCATCACGACGGCGGCGACGGAAAAGGTCCCCTCCGGCAGTGGCTTCCCTTCCAGGTTCTCTCTCCCAGACGCGTCTCCTTCCCAGCAGCGGCGGGACCAATCAATGGCGACCACCACGAGCAGAAATGGTGATGAGCTCCACGGCGAGGATGACAGCGGACATCAGCGGCGACCTCGTGGCAGCAGAGCACGACAACGGTCAGGACGCGACACCAACTCCTCGACGACAACAAACTCGCGCCGACGGCTAGACGGCGATGAGTGCGAGTGATGGCGCAGGCAAGACGCGTCGGACTGTGGCGGGAGCACTGCCTTCTCTTCCTTCTCCGTGTTACACGACGGCGCGGCAGCGAGGAGGCCTAGCGACGGGCTGGAGGACGAACGGCGCGACGAACAGTGGCGGCGGCGGTGGTGAAGCCCAGCGCGCCGGCGCAGTCACCCCACTCCCCTCTTCTGCTTTCCTTTTCTATTTCTTTCTTTCTTCCTTTCATGGCAGCGTTGCTGCTGCTGAGTCCTTGGGAGAGGTTTTAGGTGGCGGCTGCTAGGGTTAGATAGGTTAGGGTGTTTAGTGAAATTAGGGTTAAGGGTAGTATAGTAATTTCACATAAAATTGGAAACAATATTGTAATTGAAACACAAATTAAATTCAACACTAATTGTATATAGAAAATACTATTTGATCATCAATCTCACACTTTATTTTCAATAAAATGCCCAAATCCAAAATTGAGAAATAATATAATTAATTTCTCTATTTTCCAAAATAGCAACATCAATATATTAAAATATTGATTATTTAGTCCATATCATAAAAAAATCCTTATTATTTCATAACTATCAACTTTATAATTTAAATATAGAAAATAACCCAATAATTATAAAATTGGATAATAATCATAACTCATCTCAAATCCAATAAATCAAAACTTGCTTTAATTATCTTTAATAAAATAAATCTCCAAAATTAAGGCTATAAATAACTGTAGGATTTGAGACTTGATCATAATAAGACTTTTCAAAGATTTTGGGTCTTACAACTATTACATATTATGTGTTTTAGTTTTTTGTTTTTTGATGGTTTGGATTCATTTTTCTCCTAGCATTCTTGATATAATATAATTATTAAATCAGAATCAAACTAAAAGAGTAGAAACTAGTTCCTAATCTGCTTCGATTAGGGTGCATAATCACTTAAAATAAGAACAGAATTTGGAGCGGAAAAATTAGTCGGTTGACCCATAGTCAACATCTAAGCATAACTCGACAATTCTTGAAATTGAAACACAAAAGAAGAAAGAGGAGTCCAAAATGACATCGTACAATGTGTCCAAAAAAAAATGATCATAAAAGAAGAGGAGTCCAAAATGATGTTGTTCAACGTGTCCAAGAAAGAAAAATCCAACCTTAGCTCGTCAATGCTTTACTATTTCTCCTTCTCTCTGCCACGGGCTATTTGCCAACAGCCATTGTTTCCTTTTTTTCTCCTTTTCCGTGATTTTTTTTTTTTTTGTATTTTAAACCATCACTGCCATCTATTATCTGCCCCTCATGCTACCAGAGAGAGAAGGATGGCAAAAACAATAGTGAACAAAGTATGGTAGTCAAGGATGAGAAATAGCGAAGAGACGAGTTCTTGCCATTCATAAATTAAAGAATAACCACTAGTGAAATGAGATAAAGAAACACAAGAAGAAAAAATATGAGGTGAGAAATGTTAAGAGGAACAACGGAAGAGAAATATGAGGATTAAAACGGCATTGACGAGACAAAAAAAAATAAAAGGATAAAGGAAACTATGGTACTTCATCGTAATAATAATTTAACTATAAAATACCAAAATCCTAAATTGTCTTCACTTGGATCTTAAGCTAATTGCATTTATTATAAACATAGAATTTAGTGTAAGATTATCATGTGTTCATAATACGCAGCAAAAGAAAAGAAAATAATTTTAAAGATTTATTTTGTGTTTAAACTTTATTCCAATAATATAAAATATATAGATCAGATCTAAATACCTATGTACGCTAGTAAAAATCATTTTCTCCTTCGATTGTACGAAGGTGCTATGCGTATTCACACCAAGATCAATCTTTGTTGCCAATTCTTTGACCAATGGATATCTGATTTAAATTAAAAAACCTCTTGCAACTCTTTGCACGCCATAAAATTCTTCTCCAAGAATTAGGCTCACATACGTTTATGTGTGTGAAGGTAAAGGAATAAAACTTCTCATCTCTTATTCCTCTATTCTTGGTATACATATATATAGTATGAGATTTGTTACTGATTTTAAATTTGAATCTCAATTCAAATTTAAATCATATATTTTTATTTTAAGTTATCATAACTCAATTCAAAACAGAATCAGTTAGGATCTCATCCAAATTCAAAATTCAAATTTGGAAATAGAATAACTAATTATTCTCAAATCTCATTTAATATTCTCAATTATCATATTATTATTATATTCTTGGCACTAGCAAAGAATATAATAATATTCCATTTGAATTAATATAATTATTTATTTGATCAAATCAAAATAATAATTAAATAATTCTACAGCAAAGATTAGAACACTCGTTAGTGTGTGACCCCATAGATTCAATAATATGCGAGTAGTAAATTAGTCATACTAAATTTACTAATCAAGGCTGGCATCTAGCAACACTCCTCACCGACCCGATAGTATGAAGTAATATATTTTTACTAAGAACCTTAGAAGAACAAAGTATAATTCCTTCCATTTTTCTAGCTCTTGGTTAACCCTTAGAGTATGGTTTAATTGTCAAACTCTAACTTGTTACCATTATTATAATGAACTGTGAATAACTTAAGAAACTCATTTCTTCATTCATTCAATCCCCTTGGCCAAGGTTTTATATATTCATCTCAGTCATTATAATCATAGTGCTCAAACTCTTTATCGAGGGTTGACGAATTATTTATTGAATAATCATTAATTCTACAAGTATTTAAATCATATCCAATATCCATTCAACTAGCACCCTAGCGTATTAGGTGTCCGGAATTAAAGTATAATAAATATATTGTCAATTACTATGATAGTCGTAAGTCAAAGGAAAGTCTATTACCATGATCATCTTGAGAATATCCTATTGACAAATATGCGGTAATTATAACCATTAGGAATTCTCAAATTGAGTCAGTTCAATGGTCATGTCTCTATATGCACCATCTATATATATAATTTAATAAATGAGATCTATTAATCTTCATCTAACGAAGACCATTATTTATATATATATATATATATATATATATATATATATATATATATATATATATATATTGATCTTTCCGAATTATAATGTCCTTTTTAATATATAATCTTATTACCAAGAATAATTTAAATTAAATTATAAAAGATTTATCTCTTAATATTATGATCACTATCACAATGATAAATCTCTAAATTTAATCAAGGACCTCATTATATTAACATTTTAATATAATAACAATAACAAATTATTTAACACATAATTAATTGAATTATAGTCATACTATTTATTCCCAACATTTAGTCTAACCCATTGTTAGATTTGCATATTTAATTTAATTTGATTAATATATTTTTTAGGTTTTTCTTTCTCAGTATTTTCATATAGTACGTTTAATGTGTGTATTTTTAAAATCTACACTATCATCTTTTTATTTGTTTATTTATATCTTTATATATTTTTTTGATAATATAGTTATTTCAGTTGAAATACAGCTGAATCAATTGAATTTTTTAACCGATAAACTAGTAGCTAGAATTAGTTTGACGATCGATTCAATTTTCAGAATCTTATTTATATCATGATATTGATACATAACTATTATGTTAAATTATCTCATGATTCATAACTATTATTTTGGAATAAAGATAGTCACCAAATCTTTTTAGTTAGTTTGTTTTTCAAGGGTTACTTCTGTCTATAAAAAAAATAGAATTAATAGAATTTTCTAGTCAACCGTATTGGTAAGATTTAATGTGCTTAAAAATTAGTAATTATATTAATATTCTTATCCATAATAATATTATAGAATTATAAATTTTTTAAAATTATGTCACTCTTCACATTATAGATTATGGTACAAAAAGTTTATAGCATTAAACTAGTTTTATAAAAAAATCATAAGGGATAAAAGTTCCTATCATCTAAAAAAATCAAGGTCTTTGTAGATAAAAAAAAAATAAATAATAAATTTTTTAGTTATTATTTTCATATAAAAGAGTTTAAATTTTTACTAATAATTAATTTAACATTGGTTATCTTAAATTTGAAAGAATTTAACGTATTTACTTTTATATTTGATTAGGTGTTAAAAAGTCTGTTGCATAAATAGAAATAATTAATTTTTATGCTTACTATTTAAAATAAAATAATATTTTTTTCTCTATATATAAAAATATAATTAGATATTAGCATAAAATAAATTTATATTGATAGTTATAAAATTAATTTAAATTTATTTTTAAAAATAATTGAATATTAATTCTAACTTTTAATCACAATATTAGTATTTTTTTAAATTATATGTAATAAATATTAAAAGAAAAGAAATAAAAATATAAATTAAAAAAATAAACAGTAAAAATTTAAAACTAAATAAAAAATATGCATATAATAATATTCTTTATTTAAATTATATTATGTTATTGTTAATTTTAATTTTTGTACAACAAAAAAAAATAGAGAGAAATAGAGAATGAGAGAAAAGAAAGAGAAAAAGATAAAGAAGAAGAATGAAAGAAGAAGTTTGTTAATTTTAGAAGTTAAGAAAATTTTATTTTAATTATAAAGAAAAATATCTAGTGACACACACTACAAGGTTTTTGTTTATTTGTGGCAGTTTTTTCACTTATTTGTGGAGGTTTATAACCCCCACTAAATTGTTCATGCGGTTTCCAAAATCCCCAAAATTTGAAGTGCCACGAGGTCTTTTGTGGAGATTTTTAAAAACCTCCACAATCTATTTAGTGGGGTATTTTATGTGTGTTTAGTGGGTGTTTTATATTGGACTTTTGTGACAATTTTAAGTCACTTTTGTGGTAGTTTAAAACTCCCACAAATTGATTTTTAATTTTAAAAAATAACAATTTTGTGAGATTTTCAACCCTCAACAAACCCTATAATTATTTATTTATTTTTAATTTCAAATCATTCATTAATCTCATCTCATTTACATACTCTCAAATTAAAATTTATTTTTTAATATCAAAATTTAAAAACTAAATCTTTTATAATACAATTCCTTAATATAAGACATAACTCTATATATAAAAAAATTCTCAATATCAATAATTCTTGTCAATATATTAAACCATACAGTGTGAAATGATCACTTCAACCCCAACAAAAATTCAACCATGCAATGTATCAAACCAAATACTTCTTGTCTAACACATATAGTGTTAAGTTACTCAGTATAGCACATATAACATCACAATTAAACTTTCACTTACTTGGTCTCTAAAATAGGCAACTTCTCTTTTAACACACATTTCCAAACTTTTTCCATTCGGAGGAGGTGTGTCATAGCTTCTGCGCCACTCATGGACTTGCTCTTTTCCATATCTGTTAGCTATTTCTTGTTTATTGAGACCATGTAGTTCCCCATACCTGAAATGATAATGATTACAAAATGCTTATTAGAAATAGAAGCTAACATGTTTAAAGAATCATAATATATACTTTTTCAATAGGGTATGCAATTGGAAAACGAATTATCATCAGTACACATACAATGGTACAAGTACCACAAAATTTGAGCCAACATAGAGTCCATATCTTGAGCATATAGCTTGAGGGATAACCTAAGCCAAAAGGTATTGAAACCATTAGTTCTTCAATGTCAAGATCAAAATGTTTGAGTATGACAAAAATCATGCGTTGAAAAAGTATTTTACCTCTCTAATAGCTAGAACAAAAGTTACTAATAAAATAACAACAATAACAAGAGGATCAAAAATTTTATCAAGGTAAATAGGAAATGCCTGCAGATTAAAAGAGAAGAATTTAATATAAAACTAAATCCATTGGACTTCTCACATAACTTGCCCCCTTCTCATAGAACTTGCCTCCCCTCTAACATTAAGTTGCTTATGGAGAAAAGACCGAATTTATTTTGGACTCCGTGTGCTGCCCATTGTTTGTATTTGATGCTTGAAGACATTAGAAAGTTACCGTTAATCCAAAAAACCATAAAAAGTATCATTTTTTTGGTTAGCTTCACTTATAGCCACTCTAGCACTTTATCCATGTTGAGACAATTCACAAATGACAAGGAATTGGTGAGGCATGCAGTCACCCGATTTGCCACTTCATTTCTCTCTTTGGAAAGGCTTTATGAGGAGAAAGGAAATCTAAGAAGAATGTTCGCTTTGGATGAGTGGGTAAGGAATAAGTTGTCAAGGGAGGCAAAGGGAAGGGAGGCAACAAAGGTTGTTATTAGGCCCTCCTTTTGGAATCATGTCAAGTACACCCTTAAGATCATGGGGTCTCTTGTTCGGGTGCTTCAACTTGTTGATGGGGAGAAGAAGCCGCCAACGGGTTATATATATGAAGCAATGGAGAAGGCAAAGGAATGTATCATGAAAACATTTTCTAATGATGTGAGCAAATATTCTAAAGTTTTTGAAATCGTTGACAACAGATGGAATTGCCAACTTCATGGTCGGTTGCATGCAACTGGTCATTTCTGAATCTGGAGTTGTTTTATGATAATCCTCGCATTGAATTGGATTTAGAAGTTACAAAGGATGGTTTGAGTGCATCACTAGATTGGTGCCAAATATAGCTGTGCAAGAGAAGATATTGGAGGAGCAAACACTATATAAGGCCGGCTATGGACTTTTTGGATCATCCTTTGCAAAATCTCAGAGGAAAAAGATTTCACCCGGTAAGATTGTTATAAATTTTACAAAACTTTA
Source organism: Arachis stenosperma (assembly GCF_014773155.1). NCBI lineage: Eukaryota > Viridiplantae > Streptophyta > Magnoliopsida > Fabales > Fabaceae > Arachis > Arachis stenosperma. Next base: position 106,872,687 of record NC_080381.1, on the reverse strand, counting down.
TAAATTTAGTTCGATTAAAGGCTTAGATAAATTTATTTTAATTTTATAGCATTTTGGTGGCGAACATATGGGCATGAAGCTCCAAACATGCGAGACCTTACTATCAAGATCTTGAGCTTGACTTGTAGTGCTTCTGGATGTGAGCGCAATTGGAGTATATTTGAGCATATTCATACTAAGAAAAGAAATAGGCTTGATCATGAAAGGATAGAAAGCTTGGTCTTCATAAAGTATAACCAACAACTTATCGAGAGGTACAACCTTAAAGATGAAGTTGACCCTATTGCACTCAATGACATTGATGAGTGTAATGAGTGGTTAGTGGGAGAAATTAGGACTGCCACCTTTCGAGATGATGATAATATGGATGATGATGCTGATTTGGTTTATCAAGATTACAACAGTTTGAGTTAGAACCTTGTTTTTGAAGCAATGGAAGGACATGAGCCTACGACATATACTAGAAAACAACAAAATAGAAAAAGAAAAGAACCTGCAACTGCAAGAGGTGGTACAAAGGGTGGACCAAGTGGGTCTAAGGCTTCAAAAAAAGAAAAAAGAAAAGCAGTAATTGTGGAAGAGGAAGAAGAATCAGAATTTGAAGATGAAGAGGATTCTGAAAATGAAGAAGAACAAGAAGAGGAGATTCAATTCAATGATACTGAATCAGAGGATGATGAGGGGGTAGAAGGACACGATAATAATCGTGTTAATTTGGATGAATTTGATGAGAGCTAGAATGTAGATGGTTTATAATTTTTATGTTTTATGTCTTCTATTTTATGGCTTGCTTATGACTTTTGAGTTATGATTTAAACTTGATGTTATATTTATTTGCTAAATTTGCTACTATATTTGCTATATTAATTAGATGTTTTATGACTAGAAAGTTGCTTATATAAATAGATTTTATAGTTTATTATATTTGTAATTTTTCTACATGTTTTTTTGCACATATATGTGTATTTTAGAGGTAATCTGCCATTTTCGCCATCTTCCGCAACGCCATCCGCTATAATTTTATGGCGGATTTTTGGCTCACCGCCATTAGCTGCCATCCGTAATAAAAAACTATGGTTAGAAGATCAGTTAAACTCAAAGCCAAAATCCAGCATTAGTAGACTGTCTGTAGTGAGGATCGAAGTGTAAAATCAAAGCCAAAACTAAAGAAATTGTTCCCACGGCATAAAATAGAAATGTTGTTGAAAAAAAGAAAACATCAATGACATTAGTGAATGGACTGGACAGTAAAGCAAGGAATCTTAATACCCAAATGTAAACAGGAGTAAATAGCAATCTGGTTGAGTGGCCAAATCCCATATTTCTTAGACAGAAGTCGGAGTTTGCTCTTGAGGAGCATGGATTACAATGACAATTGATCCCATAATGCAGGACAGACATCCTAAAACCCCCCATTGTCTAAAGCTGCTCATTCAGCAATTGAGCCACAACAGCACTACAAGCACAGAACTGAATATGTTAGTTCTACTAACAATAGTCACAACTCATAGCATTCAAAACAATTAACTACTTAGCATTTTAGCTAGACTAGAGATCTATGTACGTGACAATAATACTGATAGCGCTAAGCGGCGTAACGAGTATTGCCGGAGCATGAATATAAGCCATAAAGTTTGCTACCTCCCCAACAATCACTGCACCAAAGTTGTTTCAGGGTCCAGATGTAATCAAACAGTCTCATTCTCAAACACACAATCAAATAGGGAAAAAAGAGAAAATAGGAAGGTTCCTCCTAAACTTACTTGAACCAGCCAGCCCACAAAAGTGGCTCTAGTAAATAAGTATAACCACCAACACCTGCAAATTTCAATAATAACAAATTCAAATTATAATTTGTGTGAAAACTGCAATGAAGAAATTATTGAAGCACAGAACAGAACAAAGAGGAAAAGGTAATTAAAATTTACATGAACGTAAGTTTAACTGCAGAATTGATACAAAGTGTATCCCGATTTTAGAATCCAACCAAACTATAATCAGAAATAAGAAAGCGACATTATTAACTTCTTCACCAGTTCATTAAATATGACTGTCTGAAATGATTTCCACTTCGGTAAAAGGGTAGCATCCTAGAGTAAGCAACAAAGTTTAAAGTTTAAGATTGTTTTCATATTATCAAACACCTTATGTGCATATGAGGACCACTACATTTTAAACATACTCTGTATTTGCTTTTCACTTCAGAAAGTGAATAGTTGAAGTCATCCATGTCCTCAAAGTTAGACATACAAAATTGTAAGTGTACATATGCAGAGTTTAATGGAGAACCTTTAATGGATTTTTGATTGTATTTTTTTCAAGCCCACAGATCAAAGGGAACTACCTCTCCACCTTGTCTACTGCTTGGTGCTGCTACTACTGGAATACAAATCGACTTCTTTGCCTGACTTTTCCTGAACAAGTTTCACAACAACAATAACTACTTTTTACTTTTTGATTAGTTATCTCATAAATCTAAATCTAATTCAAATAGACACAAGAGAATATCTCTTTGGTATAGCTAGTGATTGATAGAATAGGAATCTTCAGGTGGTTTTGTGTGAAAAGTAGTACTAATTGAAAAGATAAGCTTACTTATTAATTAGTGTTGAAAGCTCTGTTAGTGATTATTGTTATAGTGACAGCCACAATATCCTACTAGCTTTCTATATTGACCTTGAAAATCACCCTCAATGTTTTTCTTAGGTTTAGATTTATCTGACACAATCTAAAGAAAATTTATGTAAACTAATAGAAGCATAAAACAACCTAAAAGTCAGCATAAAAAAATAATAACTATAAGAAAATATGAGTTTGAAGACCCTTCCAAGAAGCATTAAAGATTCTAACTCTCTGTATCAAGACAAATAGCTTTCTGTTGATCTATTCTATGGTCAATATGATTAAGTTACATTATATCTATGATATATTTATCATATGATAACTTCAAATAATTAGGACTGTAATGCTTTTTTATAATCTCATTTTAACAGGAAAATTAACTTATTAGTACAAATTCTCCAATTTTTTAATTTGTTCGATCCCTACCACCTGGGGCAATCTAGATTAGCTGAGATCCACCTCTATACCAAAAAGCTGAACTTTAATAGCTGAAAGCCAAAATAATGGACATTTGACCAATCAACACGAATAATTAATTGAAGAAACTATTTGCAGTTACTTTTTATATTTCCTATTAAGAATTATATTTAAATTTCAAAGCTTACAGGTTCCAAGAAGACATGGACTAAGATTGATAAGCTACAGAATTTAGAATCTATAAAGAAAAAATTATTAACTCTACACTAATAGATATACCTTAAAAGCACAGCCATCTCCTTCAAACTTCATGTATTTGCATTTTCTTTTTTTTTTCATTTCTATTTGTAAGGGGTCGTCAAGCATTAGCTTTTTAAAGTATACACAAATCAAATTCCTATAAAAACAAAGATTATTAAGTCAACTACATTTGTTAAAATAAACATATGGACATATTTCGAATTTAATAAAGAGAAGTATAAAATAAACTTGCCAATACTGAAAGGCTTGCACAAAGGATCAGTAACAACTCTATCTCCTGCTACATAGGTCTGTATAACAATTGGCAGAATTCAATTTCTTCAGCAGTTACACATGTATAAAAAGGATAACCATTCTGAATACATCAATAATTTCTCTGAATAGAGGGTGGAAAAATCAAACAAATTACATCAATAATTTAGGTAATGGATAACCATTCTGTTCAAATAAAAATTGAATGGTTCATACAATCAACTATTTATATTATAAAAAGGATGAAAAACATAAATTGCAAGATAGAGAATTTCAAGATGGATACTTAGAATTGTAAATCCAGTATCTATCCTTGCTCTAGTCAAAAGTGTTTTCACAACTTCATCTTTATTCATATATAATTGTAGGCACCTTTCTATCAAATTCTACATCTGTAAACAAATTTTGTTTTAAGATTTTATTTTATTTTTTTAAATCAGCTTCCTGACAAGCTATTAGGATTTGCTTACAAGCTCAATATCTTGGTGTGAAACTTTCTTGGTATCATTAATTGTAGAAGATGCTGATCCTGAATCCACAATGAGAGCATCAGTTGTGTGACTATTCAGTTATCATTCACTTTGGAAGTCGTGAGAAGCTTGAGTTGAGGATTGCAATTCTTGCATTTTCTGCAATTCAATTCATGAAATCCATAGACGAGGTGCAGAAATAGCAATCTGGAATCATTGAAATCATAGAAGCAAGTGAGAAAGTATTCGTATGAAGCTGAACTATGCACAAATTGGACTTAATAGAGATCTCAAATTCAATTCTCCTTTCTCACAAATACGGAGATTATCTGAACACATTCTGAACGGAAGTGAGAAAATTTAAGTCTCGAACTAAATAAGAACAAATTAGGAAGAAATTCTCACCAAATGACTTGGAACGACATGAGAATAAGTTCCACGAGATCTGATAGCTTCAAACGCAGCTTCAATCGAAGCTCCCAGAGACTCCCGCTCGCTCGCCTTCCAGATTCCTTAGCCAGTGTCACTGCATCCACGCCGAAACCGCGCTCTGAGTGCTTCAAGCCACCGGAGCAAAAGCAAAACCAACGGAAGAAGCCATCGTGGAAGATGAGGAAGAAGCAGAAGATTTAAGCATTGCCTCAATGATCTGAATGGAATCATCACTGAAGCTCTCGTCCACTCCCTCAACGATCTGAATGGAATCATTACCCGGTGGCGATGACATTGAGATTCTAGAGTTTCAAAGAGATCTCACTCTCCTTCATCCTCTCTCTCGAATCCCTGTTTTGATTTTTTTCTCTTTTTTTTAGGTATGAGCTGAGTGAATATTTGTTTTGGGTTCGATTTTTTTATAATTGATTGTATTGAGAGTAATGGGAGTTTTTGTTAATTATTTAGGGAGGCAGGTTTTATAATTTGTCACAAATAAAATATATTATGGAGGTTTTTAGTAACTCCCATTAAAAAATTACCACAAACAAATAAAAATTTTGTAGTGATATCTTATTTTGTTAAATTACTAATATAAAATATAAAATATAAACTATATATAGAGTAGGATGAATAGAGAGAAATAGAAAAAAAAGCGAGTGGTAGATAAGAGAATGTAAGAAGGACGTTTACTAATTTTGGAGGAAAATATTTTCTGTAAATTTTAATAAGAGAATGTCATGCGACACATTTTAGTTTTTTAATAAGTTAGTAATATATAAATATAATATATAATATAGCTATATTTCAATTTTACTATTTTAATTTTAATTTTAATTTAATTTGAATGCAATTAGACAATGCCATGTTGTATATTTTGATTATCAGATTTGTAATTAGTTATTGATAATGATATATAAGAGAAATAGAGTGAGTGAAAAAATGAGAGAGATAGAGAAAGAGAGAGAGAGGAAGGAAACTCTTTAATTTTGGAGAGAAAAATTTGATTTCAATTACAATGTGACACATTTTGGTGTAAAATAGTAATATATAATAGATAATAGATTTGTATATAATATATACAAAATGTCAATATATAATAGGTGTTAACAACTCACTCTACTAGATACCTATGATGCACGAACATTGACACGTGAACATGAGACACGATACGACATGGGACACGTTGACATGCGAATTTTAAAATCTTATAAGACACGGAAACACGCATACATATAAAATATAAAGTATTTTTTAGATAAATCGTAATGATATTTTGATATTTTATTAATATTAAAATATAAATTAATTTTTTTAATTATTTTTAATGTCTTATTTTAATTATATCAAGTATTTAAAATAATTTTTATTTTAATAAATAATAATATATACCACATCTAAATTTATTTCAAGAATATATGTTAAGAATAAGATTAAACACGCTGACACGTAATGATATTTAAGTGTGATTAAGTATGTCTGGTAAAAAAAAAATTATTTCTTATTAAAATACAATTTAAACACAATAAACATACCTATTAAACAAATATCAATAAATATTATATTTAAAATATATCCAACATATGTAAATACGACAACTTAACAAAAAACTTAACAAAGTGGCCATACTTTATAACTAAAAACTAATGTTAGCCTCTCAAGTCGTACACTAGTTTGGGAATTATTATATTATTGATGGGTTCTTGGTTTAAATTAATAAGAACGTATGAAAATGATGCTCAAGTGGCATTATGATTTAAGAACTCTACTACTATTGTTGGATTCTTGATTTAAAAATAGCTGGAAACTCACGTGCATACAATTAGATACGTTTTTATTTAAAATTGATAATTAATTCTTAGATGATTAGATATGCATGTCTCATTAAATTATTATTTAATAATTTTTAATTATTAATTTTATATAAAAACATCGACACGTAAGCTGTCACCTTTTAAAAAAAAAAAAAATAAAGAATGTATTAAGGAAATGGCAATGTCTCAAATAACACATTAGTTCCAGAGGCTTTTCACAATTGAAAGATTCCGGTTAAAATCAATAAGATATACCAAAATGAGGTATTCTAAAATACCTTTTTTTTTCTTCTTTAAACGTCTTTATGAAAAAAGTGGTCTTATTAATTGAACTACAATCTTGCCTCTTTTTTTTTTCTTCATGACCTTGGCCACTTAAAATACCTTTTTAATCAAAACAAAAAGAAATAACATCCTAAAAATAAATAATTATTATTCCTTTCGAATGAGAAATCCACTTTTATTAGCCATGTTGAGTATGAATAGATAATAAAATAAAATCTCACTAAAATATGAAATTAATGATAAAATTGTACGTTAAACATAAATTAAGCAAAATTTTTAATTTAATGGATTAACTTCTGTTTTGAAGAATCAATTTGGGATAATTGAGTGGTTTGCTCACTCATTTATTTAAATAAATGTTAAGAGTTTAAATCTTATCTTGTACATGCAACAATCTATGACAAATCTTTACATAAAATTCTAATCTACAATAATTTTATTTTTGACCAGCCAACCGAATAATACTCTGAAAAACCAAAACAAAAACTCTATTTTAAAGCCATTAAATAATATAAAATCTCTGAATATAACCTCTAACAAGAGTTCAAGCAAATAAAAAATTAATAATTTAGGATTATAAGTAGGAAGTCAAACTATAAATCCAATATTGCAAACATCTTGGTATATGTAAATATACTAATGTTAATATATGCTCCATAATCTAAATACAACCCACCATAATAACCTTTACAGATAGGTATATATGAATCACAAAGTGAATTAAAATAATTTGGTGATTGCATCAAAAGTTGTAGCTCAAATTATTAAAATAGCACCCAAAAATTTATATCCCTGATCCTAAAAAAATACGAATGACTAATAAATGTGCGGTAGGATTATAGTTTTCACTTTTAAATAAATGCGTAGACAATTCTCATAAGCTAGAGGCTGCGAACAAATGTCATCATCCTCCCAATGTTGTGTTATTCAAATTGTCCGCTAAGAATCATTTCACTACAATCCATATTTGAATGTCCGTCTTGCATGAGAGGAGTTTTATGGTTGAGAGTGTCGTGCATGAAAACGACCGGAAGAAAAAATTCCAAAAATTGAAAAAGTCTTGCAATATGAACTTTCTCGAAAATGTTATAAACGTTACAAAATAATCAAATATTAAATATATATTCTCAAAATGGATTTTAAAGATAGAATTTTTATGTAATTTTTTATATGAAAAATTAGATTTTTTATTTTTAAAATTTAATAATTTTATAATAAGTAAATTATTTTTATCCTTCTTTTTCTTGTAAATAACTGAATTTTTTTGTTTAAAAAATTGAAAAGGTTATTGAATTTCGCTAAAGTTCTTATATACACCTTCTATTCAAATATTCTCATTAAAATTTTGATAAAATGCACAAATTATTTGCAAATAAGAAAGTCATTTACCACCTGCAAAAAAAATATGTTAATTTTTGTCACATTTTTTTAAATACTTTGGAATTTATTTATCATTCGTCTTTTTTGAAGTTATTTTTTCACGAAAAATAAAATTTCAAGCACCATTTTATCATGACAATTATATCTTTTAGAATTACTGAAGTCGTTCTTTTGATTGACTTTTTATTAACAATTATTTTTATTTTTCTCAAATCATTTTAAAAAAATATCTGTAATTATTAAAAAATAATTTTATGCATAGATAAAAATACAAATTCAAAGGAATATCCGTTACAGATCCGGTTTACGGATCCGTAACCCGGAACGGTCCTCGAATTTGGTTACCCGAATTCGACCCGCTTCCCCCTTCTAGAAGGTCTAGAACCGACCCATTAGAGTTTCTAACCAATAATCAAATTCAAATACCTCCCTTATCTTAACCAAATACGATAAGATAAGATAAGATAAGATAATTACCATCGCCTATATAAAGGGGAGTCCCAGGCTCCCTCATGTATTCATTCATTCCTCACATCTTATACCTCTTAGATCCATTCTGACTTGAGCATCGGAGTGTCTTTGCAGATACCCACCCCTATTGCTCCAGTAAGAGAATCTGGCGTCCGCCTCGACTCGCAAGTCTCCAATCCATCTCACAACCCGTACCAGAGACATCTTGTACATTGGCGCCGTCTGTGGAGAATTTGCAACATCATGGCGGCATGACGGATAACCCAAAAGAGCAATCCTCAAACTCACTCACTTGATTTTTTGCTTGTAACAGAGAACAAAAAGGAATAATATTTCTTTAACTTGCATCACCTTCTTAGTGATAACACACCTTCGCCCTACTCCAACAGCAATATCCTAAAGGAATAATGTTTCTTTAACTTGCATCACCTTCTTAGTGATAACACACCTTCGCCCTACTCCAACGGCAAAATCCCAAAGGAACAATGTTTCTTCGACTTGCAATTACCTTTTTAGTGATAACACTCTTTATGCACCTTCGCCCTACTCTAACGGTGAAATTCCAAATCCTCCGAGCCCAAAGTCTCGCCTCCTTTTAGTGGGACACCTCCACCTCTTGGACCCTCTCATTCACCACTCATCCATCTCTCCAAGAGCCATGGCCCCATCTTCTCCCTCTACTTCGGCTCTATGCCAACTGTGGTTGCTTCTTCTTTTGAACTCTTCAAGCTCTTCCTCCAAACCTACGAGGTCACCTCTGTCAACACCAAGTTCCAAACCTCTGCCATCCGTCGCCTCACCTATGCAACTCTGTCACCATGATCCCCCTTCGGACCTTATTGAAAATTCATAAGGAAGCTCATCATGAATGACCTCCTTAACGCCACACCGTGGTCAAGCTCAGACCTCTCAGGAGCCAATAGATCAAGAAAGTTCTCAAGGTTCTTGCACAGATGCGGGGGTGCAAAATCGTGGCGGCATGACGGAGAACCTCGAGGAGCAATCCTCCATCCAACATCCCAACTCAAACCCACAAAGCCCAACTCCCGAACTCCAAGATAACACTCTTCCTAGCCACGGGAGGATAACAAGCGCGGCCCATTGCCAGCCAACCCCAACCCAGCAACAACCAAGAGAGGACAACCATCTTCCCACTGAAGCCCAGCCACCCGACGGCCTGGGAGAGAAGGCGGTCCAGATAATCCAAAAGCTGTGCCTCAGGGTGCAAAACCTCAAAGGCCAAATTACACCCAAAGAATGGTACCACCCGGAGTATGCAAGCCAAGCGACCTCCAGGACTTGATCTCACCACGATACCAGGAACACCAAACCACCTGAACAACGACACAGCAAACGGTATGACCGCAGCGTTTCCCTTGACCCGAAACACCGATACAGAGAAGACGACCGACGGTACCATTGGGAGGCCAAACGAGCAGGGAACATGCACGTGATAATGGAAGCCATCCCGTTAACAAAAATTCTTGAGAACCAAACTGCTGAATGACTTCAACATGCCCACTGACATGAAATACGATGGGACTAAAGATCCCCAGGAACACCTAACAGCCTTTAAGGCCAGGATGAACTTGGAAGGAGCCGCCGACATGGTCCGATGTAAGGCCTTATCGATAACCTTAGCCGGCCCCGCAATCAAATGGTTCAACGCCCTTCCAAATGGTTCCATAGCCAGCTTTCATGACATCTTCAAAAAATTCATGGCCCAGTTCACCACCAGAATAACAAAAGCCAAGCACCCCATCAGCTTGTTGGGAGTTATCCAGAGATAGGATGAGTCCACGAGAAAATACCTTGACTGTTTCAACGATGAATGCTTGACGGCCGACGAACTCACGAACTCGGTCACCAGTCTCTGTCTAACCAACGGCGTCATAAATGAAGACTTACAGAAACACCTCACTACCAAACTAGTTTGGACCATGCACGAAATTTAAAGCGTCACAAGGGAATACATAAACGACATAGAGGTAAGCCAAGTCAGGACGGCCAACAAACGGCAACACGATAACACGACACCTCATAGTAACCCACCATCAAGAGATACACCAAAAGAGCACCTCAAACCCGTGAATGCCAACCGATCACCCAGGATTGGAAAGTTCTCGAACTACACCCCTACCTGCACCCATCACTGACATTTGCCACCAAATAGCGGAATAAGGCATCCTTCCAAAGGCACGACAGCTAAAGTAATGGACAGGTGGCAACAAGCTGCAACTACCACCGATTATATGTGCAAAAAATCCAAGATTGCTTCAACCTAAAAGACACCCTCAAATAAGACATCCGAGATGGCAAACTCTCCGAGTTTGTCAAAATCATTTGAGAACCTCGAAAAACTGAAAGAGAAAGATCACAAGAACGTGAAGGACGCAACCCGAAGATGATACAATATCTCAAAGTCCTAGCCGTAAGAAACCAAGCACCAATCTCCTCGGTTCTAGCGGCAATCACATTTTTTTCTCGATGACTGCCAACATAGCACTTTGGTAGAAGACACCCCATTCGTCATCTCGGCAAAAGTCGGAACCAAACTTGTGAGAAGAATACTGGTCAACACCAGAGCTGATTCCAACATCCTCATCAGAGTAGCCTTCGACAAGCTGGGTCTCTGAAACGAAAATCTGTAAACCTACCACAACGGGGTTATCGGACTCGGAGACAAGTTTCTCAAACTAGACGATTCCATAGTGTTACCACTAACCATCGGAACCGAAAGCCAGAGGAAGACCATCCTCTCCGAGTTTGTAGTCCTCAAGGACTCCACTACCTACAACACCATCCTTAGAAAAAAGATGATCAACAACCTATCGCTGTCATCTTCACCAAGATCCTAATCATGAAGTTTCAGGCCAATAATGGCACTATCAAAACAATACACGGGGACCATGAAGTCACGATAGAGTGTGAGAACACCAGCTCGGCCCTCCGCAAGAGATCCCGAGACGCGGCAGGCATCTTCCTCGCCGACCTCGATGCACGCCAAGACCAAAATCCGCGCAGAATCATGGGAGGAAACAACAAAAAAGAAAAGTGGGACCTTGCAGACAAGGTCAAGAGCATAGCCACCTACGGGAGCTAGCCCTAAAACAGAGAATAAGCCTAAGGTACAATGGCAGCACGGTACGACGAGACTTCGGATCAGGAGACCTCGTCTTACGACAAAACAACATCGCTCCACCCACTCCCAGAGAAGGGAAGCTCTCGCCCAACTAGGAGGATCCCTACGAAATCAAGACGGTAATCGGAAAAGGAGCCTATAGGCTCGAAAGACTAGACGGGACCAAGCTCCCAAGATCCTGAAATTCCACCAACTTACGATGCTACTATATGTAGCAACATCCTTCCAAAGCAACAAGATCGAGGTCGTTTAAGACTATCTCTTTACCTTTTATATTTTGCGTTTTTCACTTTCATTTATTGCTTAAATTATTCTTACTGGGCACTCTTTTCTACCCACATCGGGAGGTTTTAACGAGGCCTAAACCACAAATGAAATTCATTTTTTTAAAAGCATTGCCCCGTCCGACGGCACGAACTAAACGCGGCTATCCCGGGGGATCGATCACCCAAAAGCCAATAAAACGGGAATCCAAATAAGTAAATGGCTACCCAAGAATCGATCACCCCGAAGCCAATAAAATGGATATCCAAATAACAAAACGGATATCCAAATAACAAAAATAGCGACTCGTGAATCGATCACCCGCAAATCCAACAAAACAGAAATCCAAATAAGTTAAATAAACAAAGTCTTGAAATCGGCCCACCAAGATGTCTAAAATAAGTTCACAATAACGACCCAAAAAATGCCACACAAAACAAGCATGAGCTGACGGTCTTCTAACTCGCGGAAAGCTAGACTGACCAACATCCCACCAATTGATGCAGAATGACGTCACGACCTTTCCAGGCTTCTCACAGTCTCCCGAACTACAGAGAATCAGACTCTCCAATGACTTAGCATTGAGACCAAGAAAGCATACTCTCATGCTCCGGGGACAACAGTTCCAGACCCGATCTTCGGGCCCTTCTTCGGAATAGTCATCAAACCCGGCATGTGATGAGACGCCCAAACAATGCACTCCTCGCCTGACCATGAAACGGCCAGGAACTCCCCAAATCCTCGACCTTGACCGAAAAAACCAAACAACAATCTTCTTGCCAAACCACAAACAGCGAGGAAAAGGTTCCTCCAGCGATGAGACCGAGTACCCTCACTCTCTCATTCCGGGGGCAACCATAACCCGTAACAGTCCCCGAACCCGGTTTCCCGGGTTCGACCCGCTTCACCCTTCTAGAAGGTCCAGAACCGGCCCACTAGAGCTTCTAACCAACAATCAAATTCAAATACCTCCCTTATCTTAACCAAATAAGATAAGACAAGATAAGATAAGATAATTACCATCGCCTATATAAAGGGGAGCCCTAGCCCCCCTCAGGTATTCATTCATTCCTCACATCTTATACCTCTTAGATCCATTCTGACTTGAGCATCGGAATGCCTTTGCAGGTATCCACCTCCATTGCTCCAGTCAGAGAATTCGGTGTCTGCCTCGACTCGCAAGTCTCCAATCCATCTCACAACCCGTATCAAAGACATCTTGTACAATATCTTTTTTAAGTTGTCTTTAATTTATTACTTGCTCAAAATTATAAGATGAAAATTTCTATTTGATTTTCCAAAACATGAATTTTCTCCAAATGGCTCGTACAAGTCAATTCCATGAATATGAGCCTTCTTTTCATCTGGTCTATTTACATTTTACTGATTACAAAAAATAGTCTTTTTCGTTTTTCGTACATTTCACTGGGTGTAACATCCAAGGTTCTAAAAACCGGACCGGACCGACCAGTCGAATCGGGAACCGACAGTAATAACGGTCCAGTCCAGTGCTTATAACCGCTGGAAAAAGAACCGCTTGAAAACCGTTGAACCGGCCAAAAACCGGTCGGTTAGACCGGATCGGTAACCGGCCGGTTCATAGAAAACGACGTCGTTTTGTTTATTTGTAAAAAAAAAATAAAAATAAACCCAGAACCATTCGCGAACAACCCCCCTTCCTTCCCCCAATCATTCTTGCAATCCCTGGCCTATCTGAAGCAAAGGAAAACCCTAGCCGTTCATTGCGCCGCCGTCCCCAGGTCCTCAGCGCCTCCGCTGGTCGCTGGTTGCTGGTCGTCTCCACGGCCTCCTCCTTCTCTTCCTCCGCGACGTCTCCCCCTTCTAGCTCGGCACGTCGTTCATTCCCAGGTGAAATCACTGGTCGAGGCCTCTAGTTGGTGTGCCGTGGTGTCACCGTCGTGTCTTCGTCTTCCTGCTGTCAGTGGAAGGTTAGTGAAACTGTGATTTACTGATTCTATTGAGTCTGTTACTCTATTTCAGGGTTTTGAAGTTGAATTTGTGATTTTTTATTTCTTGGGTCTTTTGTAATGCTGCTAATTTATGATTTTTGTTACTTGTTATGGCACTGTGATTCTATCATCACTGATCAGTGTTTGTCGCCATCTGTCGCAGTCAGGAGTTTGTCTCCTCGAGTCTTCATGCATCGTAGTCAGGGGAGTCCTCCAAGTCCTTCCCGATAGTGACCTTCATCACAGTAACATGTTCATCTAAAATGTTTGTTTTACAGTTTTGAATGGCAAAGTGATGCGAAAAGTGGGTTTTACGATTTTAAATGTTCATCTGTCTTCCTGTTTTGATTTTAGTGTTTCTGTATAAATGATTACTTTCTTGGTGTATAAATATAGATTTATAGACACATGACATACTAATTTTTAAATATATCAAATTAGTGCATAGCTATTTACTATGAATCTATGTTTCCAATTCAGACATTAACCACATGATAAATTGAACAGGAACATGTTTGTTCTTAAGTATTATTAACATTTTAGTATACTTGCCTTATTATAAGGCTTAAGCTGCAAATGTAGTTTGATCTCCTTACCCTCTCCTTATATTTCTAATGTGGAGGATTTCACTTAGCCCAAGTCGATGACTTCAGCAAGAAGTTTTCTCACTCAACTCTGTAAACTTGTTCTTATTTTTATCTGATTACCTGTTGTGATCAATGATTAGAGAAGGCTGCCTTGTTCCTTTACAATGTATTCTGAGCAGTGAGATCTGCAAAAAACTAAACTACTAAAACCATTCCTTTTTATTTTTGCTTGAATTTTAGAAGAAAGAGCAATGTAATGTATTCCTATTTATGATTCCATAAGACCAAGGTTAAATTAATAATTCAGGTGGAGTTGAGTTTTGTTTATGAGTAATTAAATGCACAAAACAGGAATAGGATTGCTAATTTCTTTTGTGACTTTCATTGTTCTTTTCCCCCTTGTTGTGCTGTTGTTGTTGTTATGCTGCTGTTTTATTATGGTACTGTGATTCTCTGATCACTGATCAGTGTTTTGAATTTGAAATTTCTTATTAGTGACTTGTTAAGCTGCTGTTATTATTATGCTGCTGTTTTGTTATGGCACTGTGATTGTGTGATCACTGATCAGTGTTTTGAATTTAAAATTTGTAATTAATGACTTGTTAAGCTGCTGTTGTTGTTATGCTGCTGTTTTGTTATGGCACTATTGTTGTTATGCTGCTATTTTGTATTGGTTGTTACTGAATACTAAAAATAGAAATCAAATCAAATGCTGGTTGTTGCTAAATGAGTAGTGTAGCTACCTACCAATGCCATATATAAATAAACTGATGAATGATGATGATGGTAGTGGAAGTAGAGTCAAAGTGTATCGATAGTTGGTGATATGTTATACTTTCTTATTCAATGACTACTTGTTATGTTGATACCTCAACTTGAAAACAATACTACATCCTGTTTATGGCTTACTCAGCAAGAAGAATCTGTTCCTAAGAGAGCTTTCTTACAACAGATGAACGCAACGCTGCCTAAGATTAGACTGAAAAGGTCATCTTGCAAGGTTCAGGTTCATGTTCATGTTTAGTTAGCATAATACCACAGAATGATCAACATTTTCTAACTGAACTAGCTCAACATTCTTTTGAAATTGATAATCCTTTGTCTCCTGATATTTTTAAATTAGAATTTGAGGTGTTAAGTGATCCTGTTAACCCTCAAAGTCAAAATTTAATATTTAGATATTTCTTTTTACTATTTAACTTTTGAGTTTGTATTTTGATAAGATCATATGAATTTGGTTGATGATTTTTTGTGTAGTGTTTTAAATTTGGAAGATATTTTAGGATGTTCATTTATAATTTATTTATTATTTTGTTTTAAAACAGTTTTTTCGGTTGAACCATCAGTTGGACCAATTGGACCAGTAAATCAGTGAATCAGTGCCTAGAGCGGTTTGATGAACGATCCAGTTTTTCGAACCTTGGTAACATCATAATTTTTTCATAGAGTTTTATTTCTTAAAAATAGGAATCAACCTGTTTTCTTTCTTCAAGAGAAAACGATTAAGATTATATTATATTATAATTTACGTGTTTAAAAATTTGAATATAATCGTTTGTACAAAAATAGGATTAATAGTTAAATTAATTCTTGAATGATAAAATATTTTATAAATTTGTTCTTAAATTTTTTTTAATCAAATTGATCTTTCAAAAATTATGAATTAATTATATCTATCTTTCAGTTACTCAATTCATAATTTTTGTCAATGATTGATAACATAAAATACTAACGGATAGCATACATGACAAGTAACATGTTTAATTAGACGTTAACTAAATAAGTTTAAGAAAATCTATCAATTTAGTCACTAGGTCATATTAGGAATAAGATTTTTGTAATTGAAAAAAATGACTAAATTAATAAATTTTCATAAATATATTTTATCAATATCTAATTATTAGATATATTAGATATTATATATATTATTGATTAACGGTTTATAACATTAATTATTAAAAAAAATTATTAATGAAGTAACGAAAAAACAAATGTGATTAATTAAAAAAAATTTTTAAAAATAAATTTAAAAAATATTTTATCTTTTAAAGATTAATTTAACTATTAATCCTCCAAAAATAGTTACACTTTGATCCAAAACTTCTATTAATTACAATTGTATCCCTATGTGATTAAAATTGCAATGATTGGGTTTATGACTTATTTGTGATGTTTGATTTTACGATTTTGTTAGGGCTTACTTGAAATATTTAAAAAAAAGTTTGAATTTAAAGATGGATAAACTAAAGTACTTGGACATACGCGACACGTGTTGAAAAAAATCTCTTCTCCACTAAGTTACCTCCACTCACCCACACTTATAAATAGGCACAAGTAAGTATACACTCACTTGGTGCTCACCTCTCCTTCCTCTTTTACTATAAGAAAAAGTAATATTTGTAATAAAAAAAATTATTATAAAAAATCCAAATTTTAAAATAAAAAAATTTTATAATAAAAAAAAGGCTGTTATAGTATATTTCATTACAAAAAGTTTTTGTAATAAAAAATAGAATTGTTACAATTTAAAATAATATTTTATAACAAATTTTTTTGATAAAAAAAATCAGAAGTCATTACAAAAATTGTAACAAATTTTGATTTTCAAGATATTTTTAGTGACAATCTATTTTTTTCTATCATAAAATTTTGTTACACGGATTTTTTTTAGTTACAAAAGCAAAATAACTATTTTGTAACAATTTTTTTAATACAAATTACATGCATAATTTACTAAATTATTTTTTAAATTAATTAATATATTAACTATTTTAATAAGCAAGTCTACATTTATATAATATGCAAAAATATACATGATTCAAACATGCCTCATTTAGTTAAAATTGTTTTAAAACAAAATAACATTAGTGAGTACGTTGATTAGTTCTACAAGTTATATGTCTCGTATAAGTTCAACCAAAAGTTAAAAGTTTTAACATAGATTAGTGTCTCTAAGAATCAAAATATTCTTGAGCCTTCAAGGTAGCATGTGATCACCATTTCAACACTTCTGTAAATAAAAAAAGACAAAACAAAAAATTAGAAACAAGATATAAAACTAATTATAATTTTTTTCATTAAGTTTTATCCAAAATGTTTAAAAAAAATTTGGCAAAACCTCCCCTAAAACTTGGATATTTCCACCGTCTACGGTTCCAACAAAAACAACCAACTCACAACTTATTTCTCAGCCAATACACAACCAAATTTATCAAACCAATAGTAAGACATTTGTCATTTCTCAACCATGACACAAGTAAAATGTGATAAATAGATCCATATACAAATTAAACTATACTAATAATATAGGAATCATCTAGGAAAATGTATTAAAACCATAAGCAATTTTATTAGTACCTTTAGGATCTATTAGCATTTGAAACCCATGCGTAACATCCAGTAATTTCTTCAGTATGTGTTTTGAAATTTCAGTTTACAGGCACATTCTTAAAAAAACAATTAATTCTAATGCATATCTGGTTTAAAAATTAAGAATAGCTAATATAATACCAAAGCTGCATGGTGGTATGCCACTTACCTATGAACCATATTATAGCAGTAAGAAAGAAAATAGATGTTAAACAAAGTATTGTTTTCCTCCCGTCATTAATATGATCCTGTGCAGGAAAATTGTTTTGCTTAGAATAAAAATAAATATTAAAACAGGAGCAAATACAGGTAAAAGGTTGGAACAACCAACAATGTAAAGCAGGTCAGTAAATCATGAGTATAGCTGCATCAAAATATAAAACATAAGGCAGCACAATTCTTGTTTCTAGTTTTGTCAACTTCTTTTTCCTATATGTTAATTCAAGAGAGATGTTGAAAGTTGCATAAACAAACTAAGATGTGAAACCCTTTTACATCAAAGGGAGAGATGAGAAAGAGAGAACAGTTTATAACAAATAAAACTAGGTTTGACATTTATTTTAACAATTTTCTGGAGATAGATATAATAACTAAAAGAGAATGGGATAAATTTAAGTTTTGAAACGTTTACTATAGATCTACTTTTTCCTATACATAAGTCAGCACAGACATGAAAAAATAGAAATTATTAACTATGTGCCAAAAGGAATAAAGAAAAAAATTCAGCACATTGAAGTAAAATGTGAAAAAAAAAGAAGGCAAGACAGGTATTATTCTCTTTCATCAATTCTTCACAATCACATATTAAAGCTTTTAAGGAGTGCAATTTATCTATAGATATGAATAAGAATATTCAGAATAATATCAAAAATTGTGCATCCCCATTATTGGTTCTCCCTACCTGATCATTTCAAAAAGCTAACTTGTACAATTGAATATCATTAACATACTACTTCGGAAGATGAAATTGATATTGTAATTCATAATAAAGAACATATCAATAATGTTTATTTCAGTTAAGTACTATTCAGTCAAACAATCCTAATTGATAATGGAAGAGAGGTTCTGAACTTAAGAACACTAATTAGTAGAGGTTCCTGCCTTTAAATCTGCAGGTTAATATTTTTATTTAAATTAATATGAACAAAATCAGCAATTGGGATGCACTAGATTTTATGGGAACACTTACTAGCAGAAGTTCCTCTTGGATCAAAGTCATCAAAATCATTCTCAGTATTATTTGCAGGTGCATTTGAATTTTGAGAAGCAACTGAACTGTAGGTATAATAGGCATTACTAGTAGATGACTTAGATACTCTAGATGGTACATTGTTCTGACTTTTGCTGCAAGATAGAGATTCTGGAATTAGAATATAAAAAATACCATGTCCCTATGCAACCAAAAACTGAGCAATTGATGCATGTAAGAGAAGAAAAATGAGATGAGCATCTCAACCATTGACAAGAGTCCCATATAAGAGACTTCTCATTTTTCAAAAGTCAGAACTCAGAACAAGTTCATTAAACTGAGAATAGAAATGCAAGGTCAAAAGCTTGAGTGTGGCCTTGATACACAAACTTATTTGTTTGTTTTACAATGGAAGTGTTTGAGTTATAACCTGTATTATTAAAGGTAAAAGGAGATAAAATTTTATGAACACATCTAATACAAACCAAGTTTAATTTGATGGGATTTAATATTCCTTGGGGATATTGATGAATGAATTTTTACCGGTATAGAAATTATTAAGTAATCAATCGTAGTATAGTCTAAACCGACGCAAAATCCATCATCAAACAAATCTACAATCTATAATCGAGAGTATTAGTCCCGAGTCGTTCTTCTCTAGGAATGCTACAAGGATGCATGTTATTGGTTAAGTGGTCTTTTGTGGCTTGAAGAGTATGACATAAAAGTGCTAATAAAAGAAAACAACAATCAATCAATATTAAAAGCCTTGGCCAAGGTTGAACATCGGAAGTTTCATCACTATAGCTTCCTTCAATTGTGATAACAAAGGAGTGTTGTTTCACTTAGTTAACCCCTAATTATAGAGGAAAGTCAAGTAAAAGTAACTAACTTGAGTCACAAGTCCTAGTCTTACCCTAGGGAAGTCTAGCTTTAGTGCACTCTAAGTCAATTAGCAATTCTCAATTCTTAATCAACAATTGACATCTATTATTCAAGTGTCTCCAATGACTCAACCACTAGGCCAAGTGAGGGGATGCTACTCCATGTCTAAAGTTGGCATTTTCTCAAACACTTGGAGAGTAAGAATGAAAGACATAGTAAAATGGAGAAGAGGTTTAGAATCAAAGTAATTCAACACAAGAGATTAGCAAGAATCAACAATAAACAACAATGAAAATGAGATCTTCAATGAATTAATAGGATCCAAAAACAACAAAGTTAAACCTAAGATCTATGAGAATTGAACAATTACACACACTAACTAAACCTAGGATCCCACCAGTGTTTGCACTTCCAATAGCCTCCGGGGTCCCAATTTAAACGTACAAGGGGGCCTAAGCAAGTAACGAGGCCCTTAAGTTGATAGTGGTCTATGTATGTTCTGGGGTCCCATACTTTATTTGTCAACTCCTTTTCTTCTTGATCTTCATGCTTCCAATAAGGTGACAAACTTATTGAATTCTCCTTGTAACTCATACTCATCATCCTAGTTCTATTGAATTTGGCTTCACTCCACTTTTGAAACTCAAAGTTTGATCTTCTATCCTTTATGCACCTTGATTTAAATTGTCCACCAACATCTAATCCGTTCTTACTCTCTAGCCCACAAAGAGTTCTAAGTTGACCATCCGTTTCTAACAACGCATATTGATATGGGCCAAGAAAATTAAAGGATGAGATGATTACCCATTCAATTTGTAATTGGGATGGCGACTTAGCAAGGAAGATATCCAATGGTCTTGACATTGTAGGTTCCACTTCCTTTGGCTCCTCCATGATGATTTCCATCTTTTGATAACTTTCTTTAAATTTTTCTTGTTTGCTAACTTCCTCCAAACCTTTATCATTGATCAAGTCATGTGTTGAAGGTTGCGCACCCTCCTCAACAATGGTTTCATATTCGATGGGAGAAGCTTCAGCAAGATCACCATTGTCACTTGATGTAAAGTTATTTTCGTTGATGGAACTTCCTTCTTGTTCAACCTCCTCTAGGTCTTCTTCCACTTCTTTATCTTCAACAATCTTCATTTCCTCCGCTTGTTGCAACACACACTCCATTTCCTTGCGCTCAACTTGAGACTCTAAAGTCTCCCTCCTACCTCCCTCTTTGGTTGCTTTTTCACAATCATTCGTGAATCCATTTTGCTTGTGATATGAATCCCAAGAATCCATCTTTTGACGGATGGTTGCTTGAAGCCGATCCATTTCTTCCTTGAGAGGATCCTTTGACTCTTGTTTCTCTTCACGATCATAAGTAGGATCATACGGCTCTTGGATTGATGGACATGGATTTCTTTCCGTGGAGGTTTGTGGCGGAAAGGAGAAATCATGATATGGTTGGAAAGAAGGTTCATCAAAGTTTGGCGGTGGAAGGACATCTTGGTTGTTGGTAGAAGGTGGGATTATACGGGACATAAATTCTTGGAGAGTGGAGGTGAAACAAGTGAGTACGGTTTGGAGCTCTTCTTGCTCTTGAAGAATGATACCAAATGTATCATCCATGGGAACTTGGTGTGGAGGGTAAAGGTGTTGGAGTGGTGGTGATTCAAGGGTTGCTTGTTCATAATCATCACAAGGGTATGCATAGGGGGAATATAGATTTGGATCATATGTAGGCAATTGGTGGAAATAAGATGTGGGTTGAGAATATGGTGCATAGAATGATGGTGGTTGAGTGGTATAACCATGATAAGAATCATCATATCCATAGGAATGATATGCATTATAGGAAGGATTACCATCGTAGTAACTTGAGGGGGAAGGTTGCCATGATGATTGCTCATATGGATATGGCTCTCTTCCTAAGAATTCATCTCTCCCATAATGTGAGCCATCATTCAAATTTTCATCGCCTACAACATAGTCATAGTCATATCCAAAACCACAAGGATGAGAATTCATAGTGGAAAATAGAAACAAAACTAATAGAGATCTAAAACTAATGAAAACCAACAAACAAACCAAAGACAAACATATTCACAATATTCACATATTTACATTAACCAAAAACATGGCACTCATGCGCATTCCCCGGCAACGGCGCCATTTTGATGAATGAATTTTTTCCGGTATAGAAATTATTAAGTAATCAATCGTAGTATAGTCTAAACCGACGCAAAATCCATCATCAAACAAATCTACAATCTATAATCGAGAGTATTAGTCCCGAGTCGTTCTTCCCTAGGAATGCTACAAGGATGCATGTTATTGGTTAAGTGGTCTTTTGTGGCTTGAAGAGTATGGCATAAAAGTGCTAACAAAGAAAACAACAATCAATCAATATTAAAAGCCTTGGCCAAGGTTGAACATCGGAAGTTCCATCACTATAGCTTCCTTCAATTGTGATAACAAAGGAGTGTTGCTTCACTTGGTTAACCCCTAATTATAGAGGAAAGTCAAGTAAAGTAACTAACTTGAGTCACAAGTCCTAGTCTTACCCTAGGGAAGTCTAGCATTAGTGCACTCTAAGTCAATTAGCAATTCTCAATTCTTAATCAACAATTGACATCCATTATTCAAGTGTCTCCAATGACTCAACCACTAGGCCAAGTGAGGGGATGCTACTCCATGTCTAAAGTTGGCATTTTCTCAAACACTTGGAGAGCAAGAATGAAAGACATAGTAAAATGGAGAAGAGGTTTAGAATCAAAGTAATTCAACATAAGAGATTAGCAAGAATCAACAATGAACAACAATGAAAATGAGATCTTCAATGAATTAATAGGATCCAAAAACAACAAAGTTAAACCTAAGATCTATGAGAATTGAACAATTACACACACTAATTGAGATTAGAGAAGAGGATCTACAACATGAACAAGGTAAATTGAGTGTTGTAATAGATCTCACCAAGGAATGGTTGAGAATTGACAAAATGAAGATGAATCCTAGAGAGAGGTTGGAGTCTCTCTCTCTACAAATGTAACTAACTAAAAATATCTACAAAAGATGTAAAAATGAGTCTATGGATGTGAATGTGTGTCAATCCCCTTCAATCCTTGGCTCTTATATGCATTTTGGCGCCAAAGTTGGTTGCTGAATCCTTCCAAAATCGCCAGGCACGTGTAGCAATAACAGAATCACGTGCGGACTACGACGCGTGCACGCACGGTGCGCGTGCGCGTCCCTGGCTAATTTTGCGATGTGCGCGCGAGCGCCTTGTTGCTTGGCCGAGATTAATTCTTTGGCTTTTTGTGCTTCTCTCCACTTGCATGCTTCCTTCCTTGCTCCTTTGATCCATGCCTAGCCTATTTCATCCTGAAATTACTAGCAAACACATCAAGGCATCTTATGGAATCAAAGAAGAACTAGAACTCATCAAAATAAGGCTTAAAAAGCATGTTTTTACAATTAAGCACAAATATGGGAGAGATTACAAAACCATGTCAATTCATAGGTTAAATGCGAGAAAAGGTTATCAAAATATTCTAAATTCAATACAAGATAAACCCTAAAAATGGGGTTTATCAACCTCCCCACACTTAAGCCTTAGCATGTCCTCATGCTAAAATAAGAAGGACTAAGGGTTATGACATTTATTTGAATGCAACTAAACTATGTGAGTCCTATCTAAATGCAATTATCTAAAGCAAAATGGAAATGCTTAGTTCAAACAAATCAATTCCCAAGAGACATGCATAAGCATAGTAACTAAGGCAATAGGAGTAAAGTCCAAACCACAATTGTATTGAATTATTAAAAAGAGTTCAAACTTGCAAGAATATAAATAATATGGGTGAATACATGTGATTGAACTTTTGAACCCTCACCGGATGTGTATCCGCTCTATTCACTCAAGTGTTTAAGGGTCAATCCACTCAATTCTCTTCTATTCAAGCTTTCCAAGATTTGATTTTCTTTTAACAATCAACACTTATTCAATGCATGCATACATTCATCATGAGGTCTTTCATTTAGGTTGTAATGGGGTTAGGGTCAAGGTAGGATCATTTATGGTAAAGTGGACTAGGATTTGAATCTTTGATTAGCATAGACTTTCCCACCTAACTATATAATGACCTATACAAATTCAAACTATTCTAACTACCCATTCTTCACTTTTTCTTACATACTCATGCATTCTTATTTGATTTATAATACCTTATGCATTGATTCCTTTTTATTGACTTCACTTTGGGGTATTTTGTCCCCTTTATTGCTCTTCTTTTATTCTTTCTTTTACTATTTACATTTTTTTTTCTTTTCTCTTCTTTTGTTTTTCTCATTTTCACTTTTATCGCTCTTTTTTTTTCTTTTTCATTTTTTCTCTTTTTTTTTCTTTTTTCTTTCAAACTATACATAAGATCATCAATGCATAAGGTCTATACATTTAATCAATATATGAGTATGTACCCAATTCCTAAACATGAAAGTGTACTACCCCTTTTATCCCATCCAATGTTCCCAAGCCTCACCAACTTTGAATAATAAACACTCTCACTAGCCTATGCTAATCAAAGATCCAAACAAGGACTTTTCATTGGTTTTCCGCCTTGGGCTTGTAATGTGCTAAAATGAGAATAAGTTGGTTAAGCATAGGCTCAAAATTGGCTAACAATGGAGAGTAAAAGAGAACAATTTCACACAAGAATGGAAAATAAGTGGTTATAAAATGTAACCACATCAATAGGCTCAAATCTCACAAGCTTGTGTTCTTAATTCAATACATGATTCACAAAGTATGAATTTCAAGCAAGTTGCATAAAGATATAGCTTCTTCAATCAATTGGGTTGGTGCCCTATGCCCTATAATTAAAATTCTTGGGAAATCTCAATATTTGACTAAGCATTGTTGTGATTGAAAAATTCAAAAATTTTCCCTAGTTTACCCTTTCCTTTTTTCACTTAAAACTAATTTCTTATGCAAAAAGGGTAACTAAGTTTCACTTAAAACATGATTTTTAATCACAACCACAAACTAAAAAAGAAAAATATGCAAAAAATGTATAAAGAAAAATTCAACTAAAAGTATGAAATCTATCATCTAAAACATCTAAGGATATCCATAAGCATCAAAGTATCTAAAATTCAAAATAAATCCAAAATAAGCAGTAAAAGTATCAAGTAGTAAAAGTATCCAAAATAAACTCAAAATACATCAAATATATACAAGGGGTGTGCAAAGTGAGATAGCTAGAAAAGTGGCCAAAATGTTCACCGGTATCTAATGATGCCACCGGCTACCTCCCCACACTTAAGATCAAGCATCGTCCTCGATGCTAATCCTGAGGATCAGGGATAGGTACACCGATAGGCTCTGGCTGTGGTACCGGCTGAGACTCCTGTGTCTGAGGTGGTGCCTCCATATGTGCTGGCTCAGCCGCATGAATACCCTCAGTCTGTAAATCTGCGTGCTCCTCCTCATGGGTCTCCTCATCGGAACCGGAAGACTCTGGTAGAGGTGGCAGCTCAAGGCCCTGGGCCACAAACATCTGGTCAATCCGATCCAGGCGACGCATGATCTGGCGCTGGCTGCGCTCCATGTACCGGAAGAGACGCTGAACTAACAAGTAAAGCGGCTGAGGTGCGGCTGCGGTAGATGCTCCTGCAGGGACTGATGATGAAGAGGGTCCAGCTCCCTCAACTGCTGCTCTGGCTCGAGATCGACGGTGCGAGGTGGGCCTCTCGTGCACCCAGGATCCCCACGGAATAGTAACTGGCTCCTTCTGAGGGAGCGGTGGAGGTGGTGATACATCATCCTG
Source organism: Arachis stenosperma (assembly GCF_014773155.1). Classification (NCBI taxonomy): domain Eukaryota; kingdom Viridiplantae; phylum Streptophyta; class Magnoliopsida; order Fabales; family Fabaceae; genus Arachis; species Arachis stenosperma. The sequence continues at coordinate 106,847,058 of NC_080381.1, read as the reverse complement.
GTGCCACGGAACTCCGGCCCGTTGAATCATCTGAGTGACCAAGACCGGAAAAGGAAAGAGACCTCAGATGTGGGCTCTCCACATGAACCGCCTGATCAGCTGGGGGTAATAAACCTCTTTCCCCTCCATCACACAGCTGATCAAGATCAACATGGCAACTGGGATCTCTGTGAAGTGAGTCGTAGGCATGACGTAATGAGCGAAGATCTGCTGCCAAGTCTTGGCCTCTCGACTCAGATAACTAAAGTGCATCCCCTTGGGTGCCGTGTTATCGGCATCCATAACCCAAGGAGCATCCGGAGTAGCTACTACTGCCCTCAATGCCTCAAAATCAAAAGTCATGCAATGAAGGTCTATCTCGGCCTGCATGAATGCATCAGTGTCATTGGTCTTAGGCCGGCAAGTAAGGGCATCCTCTATGGCCTGCTCTATGATGGGTACCTCAATCCCCCTAACAAGTATTGAATCAAGGATGTGGCGGAAGAAATTGCAGTAGAACTCCTGCACCCAAGATCGGTTCACCCGGCTCAATTCCCTATCCAGAAAGGCCAAACCCATCCGGTCAATACGCTGGTGGATGATGTTGGTCAAATCTGATGGAATAACCAACTTCTTCTCAGTATTCAAATTCTTTGAATTGTAGCTTGGGAATCTGAGTTCACAGTAGAGATTGGGAAATTTGATCGTATCCTGAGCCGGTAGTAATTGGTTTCCTTTATCTATGTCATTTAAAGGGTTTTGAGCATAGGCAAGCAGTGAAGCAAAAGTGGGGTTTGGTGTTTTCTTCCTCTTTTTGGAAGATGATGCTTTTCCTTTTCCTTTATCCGACATCCTGAAAAATGGAATAGAATATAGGCAATTAAGCACTTAGCATGAAGCAAGTAAAACATGTTCAGGATGTAAAATAGATGGCAAGCAAACATGATGTGAATTAAACTTGAAACATGGACAGCAGGTAAGACAAAAAACATAGCCATAAACCAGGAATTCAATGTTTCAAACAATGTGCACAATTCTCAAGGAATAGGCACGTTCATCATCATGACTCAAAAGAATGGTTAAAAGGGTTAAAATGCAAGTAAAAGTGAAGTTGGTAAGTAAAGAAGTCAGTGATTTGGAAAAGTGGAATTAGAAATTAGTAGTATGATGAGAGATGCACCTTTCAAGCACACAAATCATGTTTACAATGTTTAATGCAAATTTCGGAAGTCGAAAATAACGAGAATTAGCCCAAATTCGTAATAAAGACCAAAATGAAATTAAATTTCTTGAAAATTGGGCAGCATCTCAGCTTAAAATTGGACGTTTCCGAGTAGCAAAATAGCACAAACAGCATCATTACAGTATCAATTAATCACAGTAGCAACGAGATAGCATCCAGGTAACACAGATTGCATACAGAGCAACTTAAAACTAGCATGCATCAGTTAAGCAGACAAACAGAAAATAAACACAAACGGAGCACTTATCAGGCCTAGAATCCTCTATCCAGCCCTAGCTACCTAACAGCAGATATTTCTATCTAACCTAACATGCAACATTTGAATTTAAACTAACTAACAGACAATTACAGTAACTACAGAAATGAACAATTAAAAGAAAAAAAACAGAAAAAAAACAGAAATGGAGCAGGACCTGGGAGCTGGGAGGAATGGGAAGGTGAACTAGGATAGGGGCAGGGGCAGCAGACTCAGGGAAGTGGCGCCGCCGTGGGTGGTGGCGGTGAAGGTGGCCGGCTGTGGTGGCAACGGGGGAATGAGAAACTGAGGAAGGAAGGTCGGCGATGGTGAAAGAGGAGAGTGATAGGCGAGTGGGAGATGGAGGAAGAGAGAGTCGCCGGCGGTGATGATGGAGTGGCGGCAGAGATGGTGGTTTCGGCGGTGGGGTGGAGTGGATGAGTGAGAGAGAGAGAGAGAGAGAGAGAGAGAGAGAGAGAGAGAAAGAAGAGGGTTTGGGTGGTGATGAGAGAGAAAGAGAAGCTGGCTGTCCAGTGGTGGCTGCCGGCGGAGCAGAGGTGGCGGAGAGATTAGAAGAAGAAGATGGAAATGGGAGAAGGGAGGGGGTGCGCGACTGCGCAGTGCGTGTCGCGCATTAGGTTATCATCATTTTGAATTGATGCGCGCGCGCACCTTGCGCGTCCGCGTGCATTGAAGAATCTAGGGACCTACGCGTGCGCGTACATTGCGCTCACGCGTGGATGATCAAAATAGGCAAGGACGCGTGCGCGTACCATGCGCGCACGCGTGCTTGGAGTTGGGCTAGGGGCTTAGAGTTGGCCCAGATCAGGCCTAACTCTCTGGAAAATGGCCTGGAGGTTGCGCTGCTAGACCCGCGCGCACGCGGCTTGTGCGCGTCCGCGCATATTTTGGCAGTTTACCATAGGGCGCGCAAGAGCGATGCGTGTGCTCACGTCCTTTTCTTCTCTTGGCGTTTGGGCGCGCACGCGGCATGTACGCGTCCGCGCGAGTTGAGTTGGGCTGGGGGCTCGAAGTTGGCCCATGTCCAGCGCGACTCTCTGGGTATTGGCCCAGAAGTTGCAGCAGCCGATCGACGCGTACGCGGCAGGTGTGCGTACGCGTGCATTTCCCTATAGTTGTATGGACGCGCACGCACGTAGTGCGCGTCAGCGTGGAGTGAGTGGGGCTTGAGGCACAACGCTGGCCTAGGAGAGGCCCAACTCTCTGGAATATGGGTGATGATGCATCCGCTCATGGATGCGTGCGCATACAGCGTGCGCGCGCGTCCACCCCCCTTTTTCCTTTTTTTTTGAAATGCCTAAAAGCTCTAATTGCCCAAAGACTCCCCATGGTGCCTACAACTCCTTATTTAGTCAAAAGCCACACACTTTCTAAAATGCAAGTTGGTTTTGAGATTTATTCCATTTCTACTAAGCACAACATACATGTTAATATGCTAGCAACTAATATACACAAACAAGCTAATTATGAGATGAAAACCTACCTACAATGGTAACTCAAATCACTTATTAAACAAAATTAGAAGAGAGTGGAAAGAGTTTACCATGGTGGGGTGTCTCCCACCTAGCACTTTTGTTTATTGTCCTTAAGTTGGACATTTGGTGGAGTCCTTGCTAGGGTGGCTTATGCTTGAACTCTTCTTCGAATCACCACCAGTGTTTGCACTTCCAATAGCCTCCGGGGTCCCAATTTAAACGTACAAGGGGGCCTAAGCAAGTAACGAGGCCCTTAAGTTGATAGTGGTCTATGTATGTTCCGGGGTCCCATACTTTATTTGTCAACTCCTTTTCTTCTTGATCTTCATGCTTCCAATAAGGTGACAAACTTATTGAATTTTCCTTGTAACTCATACTCATCATCCTAGTTCCATTGAATTTGGCTTCACTCCACTTTTGAAACTCAAAGTTTGATCTTCTATCCTTTATGCACCTTGATTTAAATTGTCCACCAACATCTAATCTGTTCTTACTCTCTAGCCCACAAAGAGTTCTAAGTTGACCATCCGTTTCTAACAACGCATATTGATATGGGCCAAGAAAATTAAAGGATGAGATGATTACCCATTCAATTTGTAATTGGGATGGCGACTTAGCAAGGAAGATATCCAATGGTCTTGACATTGTAGGTTCCACTTCCTTTGGCTCCTCCATGATGATTTCCATCTTTTGATAACTTTCTTTAAATTTTTCTTGTTTGCTAACTTCCTCCAAACCTTTATCATTGATCAAGTCATGTGTTGGAGGTTGCGCACCCTCCTCAACATTGGTTTCATATTCGATGGGAGAAGCTTCAGCAAGATCACCATTGTCACTTGATGTAAAGTTATTTTCGTTGATGGAACTTCCTTCTTGTTCAACCTCCTCTAGGTCTTCTTCCACTTCTTTATCTTCAACAATCTTCATTTCCTCCGCTTGTTGCAACACACACTCCATTTCCTTGCGCTCAACTTGAGACTCTAAAGTCTCCCTCCTACCTCCCTCTTTGGTTGCTTTTTCACAATCATTCGTGAATCCATTTTGCTTGTGATATGAATCCCAAGAATCCATCTTTTGACGGATGGTTGCTTGAAGCCGATCCATTTCTTCCTTGAGAGGATCCTTTGACTCTTGTTTCTCTTCATGATCATAAGTAGGATCATACGGCTCTTGGATTGATGGACATGGATTTCTTTCCGTGGAGGTTTGTGGCGGAAAGGAGAAATCATGATATGATTGGAAAGAAGGTTCATCAAAGTTTGGCGGTGGAAGGACATCTTGGTTGTTGGTAGAAGGTGGGATTATACGGGACATAAATTCTTGGAGAGTGGAGGTGAAACAAGTGAGTACGGTTTGGAGCTCTTCTTGCTCTTGAAGAATGATACCAAATGTATCATCCATGGGAACTTGGTGTGGAGGGTAAAGGTGTTGGAGTGGTGGTGATTCAAGGGTTGCTTGTTCATAATCATCACAAGGGTATGCATAGGGGGAATATAGATTTGGATCATATGTAGGCAATTGGTGGAAATAAGATGTGGGTTGAGAATATGGTGCATAGAATGATGGTGGTTGAGTGGTATAACCATGATAAGAATCATCATATCCATAGGAATGATATGCATTATAGGAAGGATTACCATCGTAGTAACTTGAGGGGGAAGGTTGCCATGATGATTGCTCATATGGATATGGCTCTCTTCCTAAGAATTCATCTCTCCCATAATGTGAGCCATCATTCAAATTTTCATCGCCTACAACATAGTCATAGTCATATCCAAAACCACAAGGATGAGAATTCATAGTGGAAAATAGAAACAAAACTAATAGAGATCTAAAACTAATGAAAACCAACAAACAAACCAAAGACAAACATATTCACAATATTCACATATTTACATTAACCAAAAACATGGCACTCATGCGCATTCCCCGGCAACGGCGCCATTTTGATGAATGAATTTTTTCCGGTATAGAAATTATTAAGTAATCAATCGTAGTATAGTCTAAACCGACGCAAAATCCATCATCAAACAAATCTACAATCTATAATCGAGAGTATTAGTCCCGAGTCGTTCTTCCCTAGGAATGCTACAAGGATGCATGTTATTGGTTAAGTGGTCTTTTGTGGCTTGAAGAGTATGGCATAAAAGTGCTAACAAAAGAAAACAACAATCAATCAATATTAAAAGCCTTGGCCAAGGTTGAACATCGGAAGTTCCATCACTATAGCTTCCTTCAATTGTGATAACAAAGGAGTGTTGCTTCACTTGGTTAACCCCTAATTATAGAGGAAAGTCAAGTAAAAGTAACTAACTTGAGTCACAAGTCCTAGTCTTACCCTAGGGAAGTCTAGCATTAGTGCACTCTAAGTCAATTAGCAATTCTCAATTCTTAATCAACAATTGACATCCATTATTCAAGTGTCTCCAATGACTCAACCACTAGGCCAAGTGAGGGGATGCTACTCCATGTCTAAAGTTGGCATTTTCTCAAACACTTGGAGAGCAAGAATGAAAGACATAGTAAAATGGAGAAGAGGTTTAGAATCAAAGTAATTCAACACAAGAGATTAGCAAGAATCAACAATGAACAACAATGAAAATGAGATCTTCAATGAATTAATAGGATCCAAAAACAACAAAGTTAAACCTAAGATCTATGAGAATTGAACAATTACACACACTAATTGAGATTAGAGAAGAGGATCTACAACATGAACAAGGTAAATTGAGTGTTGTAATAGATCTCACCAAGGAATGGTTGAGAATTGACAAAATGAAGATGAATCCTAGAGAGAGGTTGGAGTCTCTCTCTCTACAAATGTAACTAACTAAAAATATCTACAAAAGATGTAAAAATGAGTCTATGGATGTGAATGTGTGTCAATCCCCTTCAATCCTTGGCTCTTATATGCATTTTGGCGCCAAAGTTGGTTGCTGAATCCTTCCAAAATCGCCAGGCACGTGTAGCAATAACAGAATCACGTGCGGACTACGACGCGTGCGCGCACGGTGCGCGTGCGCGTCCCTGGCTAATTTTGCGATGTGCGCGCGAGCGCCTTGTGCGTGTGCGCGTGCTTGGCCGAGATTAATTCTTTGGCTTCTTGTGCTTCTCTCCACTTGCATGCTTCCTTCCTTGCTCCTTTGATCCATGCTAGCCTATTTCATCCTGAGATTACTAGCAAACACATCAAGGCATCTTATGGAATCAAAGAAGAACTAGAATTCATCAAAATAAGGCTTAAAAAGCATGTTTTTACAATTAAGCACAAATATGGGAGAGATTACAAAACCATGTCAATTCATAGGTTAAATGCGAGAAAAGGTTATCAAAATACTCTAAATTCAATACAAGATAAACCCTAAAAATGGGGTTTATCAGATATTATCTGGCAAAATTTTTATTAAAACACTTTTAAAGAACTAACGAAAAAAATAAAATAAGAAAAAAAAAACATTTAAGAAAAATTAGTCAAAACCAAGCAAATTCCTTAGTGCAAGGAACTTAAAAAATTCTAGATATTTCAAACAGCAACTTAGCATATAATAACTAAATATGAAGGATCAGAAAATAATGTACAACAAAATATATGCCATAATGACTGAATTTACAAACTAAGTTCAGTATTTTTCCCAAATTCTAACTAGTACCTAGGGTTATGCCAATGTGTAGAGACAATAATATGGAATAAACATAAAATACACTTACAAGTAATTTACAGACGAGAATAGCAGTAAGATATGCCTCACCTGATAGAGTGTGCAATATCCTTTTTGAAGGAGTTCTCTTCATCATCACCGATATTTCGTGATCTTCTAGTGTATTTGTCTTTTTTCATAGTCTCCCTTATCTCTGTAGCTATCCCTAAACCTGTCACCATCATTTGAACCAAAGCCCAAATATTTACCACTGCTCTGATAGCTGCCACTTCTAGTTTCGTCTGCTTCTTCCACCGGCAAAGACGAACGAGGAGGAAGCTGTCGGCGAGACATGAAGTAAGAAGTGGACAACGAGGCAAAACAGAGACAACAAGGCAGACGCGAATGACAAGGAAAAAAATGGCGAGATAAATGCCAGGCAGAGGCGTGGTGAAAGAGATTTTAGGGAGTGAGCGGCTGCTAGGATTTTCCCTCCCCCTTTCTTCTATCCCTCACTGCTAGGGTCCTCTTCCCCCTTTTTCTTCTATTCTTCACTTCTTCCGTTTCCACTTGTAGACTTCAATCTAAATTATTTCTGGCTTCTGAGTAATATATTACTAATAAAAAAAACAAATAGTTGAATGCTTTATTTTTAATCATCAAACTAATTTATATTTTTTATTTTGATTGTTCAATCTCATATTAGATTTTATTAAAAATTTTAGATGAATCGGTCTTCTCATTATTTAATATACACATAAAAATCTATAAGTTTTATAATTTTTCAGGTAAATCATTCTTATATAAATGAGTTATTATTATTATTATTATTATTTAAATGACCTTTTTTTACTAACGATTTTTTATCCATGCTTATTAAAATCTCATTTCAATTTCAGATTTATATTATTCATCCTTCTCATGAATTTCAACAAAATCACTGCAAACTTTGAATATTTTATTTCACTTTTGAATGTGTTTTTTAATAAAATTCTAAATATTTTTTATTATGCAGTTGAATATTCATTTACATATTAATATGAGTTAAAAATAAAATTAAAAAAAATAACTGTTAACTCACATTGAAATAAATTAAAGCATTAAATTCTAAAATTTAAGTTATTTAAATTAAATTATATAAAATTCTTATTTTTTTAAAAACTACTAAGATTTAAAATTTAAATATAAAAAATTACTCAATAATTATAAAATTAAATAAAATTTATAGTTTAACTATCAAAATTTAGTTTAGTTACTTTTAATAAAATAATTTATAAAAATAAAAATTTTAATAAATAAATAAATTAAAATTAATTCATAATAAAATTTTTAATAATAATTATGTAAAAATATTATTTAATTATAAATTTTGAAATTATTTTTAAATAAATACTCTAATTTTAAGAATTAGAGATAATTAAATTAATTATATTTAAAATATCATTTTATTATTAATTTACAAATTATTTTTAAATAAATACTAATTAAGATAAAATTGGAGATAATTAAATTAATTTTTTTATTCATAAAACTTAAATGACTTTAAATCTTTTAAATCAAATCATATAATTTTTTTATATTTTTTTCAACTACTAAAACTTTAAATTATAAATAAGAAAATACCTCGTTTAAATGATTTATTATTTAATTTTTGAAATAATTTTAAACTTAAAATATTATTAATTTGACTTAAATATTTTTAGTAAAATAAATTTTTGAATTTAAAATCTTAAATAAATATAATAAATCATAAATAACTCATTATGTTAATTTTAAAAAATTTAAAGTCTTACATTTAATATGTTGAAATAAAATGTTTTATTAGTTACAAAAAAATCTTTGAATTTTGTGACAAATAAATAACTTGTTACAAAAATATTGTATTTTGTGATAAAATAATTTTTTGTTACAAAATATTTAGACCTTTTGAAACAAATAGATATTTTGTTACAAAATATTTTGAATTTTTGCAACAATATAATCTTTTGTTACAAAACATTATAATATTTTGCAACAAAACAACAATTTAATACAAAAGCTAACATAATTTGTAACAAAAGAAATTACGTTGTTACAAAATATTGAAATGTTTTGTAACAAATTTTTTAATTGTTACAAAATATTCTTATTTTGTAATAATAATTAATTATTGTTACGAAAAAATAATAATTTGTAACAATTTTAAATTTAATACAAATTTTTTGTTACAAATACTCTATTTTCTTGTAATGTTTCCCCAAAACAAACATACAATATCTTCAAAAATTCATCAAATTCTTGGAAATTAAAGAAACATGGAGAGCTACAGTTGAGAGAGAAACTGAAGAAAACAAAAAGTAAGATGATCATCCAACCTCACTACTATCATTATCATCCACGGGCAAGCTTTAAATAAGGATGAGCAGAATTTTTGGTGAAGGTTCCTCTTGAACCCGAGAATGGGTAACGGAAGAGGAACTGAAATTTGGTGATCAACAACAACGATTATTGTCTCATTATTTGCAGAAGGAGATGTGATTAAGCAAAGAGTGAGAAACTCGAATTGTTGTCGAAATACCCGAACCACACACAAAAATCACTTACTATTTGGTTTAAGCTTCAATCAAGGTTGGAAAACTTATTTTTTTGTGATTTAGACTGAATGCATATGGCCAGGGATAGTTGTAGTGATGTGATTAGACCTTGTATGTTGAATTTGAAAAGGAATTTTGATTGCAAATGACTAATCATGGTTGAATTCGTTGATTAATGATGTTGCTACATGTTTAGTAGTGTTGTGGTTATGCTGAACTTTTGGTTTGTTAGTGCTAAATTAGGAACTAGAGGATCTAATCTGAATTTGAGTGACATTGTAAAATTACTATTTATTGGCTGAGTTTAATTTTTTAGCATGTGTAAAAAATCATGGATTGAACTTTGAGTAAGTATTGATGGGGTTCCATGCGTAGCAAGCAGTACCTGTCAATTAAACCCTGAAAAACACAAAAATTGGGAGTTTGGAGAATTAGTGAAATTTAACTGTTACGACAAATTTCAATTGGTAAAATAAGTGTGAAAAATCTGGGATTTAACTTTTAATAGTGTTTAAAAGAGAAATTGGGACTTTGAGTTGATAATTCTTAGAAAACATGATTATGTAAAAAATTTTGCATAATAAAAAAACTTGTTTAGGTTAATTTTCGGCCCATGGTAATCATTTTCATGTGGAACAATCATTTTTTCAATTTTGATATATTTAGTTTGTTAAGATTGAATTTTCTGTGGATTGAAGTCCTAAAAAGTTAGATATAATTTTTGAAAATTAGTATTTTATCCGTAATATTATTACGGGAATATAAATCTTTTAAAATTATGTCGGTTCTAGTATTATATATAGATTATCACACGAAAAATTTATAGCTTTAGACTACTTTTATAAAATGGTCGTAAGGGACAAAAGTCCCCGTCGACTAAGAAGATCAGAGTCTTAAACAATTCGTTATCTAAAATTTGAAAGAATTTAACGTGTATATTGTTATATTTAATTAGGTATTAAATTTGTTGCACAAATAGAAATAATTAATTTTTATACTTGCTATTTAAAAATAATATTTTTTTCTAGATATATAAAAATATAATTAGATATTAACATAAAAAAATTTCTATTGATAGTTATAAAATTAACTGATTTTTTTAAAACAATTGAATCTTGATTCTAACTTCTAATCACAACATTAGTATTTTTTTAAATTATATGTAATAAATATTTAAAAGAAAAGAAGTGAAAATATATATTAAAAAGATAAGCAGTAAAAATTTAAAATTAAATAAAAAAATATGTATATAATAATATTTTTATTTAAATTATATTACGTTGTTAATTTTATTTTTTGTAGAACATAAAGGTAGAGAAAAATAGAGAATGAGAGAAAAAAGAGAGAAAGATAAAGAAGAATGAGAAAGAGAGTTTGTTAATTTTGGAAGTTAAGAAAATTTTTTATTTTAATTATAATAAAAATATCTAGTGACACATTTTGATTTGTCAAATTATTAATATAAAATATGAATTATAAATTATATATAGAGTGAGAAGGATAGATAGAAATAGAAAAAAAGAGAGAGGTAGATAAGAAAATATAAGAAGGATGTTTACATATTTTAGAGGGAAATATTTTCTCTAAATTTTAATAAGAGTGTCATCTGACACATTTTAGTTATTAAATTAGTTAGTAATATATAATATAATATATAATATAACTATATTTCAATTTTAGTATTTTAATTTTAATTTTAATTTAATTTAAATACAATTAGAGAATGTTATGTTGTATATTTTGATTGTAAAATTCGTAATTAGTCATTGATAATGATATATAAAAGAGATAAAATGAGTGAAGAAATGAGAGCGAGAGATAGAGAAAGGAAGAGATAAGAGGGGATAATTTTTTTAATTTTAGAAGAAAAAATTTGATTTCAATTGTAATGAAAGAGTGACATGTGACACATTTTGACCTTAAAATTAATAATATATAACAGATATAATATATTGCATAACTCACACTATTGGAATGCTAATCACATGAAACAAATTATTGGAATTGAAATTAGATCATTGTAGCAATTTATGTAATTTTTTATTTAAATTAAAATATAATTAGGGTATTTTTATTTCTAATTAAGACATTATTTATTATTATGGTAATATAATTTTTATTTCTATGTTTTGTTGCCAAATGGTTTAAGTTAGCTTAGGTTAAGTTAGTTAATTAGGTTAATTAGTTAATTAGGTTAATTTAGTTTTGAAATTAGGGTAATTTGGTTTTGAAATTAAGTTTATTTAGTTAATTTTTTGTTATAGAAATATATTTTTATTTTTTAAATTTTTTGTTGCCAAATTGTTATATAGATTAATTAAGTTAATTTAGCTTAATTAGGATTTTGGTTACCTTAGGTTAAGTCAGTTAATTAGGTTAATTAGTTGTTTAAGTTAATTAGATTGATTAGTTTGAAATTAGGGTAATTTAGTTTTAAACTTAGGTTAACTTATGTGAGTTTAGTTAATTTAATAATTTTTTTCCTTTATTAGAATTGTGTTTTTTTCTTTCAATCGATGGGAGTTTCCTTTCTAGAATATTCGTGCTGTTCTTTTCTTGTAGCTTAAAGTTGAAGTTGGTTCTTTCTAACTATATTTAATTAATTTTTAAGTTTTATGTTGGAGTTAATTTTTTTAGGATAGATTTATAAGTCATAAGTGGAAGAAGAATGTCTAATGACTCTTTTCTAACCATTTGTTTGCTGGAAATTACAAAGTAATAATATGGGGATAACACTAGAACGGTTAGGATGGAATGATTGATTGATTTTTTTTTTGGTTGAATTCGTAATCATAATAGCTTGATTTTTGAAAAAAATTAGAATACTGTTAGTTTAACACGTCTAATTTAAAGAAAAATTTTGCCAAAGAAAAATTTAAAGATATAGATTCAATAAAGTCTATATTTTTATTTAATTTGTTTACTTTATAAAAATAAAAAACTATGTGATGGGGTCCTCTAATTTTAGGAAAGCTCTATTGAATTTTCATAAAAAAAGTTAATAAATTGTGATTTTTGTTATTTTTATGTTGTTGGAATTTTGTAGCACAATTTCTAAATTATTATTTATTGATAGGAGTAAAAATAAGTCAGGCTAAGTTAGATTTCGTTCTTAATAGACGAAGCCTATATATTATGTAGTTAATTAGGTTTTATCCTAACCTGTAATTAGGGGTGACAAAGCGAAAAAGCTTGTCCCGCCAAAAGTTCACTTTTTGGCGGGTTGGTCCGCCTTTCTCAACCTAATAAGGCGGTCCTAAAATGTCACTCTATCTTGTTTAATAGCAGATTGGTGGGTCAAACCCGCCAAATTTCTTTTTATTTTACTATTAAGTATTAAATAATATATATCATTTCACAATTATTTTAATAAGTTTATAATTTCTAAAGACATAAAAATTTATAATTTTTAAATATTAAAGTTTTTATAATTATAAATATAATCATAAACCAAGTTTTTTGAAATAAAATAATAAAATCAACATTGTTTAATGTAAAATAAATATTGTCCAAAATATATAATTAAACATCTACAAATTTAGAACCAATCAATCAAATGTAAAATATAATTTAAAATACTAAATTAGAAAAATTTAAAAAAAAACTTGAGCCCACGCGGGGAACTCGTTCCACCCTGCCAAAGTCCACTATTGCGGTGCAGATTAGACGGACTTTTGATGTGTGGCGGACTCAATTTTTCAGTCCAAAAGACGGATTACGTAGGTTCAGTAGATTTAGACCCATTTGCCACCCCTACCTACAATATGCTATAAACTTCTTTTTAAATAAGAAGTATCCGTTGTTATTAAGTTTTGCCTTACCTAAAGATTGTTAAAAAGCCTGATAATTTTTGCTTCTCGCAATACTTAAAAAAATTAAAAATATTATTTATAAAAACTATTTTTTAGTAAAAGTTATTTATATATAATACTCCAAATTTAATGTTTACAAGAATTTTTAAACTTTTAAAGTATTTAAAGTATACAAAAATATTTATAATAAAATATAATAAATTTAAAATATCTAATAACTTTGTTAATAATAAAAAATATTTACATATTTATTTATGTTTTAATAGGTTCAAACAAATTTAATAAACTAATAAAATTAATTAATGTATTTTTTATTTGATCTATAAACATATTAAAATTTTTTATAATAACCTAAATCTGAACCTATTTTGTAATAAGCCACATCAAATCAGACCAAATATAAACCAGGTTGTAGATCCTTAATAAACTGTCTAGCCTATTTCCATCTTTATTTGTGGATGTACAGTAGAAATAATGATTAACCACGAAAGAAAGGAATATCTAAAATGAAGGGGAGTCAGTAGTGCAGGACTGACAAACCATTGCAGGACTGACAAACTATTGCAGTAGCCCGTGACAAGATCTTCCAAGACAGGGAGCATATTGCAAGATGAAGGATATCATATGCCCGACAAGACGGCCAGCCCAGGCCAGAACCAGAAGGCGACATGGAAAAACTACAAATAGGGCGAACCAAAGACGAATACACTTTTATCAACAGGAACCTCCCATACGACCTCAAAGAAGACCTTTCTCAATTTTTGAAACAAAACAGAGACCTATTCGCTTTCACACCAGCCGACATGCCCGGGATAGACCCGAACCTAATGTCCCACCGGCTAGCCGTAGATTCCAAAGCCAAACCCGTGGCACAAAGAAGACAAAAAATGTCCCAGGACCGGGCAGCCGAGGTCAAGAGACAAGTAAAGGCCCTACTCGACGCAAACTTCATCAGAGAACTACCATACACGACGTGGTTGGCAAACATCGTACTAGTAAAGAATTCCAACGGGAAATGGCGAATGTGCATCGATTATACGGACCTTAACAAAGCTTGTCCAAAAGACGCCTTCTTCCTACCCAACATCGATGGATTGGTAGACGCCGCATCCGGTCATCGATATCTCAGCTTCATGGACGCATACTCCGGCTATAATCAAATACCGATGCACCGACCTGACGAGGAAAAAATAGCGTTTATCACACCCGACGGGACATACTGCTACACAGTCATGCCTTTCAGCTTGAAGAACGCCGGAGCAACCTACCAAAGGCTCGTCAATAAGATATTCCAAAATCTGTCCGAAACCAAATTAGAAGTCTATATAGACGACATGCTCGTCAAAACCGAATCAGGCGAACAACTCATCAGCGATCTCAAACTCATAATGAGCACCCTACGAAAGCATCGAATGCGACTCAACCCGACAAAATGCGCCTTCGGAATGGAGGTAGGAAAATTTCTCGGCTTCATGATCACGCAATGCGGGGTCGAAGCTAACCCAGAGAAATGTCGCACCATCCTCTACATGACAAGCCAAAAAAACCTCAACGACATCCAAAAGCTCACTGGCCGGCTCACAGCGCTATCCCGCTTCCTCGGAGCATCGGCACAAAAAGCAATCCCCTTCTTCAAACTAATGAAGAAAGGAGCCCCCTTCAAATGGGAAGCAGAATGCGAAGAAGCCTTCCAACACTTCAAAAGAGTTCTAGCGGAACCACCAGTTCTCGCCAAACCCCAAACAGGGGAGACCCTCTACCTATACCTCTCCATAACGGAAGAGGCACTCGCAGCAGCACTCATCCGCGAAAACAAGCAGAAAGAACAAAAATCCATATACTTCATAAGCAAGGTCCTACAAGACGCAGAAACCCGCTACTCACGTCTAGAAAAACTGGCTTTTGCGCTCCTCACGGCCTCCTGGCGCTTAAGACAATACTTTCAGGCCCATCCCGTGATGGTCCGGACCGACCAAGCAGTCAAACAGGTACTACAAAAGCTCGACCTAACAGGAAGAATGCTAGCATGGTCCATGGATCTGTCCCAATTCCAAAAAAAGTTTGAACCCCGAAACGCAATCAAAGCACAAGCCATGGCTGACTTCATTGCCAAAATGACTCCGGGAAACACCACTCCCGAGTCATGGAAGCTGCACGTCGACGGCTCATCAAACGTCACCTCCGGAGGTGCCGGGGTCATACTCGAAAGCCAAAACGGGGTCGTAATCGAACAGTCAGTACGATACGAATTCCCAGTTTCTAACAATCAAGTAGAATATGAGGCCCTCCTGGCAGGCCTAGCCCTAGCCAAGGACGTCGGAGCAAAAGTCCTGGAAGTAAGCACCGATTCACAGGTAGTGATGGAGCACAGAAAGTGGTGAATTAAAAATTATTAAATTAATTACGTTGCCAGTATAGTTCTTAACTCACCGAAAATCTGCCTATCAATTTAGAAATATGTCACAGAGAATTTAAATTAAAAATTACTGGGAGTTTGAGTCCCAGGTCGTCTCCCAACGAGTTGCAGGAAAGTGTGCTATTTTATTAATTAGATGTTTCCAAAAAGTTGAGTTAAGTAGATGGAAAATTAAATTGAGGAAATTTGAAGAATATAAATAAAAGCCTTGACTGGGAGTTGATTAGTTGGAATCTCTATTATTGATGAAGTGATTTTAGGATTAATTTATAATTAATGGTTATTCTGTTTAGTTATCCTTTACTAGGTAAAGGAAAGTCAAACAAGTTGGAATGATAGATCTGTTCACGAGTTGCAACCCACTTAGTTCAAAGGGATTGGTGTTAGTGACAAGATAGCAATCCAACAGTTAACCCAATTACAAATTCTCTTTCAATCCTTCCAACTCAAGAGTTCCTTTCAATCAACTCCCCATCAAGTGAGGGGAACTACTCGCTCATTGTAAATAATAAATCCATAACATATGAAAGAAATTAAAAGAAGACATGATTATTGGAAGGTAAAATGGATTAAAATGAAAGAAATAATTCTTGTATTAAATAATCATAAAAGTATTCAAATGACAAAATTGAACAAAGCAAAGAACATGGAAGAAATAAACCAAGTTAAGAGAACGAACTAGAATGACGAAGTCTTGATGAGGAAATAACTCTTCTCAATGTTCCAATGCTAAAACCAATTGAAAATTAAATTCTAAAACCTAAAGAGAAAAACCTAGAGGAGGAGTGAAAACTAGATCTAAAACTGAAAACAGTGTAGAATGAATGTTGTGTTCTGTTTCTGCATGTTCTCTGGCTCTAGTCTGCTGTTCCGGGCCGAAAACTGGGTCGAAATCAGGTCTAAAATCGCTCCCAGCAAATTCTGTAGATTATGCAGATCGCACATGTCACGCGATCGCGTCACCCATGCGGACGCATCACTCGCGCTTTTCCATGCCACGCGTCCGCGTCGTCCACGCTACCGCGTCGCTTGAGCTTTTCCAATCCGCGCGGCCACGTGAGCCATGCGGCCGCGTCACTGCGATTTGCTCCCCTTCGCGCGGTCGCGTGAGCCATGCGACCGCGTGACTTCTTGCTGGTTATCTCCTCAAATTCTTGTGTTCCTTCCATTTTTGCCTTCTTTTTTTCCAATCTCCCATTCATTCATGCCCTGTAAAGCCTGAAACACTCAACACACAGATCACGGCATCGAATGGAATAAAGGAAAATTAAAAATACATAATTAAAGTCTCTAAGAAGCAGTTTTCAACCATGTAATAAATTCAGGAAGGAAATCTAAATGCATGCTAATTTAATGAATAAGTGGGTAAGGATCATGATAAAACCACACAATTAAACACAATATAAACCATAAAATAGTGGTTTATCAACCTCCCCACACTTAAACATTAGCATGTCCTCATGCTTAATTGAATGAGATAAAGTAGACAAGTATGAACATGTAGAAACTCATGAAATGCAATGCAATCCTATATATGTAAATAAATGCAACTATATGATTCTTGCCCACTTGATCAAGAGTAAATAAGCTCTTCGAAACAATTACAAATCAAATTCCACTAATTCTACCCTTATACAGTAAAACAGATAAACATGCAAGAGGATAGCCTATGAAAGCAGGGAACATGAAAATTCAAGCATTGAACCCTCACTGATAATGTATGTACACTCTAATCTCTAGTGTATAGGGTAATCACTCTATCATTCTCTAATCATGCTTTCTAACTTTTGTTTTTCTCCTAACCAATCAACAACAGTTAATATACCAATGCAAACATCATGAGGTCTTTTCAAGGTTGTAATGGGGCCAAGGTATAGGTAGGGGTATACATATGGTTAAGTGAGTTGATAAATTGAATCTTTAATTAACCCAAGCTTCAACCTAACCTATATATTTTTAATGTAATCTTAAAGTTCATACCTAGCTACCCAGAATTTCTTTTTTTTCAATCCATACTCATGTATCACTTTGTATTTTGATTCTATCATACGTGCATTGATCTTTGAATTTTGAATTCAACATTGGGGTAATTTTGTCCCCTTATTTATTTATTTATTTATTTTTTTACACGTTAAAATAAATATAGCTTATCAATGCACATAGATTTTTTTATTCTTATAGTTTCACATGAGTAGGTATCCAAATTCCCATTAAATTTTCATGACACATTCCCTTAACAACTTTTGTTCCCACAATTTCCTATACCTAACTAGCACACACAATTCTATCTTAAGCTAACCAAAGATTCAATTTGGGATATACAATTGTTTTTCAGCTTAAGGTTAGTAATGTGGTAAAATATAGAACAAATGGGATTTAAAGGCTCAAAGTGGTTAACAAAGGTAATTAAAAAGGGTAGGCTTAATTTGGATAAGTGAGTTTAAACAAATAATGGCCTTAATCATGTGCAAGCATGTAAATATAATAAATATTGGACATATAAGATAAAACAAAATATAGATTACAATCATAGAGAAGTAAACACACAAGAATAAAATAATTATGGTTAAATAACGTAACCATACATAAAGGCTCAAATCTTTCACAGGTTGTGTGTTCTTTAGCTCAAACATCATGTTCCAAATACAACTCAAGCAATTTTATCATAAAAATTTTGAAAAATTAGTGAAATTTTGTTCCAAAGATAGAGTCTTAGAAGAAACTTATTGTCTTTGCAATCAAGTAGAACATGCATGTAACTATCCTAACCTATGCAAATTATTCTATTCTATAAAAGAAAGAAAATCTAACTAAAATATCCTAATTATTGGTGCTAGAGAAGAGAAATTACCTCTGGAAGTCAGGTACTGACCGACCTCCCCACAATTAAGGCTTTGCACCGTCCTCGGTGCCATCTGTCAGGAACAGGGTTGGGCTGGAAGCAGTATCTCCACAATCGGGACCGTCATGGCTCCCTGTGCTGGTAAAAGAAGTGGATTCCGGGGTGTCCGAGTCTTTGCAATCTCCTCTAAGTAGCTCCATGAGGTGTTTGAATCTTCGGTTGTTGCGGCGCTCTCTCAACTTAGCTTTGTGTTCTTGCCGATCCAACCTTTTGATTATCTGCTGGAGCAATTCATCAGTTGTAGGTGCTTATGGGGTTGAAGAAGGATTATCTTCAACTGGAGCAGTAGGAAGACTTGTAGTGGCTGCTGGAAGTCTGAGGTATTTCTCGTTAGGGACATACTGATCATCTCGTGGAAGCACGACTTTGGTATCCCCAGCTCTGTAGGAGACTCCGGCTGTTGAGACAAGATCTGAGACCAAGGCGGGAAAAGGTAAATTGCCTGCAATTTGTACGTGTCCCATAGCATTCCGGATATGGCTTGAGAGATTCAGAGGTTGGTCTGTAAGGATGCACCATAGTAGAACGGCCATGTCCGCAGTGAAGGAGGACTCGTGAGTGCTCGGAAAGACGTAATGGGACATGATCTGTGCCCATACGCGAGCCTCCAAAGTAAGTGCTGAAGCCAAGATTACCTTAGGGTGGGTACGGTGGTATCCGTAGATCCAACGGCTGCCAGGTAATGCGATAACTCCGAGAACGGAGTCCCAGTCAAATTGGTACCTCTGGCGCTTAAGTGCGGCTTCTTGAAAGGCGTCCATTCCTTCTGGAATAGGGGGAAGACTCAGAGCTTGCTGAATGGCCTCTTCTGTAATGGGGACTTGCTTCTGCCGGACATAAACAGACTGCAGGGTCGGCATGTAGAAGTTAGAGTAGAACTCAACTACCCAAGAAAGATTGACCTGTCTCTGTCTCCGTAGGAAACCCATTGTCTTCGTTCAATTTTCGGCTCAACAAAGGTAGCAATATTGGACGGGAGGATAAGAAGGTATTCATTGTTATAGTTCCTTTCTGCCAGGATAGGGAACATCTGCTCACAGTAGCGATTGGGAAATCGCGCAGTGTCCTTTGCTGGAAAGGCTTTCTCCTTTTCATCAACCTTTATTATCCTCTTAACTCTCTTTGTTGAGGGCTTGACTGCGGTTGAAGGGGGCTCTGCCACTAATGCTCTTTTAGTTCCTCTTCTTGCTGGGGGTTTAGGAGTTGCTTTCTCCTTTCCTTTCTTGGTGGCCATCCTGAAAAAGGGAGGAGAAAGTAATTAAGTTCAAATATATATATAGCAAGGAAGAGAACGGAAGAGTGGTGATGGATGCACATTAAGATGTAATTGACATTAACACATGCTCTCGAGTACATATGAAAAGCCATCAATGAAAAATAGTAAGTGCATCGAAACATAAGTGGATGCAAGGTGTTTATTAGCATGCCGGAAAAGGGCATGAGTAGCATAGACCAAGCATCAGTTGTAACAAGCCAAAATGTTTGTATTGACAATTAAATTCAATTAAAACAATAGTAAAGAGAATTTGTGAAAAGCAAGCATTGAATGGTAGAGTAAAGTAATGTAGAAAAGTGCATAATGCTATATAGGCTTTTTCACAAACACATGGCATGCATGGTAAATAAGATATAGAAAGTATGAAGGTGAATATGCAAGGAATCCCTTAAAAATAATAATAATAATTGTCAAACAATTTGTAACAATCCACAAGCATATAATGAGGAATAATGACTCAAATAAATTTCTAACACCATGTAAAAAGGAAAAGAAGAAAAAAAAGAAAATAAGAATAATGAAAAGAAGAAGAAAAGAAAAAGAAAATAACATATAAAATAACAATAATGATAGAAAAGAAAAGAAGGAGGAAGAAAATAGAACCTTGGTAATGGAGGTGGGAGAGAGAAAGTGATAGGTGAGATAGAAGGAAGAAGGGAGAAAGAAGAAATAAGGAGGGAAAAGAAAAATTAGGATTTGGAGGAGAGAAAGATAAGATATGTGGCAATTTTAGGTTGAGCTGTGCGGCGCATGCGACGCAGCCGCGTGGGGCACGCGTTCGCGTGGATGTGCTTTAAGTATGGTCACGCGATCGCGTCGGTCACGCAGTTGCGTGACCCATGTTATGCTTCTGGCGCGAGTGCAGCCTCGCGCCAGCACAACTTTCTGTTCAAATTAATTTATTTGCCAAAATAGGGTGACGCGATCGCGTGGGTCACGCGATCGCGTGAGTGTTCTTCAGAAAATGGAGGACACGGCCGCGTCGGTGATGCGGTCGCGTGATAAGGATTGTGCTTCTATCACCAATGCAGCACCACTCTCGCACAATATTTCATTGTGCACCCTTTTACGTCGAAAACTCAGGGCACGCGGCCGCGTGGGGCACGCGGTCGCGTGGGAGGCCATGATTCCCATGCGACGCGAACGCGTCAGGGACACGGTCGCGTGGATCGATTTGTGCCAGTGGCACGCCTCCAGCCACGCTCCAGCATGACTCTCTGTTCACTTTTATTTTTCTTTACTCTCCAAGCGACGCGGACGCGTTGCTGATGCGATCGCGTCGGGTAGCGAAATTTTTTTTTAAATGAAAAATAAAAACATGTTAATGCAAATGCACGAAAGTACTAATAAAGAGAAGAGTTATTGAATAGGAAAAACTAAAAATAAAGAAAAGAACGATCATACCATGGTGGGTTGTTTCTCGCCTAGCACTTTGCTTTAACGTCCGTAAGTTGGACGCACCACTAGCTCAATCTTCTGCTATGTAGGGATCTTCCAAGAGGAAGATCTCAAGCTCCTTGTTTCTCTGCATATTCTCGCCATGGTATAGCTTCAGGTGTTGTCCATTAACCTTAATAAGTTCAGAGCTTGAAGGATGGCTTAGGCTTAGGTGATAAACTCCATACGGTTCGGCCTTCTTCTCTACTTTGTATGGACCTTCCCATCTTGATCTCAACTTACCTGGCATGAGCCTTAGTCGAGATTTGTAAAGGAGGACTAAATCCCCAGGTTGGAACTCTTTCTTCTTGATGTTTTGATCATGTACAACCTTCATCTTTTCCTTGTATATTCTTGAGTTCTCATAAACTTCTAGGCGAAGGCTCTCCAGTTTTTGCAGTTGCAACTTCCTTTCAGCTCCGGCTTTCTCAATTCCCATGTTGCACTCCTTAACTGCCCAAAAGGTTTTGTGTTCTACTTCAACTGGGAGTTGACAAGCTTTTCCATAAACCAAGCGGAAAGGACTCATCCCAATGGGTGTCTTGTAAGCTATTCTATATGCCCAAAGTGCATCTTGTAGCCTGGTGCTCCAGTCTTTTCTATGTGGCTTTACTATCTTTTGCAAGATACGCTTAATTTCTCTGTTTGACACCTCGGCTTGCCCATTAGTTTGGGGATGGTAAGTTGTTGCAACTTTATGAATTATCCCATGCTTCTTCATTAATCCTGTTAGTCTCCTGTTACAAAAATGAGTGCCTTGATCGCTCACGATTGCTCGTGGTGATGCAAAGCGACATATAATATGGTTTCTCACAAAGGAAACAACAGTCTTAGCATCATCAGTACGGGTAGGAATTGCTTCCACCCATTTGGAAACATAATCCACAGCTAACAATATATAAAAATATCTATTAGAATTTGGAAATGGACCCATGAAGTCAATGCCCCAAACATCAAAAATTTCACAGAAAAGCATAATTTGTTGAGGCATCTCATCCCTCCTGGATATATTACCAAATTTCTGGCATGGGAGACAGGATTTACAAAACTCAGCAGCGTCTCTAAAAAGAGTAGGCCACCAGAATCCACAGTCTAAGATTTTTCTAGCCGTTCTTTGAGGGCCAAAATGTCCTCTACTCTCGGATGAGTGACAGGCCTCTAAAATGGACTGGAATTCTGATTCAGGCACACAACGTCTAATTACTTGGTCAGCGCCACATCTCCATAAATATGGGTCATCCCATATATAATATTTAGACTCGCTTTTCAGCTTGTCTCTTTGATGCTTAGAAAAATTTGGAGGAAATGTGCGGCTAACTAAATAATTAGCAATATGTGCATACCAAAGGACTACCTACCTCAGATACTACTGCTTGTAGGTTATCAAAAGGAAAATTATCATCTATAGGAGTAGAATCAACCTTAATATGCTCAAGGCGACTCAGGTGGTCTGCTACTAAATTCTGATTACCACTCCTATCCTTTATTTCTAAGTCAAATTCTTGTAACAGCAGTATCCAACGTATAAGTCTTGGTTTGGACTCCTTTTTAGCTAATAGATACTTTAAAACTGCATGGTCCGAATACACTACTACTCTAGTACCAAGTAAAGAAGCCCGGAATTTATCCAGAGCAAAAACAATAGCAAGAAGCTCTTTTTCAGTAGTAGTATAATTGGACTGGGCATTGTCTAAAGTCTTAGATGCATAAGCAATAACAAAAGGATCCTTACCTTCACGCTGAGCCAGCGCTGCTCCTACTGCATGGTTGGAAGCATCGCACATGATTTCAAACGGCTGGCTCCAGTCTGGTCCTCTCACAATTGGAGCTTGAGTCAGAGCAGTCTTCAGCTTATCAAACGCTTGTTTGCAATCGTCACCGAACTCGAACTCAATATCCTTCTGCAGTAATCTGGATAAGGGAAGTGCTACCTTACTAAACTCCTTAATAAATCTCCTGTAAAAACCTGCATGGCCAAGGAACGAACGAACTTCCCTCACAGAAGAGGGGTAAGGTAAACTAGAAATAACATTCACCTTTGCTGGGTCTACAGAAATGCCATTATTAGATACACATGTCCTAATACAATCCCTCGTTTTGCCATAAAATGACATTTTTCAAAATTTAATACAAGGTTTGTATTAACACATCTATCTAATACTCTAGATAATCCATCTAAGCAAAGGCTAAAAGAATCACCATAAACGCTAAAATCGTCCATAAAAACTTCCATACAATCCTCAATAAGGTCAGAGAAAAGACTCATCATGCACATTTGGAAAGTAGCTGGTGCATTGCACAAGCCAAAGGGCATTCTCTTGTAAGCATAAGTCCCAAAAGGACATGTAAAAGTGGTATTTTCTTGATCCTCAGGAGCTATATGAATCTGGAAATAACCTGTGTAACCATCTAAAAAACAATAATGTGATTTACCTGACAGGCGATCCAACATTTAATCAATGAATGGAAGTGGGTAGTGATCCTTACGGGTAGCTTAGTTGAGACACCTGTAATCAATGCAAACTCTCCAAGCATTCTGAACTCTAGTTGCTATGAGCTCTCCATGCTCATTCTTCACTGTAGTGACTCCAGACTTCTTGGGCACCACTTGTACTGGGCTTACCCATTCACTGTCTGAAATGGGATATATGATACATGCTTCCAATAGTCTGGTCACTTTCTTTTTGACAACTTCCAAGATGGTGGGATTCAATCTTCTTTGGGGTTGACGGACAGGTCTTGCTCCCTCTTCTAAAAATATTCTGTGCTCACATACTTGAGGGTTGATGCCTACTATGTCTGCCAAACTCCACCCAATTACCTTCTTATGCTTCCTCAGCACATCAAGTAACTGCTCTTTTTGTTGAGAAGTAAGTTCCCTTGCAATGATAACTGGAAACTTCTGCTCATCTTCAAGATAAGCGTATTTGAGATGTGGAGGGAGGGGTTTCAATTCTAACTTCTGATCATGGGCAGGCTCTGGATTATCTAGAGCTTGTGAAAATGACGAAGTGCCCTTATTGTCAGTTAAGAGGGTCTCCACACTTGGACCTTGTCCAGTGTGCCTCTCTTCTAACTCTTCCTTGTGAACTTCAACTACACTTTCATCTATGACATCACACTGGAAGATACAGTGGGAAATGTAAGCCCTTTAATATTCACCAAAACATCTTCAGCAACTCCAGCCACTGTAATAATGCTTTTATCTGCTAACACAAAACAAGCTGCCGACCTTTTTAAGGGAGGGAGCCTCAAAATATCATATATAGACAAAGGCATTATACTAACACATGCTCCTAAATCACACATGCAATCATAAATCACTACACCACCAATAGTACAGCTAACTATACAAGGACCTGGATCACTACAGTTTTCAGGTAATCCTCCCATTAAAGCAGATATAGAACTACCTAAAGGAATAGTTTCTAATTCATTAATTTTGTCTTTATGGATACATAAATCTTTTAGAAACTTTGTATATTTAGGTACTTGCTGAATAACATAAAAAAGAGGAACAGTTACCTCGACCTTTTTGAATATTTCTACCATTTTAGGATCGGGTTCCAGCTGCTTCCTGGGCTTCCTTGCAAGTTGTGGAAATGGAA
Source organism: Arachis stenosperma (assembly GCF_014773155.1). Lineage (NCBI taxonomy): Eukaryota > Viridiplantae > Streptophyta > Magnoliopsida > Fabales > Fabaceae > Arachis > Arachis stenosperma. Next base: position 106,822,443 of record NC_080381.1, on the reverse strand, counting down.
TAGGCGTAGTGTTTTCTATAGATTCAGCTAAATCACTGATCAATTGCCATGCCTCATCAGTGGTCTTGTACTTCTTCATAGACCCATTGCTAGCACTTTCCAATGTGGTCTTATCTTGGGGCCTCATACCCTGTGTGATATAGCTGAGTAACACCATCTTATCAATTCTATGGTGGGGGCATGCTTCCAGAAGATTATTGAAGCGCTCCCAGTATTCAAAGAGAGACTCATTGTCATCCTGAACAATGGTGGAGATATCCTTCCTCAGTTTATCAGTAACTTCAGATGGAAAGAATTTCTCCAAAAACTCCTTTCTGAGTGTATCCCAGTTGGATACATTTGCTAGAGGTTGAGTGTAGTACCACTCTTTTGCTTTTCCCTCAAGAGAAAATGGGAAAGCTTTCAGCAAAATTGAAGTTTCATCAGTACCATCACGCCTGACAGTAGAACAGGCTGCCTGGAAATCTCTCAAGTGCTTGATGGGCTCTTGAGCAGGTAAGTCATGAAACTTGGGCATCAAATTTAGCAGTGCGGTCTTTATTTCGAAATCTGTAGCTACCGCTGGATGATGCGCTTGAAACGATTGCATCGTAAAATCAGGAGCTCCTTCCTCCTGGATGGTAACTCTCCTAGCTGCCATGTCTTCTGCACGTAAAACAACCGAATCAGTAGAACGGGGGCTAGTTTCTTCCTCAACTGACGGTTTAGATTCGTCCTCAGAGAGGACTAACCGACGCTTAGCTCGCCTTATTCGTGAAATAGTTCTTTCAATTTCAGGATCGAATATTGGCAAGTTGGGGTCAGGTAGTGAACGCGTCATTTGATGAAAGAAATACGCAGCTCATAGTAAAAACAATAAAATAAAATGCAAATAAATAAATTCTAATTAATAACTTTAGCACTCTATTGCAACTCCCCGGCAACGGCGCCAAAAATTGATGGAGCACAGAAAGTGGTGAATTAAAAATTATTAAATTAATTACGTTGCCAATATAGTTCTTAACTCACCAAAAATCTGCCTATCAATTTAGAAATATGTCACAGAGAATTTAAATTAAAAATTACTGGGAGTTTGAGTCCCAAGTCGTCTCCCAACGAGTTGCAGGAAAGTGTGCTATTTTATTAATTAGATGTTTCCAAAAAGTTGACTTAAGTAGATGGAAAATTAAATTGAAGAAATTTGAAGAATATAAATAAACGCCTTGACTGGGAGTTGATTAGTTGGAATCTCTATTATTGATGGAGTGATTTTAGGATTAATTTATAATTAATGGTTGTTCTGTTTAGTTATCCTTTACTAGGTAAAGGAAAGTCAAACAAGTTAGAATGATAGATCTGTTCACGAGTTGCAACCCACTTAGTTCAAAGAGATTGGTGTTATTGACAAGATAGCAATCCAACAGTTAACCCAATTACAAATTCTCTTTCAATCCTTCCAACTCAAGAGTTCCTTTCAATCAACTCCCCATCAAGTGAGGAGAACTACTTGCTCATTGTAAATAATAAATCCATAACATATGAAAGGGAATTAAAATAAGACATGATTATTGGAAGGTAAAATGGATTAAAATAAAAGAAATAATTCTTGTATTAAATAATCATAAAAGTATTTAAATGACAAAATTGAACAAAGCAAAGAACATGGAAGAAATAAACCAAGTTAAGAGAACGAACTAGAATGACGAAGTCTTGATGAAGAAATAACTCTTCTCAATGTTCCAATGCTAAAACCAATTGAAAACTAAATTCTAAAACCTAAAGAGAAAAACCTAGATGAGGAGTGAAAACTAGATCTAAAACTGAAAACTGTGTAGAATTAATGTTGTGTTCTGTTTCTGCATGTTCTCTGGCTCTAGTCTGCTGTTCCAGGCCGAAAACTAGGTCAAAATCAGGTCCAAAATTGCCCACAGTGAATTCTGCAGATTATGCAGATCGCACATGTCACGCGATCGCGTCACCCATGCGGACGCGTCACTCGCGCTTTTCCATGCCACGCGTCCGCGTTGTCCACGCTACCGCGTCGCTTGAGCTATTCCAATCCGCGCGGCCACGTGAGCCATGCGGCCGCGTCACTGCGATTTGCTCCCCTTCGCGCGGTCGTGTGAGCCATGCGACCGCGTCACTTCTCGCTGGTTATCTCCTCAAATTCTTGTGTTCCTTCCATTTTTACCAGCTTCTTTTCCAATCTCCTATTCATTCATGCCCTGTAAAGCCTGAAACACTCAACACACAGATCACTGCATCGAATAGAATAAAGGAGAATTAAAAATACATAATTAAAGTCTCTAAGAAGCAGTTTTCAACCATGTAATAAATTCAGGAAGGAAATCTAAATAATGCTAATTTAATGAATAAGTGGGTAAGGATCATGATAAAATCACACAATTAAACACAATATAAACCATAAAATAGTGGTTTATCAGGTAGTCAGCTCCCAAATCAACGGAGACTACCAAACACGAGACCCTTTACTCCAACAATACCTCGCCAAGGTGAACGAACTGAAAGAAGGGTTCAATCACATTACCATACGGCACGTTCTCAGAGAATGAAATACCAGAGCAGATCTCCTCTCCAAGCTAGCCAGCACCAAACTGGGACACGGCAACAAATCGCTAATTCAGGAAGTCGTTAAATCACCATCCATATCCGCAACAGCTAACGCTTGCCTAACACTCTCTAGCCAAGGATCATGGACCTACCCCATCCTACAATACCTCCTCGACGGAATACTACCTGAAGACACCAAAGAGGAGAAACGGACAAAAAAAGAAGCCGCCAACTACACGGTTGTCGCAGGACAACTATACAAACGTGGACTCTCGCAACCCCTTCTCAAATGCGTCGAACCCGAGGAGACGGAGTACATACTTCGCGAAATCCACGAAGGTTGTTGCGGCCACCACATCGGAGGTAAAACCCTCGCCCAGAAAGTCATCCGAGCCGGCTAATTCTGGCCCACGGTTATCCAGGACTCCATGCAGTTAGTAAAAAACTGCGATAAATGCCAAAGTTACGCCAACATCCATCGAGCCGCCCCGCACCAGCTCAGCACCTTATCGGCAGAGCGGCCATTTGGCACCTGGGGAATCGACCTTGTCAGACCCTTTCCTACAGCACCCGGTCAACTCCGATATCTCATCATCGCCATAGATTATTACACTAAGTGGATCGAGGCCGAGCCCCTGGCCTCCATCACGGCAACCCAATGCCGAAAATTCCTCTGGCGACAAATTATCACCAGATTTGGGATCCCCGAGATCATTATCTCGAACAACGGAACCCAATTTGCTGACAAAAAGTTCAGAGAATTCCTAGAAGGACTACGTATATCCTACTGTTTCAGCTCGGTAGAACATGATCAGGGTAAAACTTGTCTCTCAACAAATTCCCATTCGGCAAGTGTACCGAATTTTTTGTCAAGTAAAAACTCACAATAGAGTGAGGTCGAATCCCACAGGGATTGATTGATCAAGTAACTTTAATTAGAGGAATGATCTAGATGAGCGAATCCATGAATAGAGTTGATAATTGCAGAAATTAAAATGGCGAGAAAGTAAATGACTGAAAGTAAATAGAAGAATTGTAAATGGGAATGGGGGAATTGCTCATAAAAGTAAATTGCAGAAAATAAAGAGAATGGGTAAGATCAGAAATGGGGAGTTCATTGGGCTTAGGAGATGTTGTATTCTCCGGATCAATTTCATTTTCATCTCTTCCTCAATCAATGCACTCATTGATCTCCTTGGCAATCTTAAGTGATTGAATCACAATTTCTTGCAATTCAATCTCTCAAATCTTGATCAATAGCCAATTCCTTGGTCAATTGCTCATGAGAAGAGATGAAGTGTGGTCACTGATTATACCACATGCACTTTGGTGCACGAAATTGCAGTCACACTCTGCAATCTCGCACAACTAACCAGCAAGTGCACTGGGTCGTCCAAGTAATACCTTACGTGAGTAAGGGTCGATCCCACGGAGATTGTCGGCTTGAAGCAAGCTATGGTTATCTTGTAACTCTTAGTCAGGATATCAAAAATTATAAGGATTAATTGTAAAAAGCAAAAGAACATGAAACAGGTACTTGAATTCCAGTGATGGAGAATAGGTTGAGGTTTTGGAGATGCTCTGTCTTCTGAACCTCTGCTTTCCTACTGTCTTCTTCTTCAAACATGCTAGGCTCCTTCCATGGCAAGCTGTATGTAGGGTTTCACCGTTGTCAATGGCTACCTCCCATCCTCTCAGTGGAAATGTTCAACGCACCCTGTCACGGCACGGCTATCCAGCTGTCGGTTCTCGATCATGTCGGAATAGAATCCAGTGATTCTTTTGCGTCTGTCACTAACGCCCCACAATCGCGAGTTTGAAGCTCGTCACAATCATTCAATCATTGAATCCTACTCAGAATACCACAGACAAGGTTTAGACCTTCCAGATTCTCTTGAATGCCGCCATCAGTTCTAGCTTATACCACGAAGATTCTGATTAAGGAATCCAAGAGATATCTACTCAATCTAAGGTAGAACGGAGGTGGTTGTCAGGCACGCGTTCATAGTTGAGAATATGATGAGTGTCACGGATCATCACATTCATCCGGGTTAAGAACAAGTGATATCTTAGAACGGAAGCAAGCATGATTGAATAAGAAACAGTAGTAATTGCATTAATCCATCAAGACACAGCAGAGCTCCTCACCCCCAACCATGGGGTTTAGAGACTCATGCTGTAAAAGATACAATGAGAAACGTGTAAAGTGTCATGAGGTACAGATACAATGTCAAAAGATCCTATTAATAGTGAACTAGTAACCTAGGGTTTACAGAAATGAGTAAATGACAGAAAAATCCACTTCCGGGCCCACTTGGTGTGTGCTTGGGCTGAGCATTGAAGCATTTTCGTGTAGAGACTCTTCCTCGAGTTAAACGTCAGCTTTTATGCCAGTTTGGGCGTTTAACTCCAATTTTTATGCCAGTTCCAGCGTTAAACGCTGGGAATTCTGAAGCTGATTTGCAACGCCGGTTTGGGCCATCAAATCTCGGGCAAAGTATGGACTATTATACATTGCTAGAAATCCCAGGATGTCTACTTTCCAACGCCGTTGAGAGCGCACCAATTGGGCTTCTGTAGCTTCAGAAAATCCACTTCGAGTGCAGGGAGGTCAGAATCCAACAGCATCTGCAGTCCTTTTAGCCTCTGAATCAGATTTTTGCTCAGATCCCTCAATTTCAGTCAGAAAATACCTGAAATCACAGAAAAACACACAAACTCATAGTAAAGTCCAGAAAAGTGAATTTTAATTAAAAACTAATAAAAATATATTAAAAACTAACTAAATCATACTAAAAACATACTAAAAACAATGCCAAAAAGCGTACAAATTATCCGCTCATCACAACACCAAACTTAAATTGTTTCTTGTCCCCAAGTAACTGAAAATCAAAATAGAATAAAAAGAAGAGAATATACTATAGACTCCAAAATATCAAAGAAACTTAGTTCCAATTAGATGAGCGGGACTAGTAGCTTTTTGCTTCCGAACAGTTTTGGCATCTCGCTTTATCCTTTGAGGTTCAGAATGATTGGCATCTATAGGAACTCAGAATTCAGATAGTGTTATTGATTCTCCTAGTTAGGTATGATGATTCTTGAACACAGCTACTTTATGAGTCTTGGCCGTGGCCAAAGCACTCTGTCTTCCAGTATTACCACCGGATACATACATGCCACAGACACATGATTGGGTGAACCTTTTCAGATTGTGACTCAGCTTTGCTAGAGTCCCCAATTAGAGGTGTCCAGGGTTCTTAAGTGCATTCTTTTGCCTTGGATCACAACTTTATTTCTACCCTTGCCTTTTGGTTTAAAGGGCTATTGGCTTTTTCTGCTTGCTTTTTCTTTTTCTCTTCTATTTTTTCGTTTTTTTTTCTTTTTTTTGTATTCACTGCTTTTTCTTGCTTCAAGAATCATTTTTTTATGATTTTTCGGATCCTCAATAACAGTTTTCCTTTTCCATCATTCCTTCAAGAGCCAACAATTTTAACATTCTCAAAACAACAAATTCAAAAGACATATGCACTGTTCAAGCATGCATTCAGAAAACAAAAAGTATTGTCACCACATCAAACTAATTCAACTAGTTTCAGAGATAAATTCGAAATCCTGTACTTCTTGTTCTTTTGTGATTAAAGCATTTTTCATTTAAGAGAGGTGATGGATTCATAGGACATTCATAGCTTTAAGACATGAATTTTAAATTTTATTAATCATGAATTAAGAACAAAACTCAGAAATAGATATAAGATAAGACTAATAGTAATATAAAACAAAAAATTTAAATAGGCTCCTAATGATAGAGGTTATCACAGAGTTAGGACTCAACAACCTTGATTTTGAGAAGTGGATGCTCCCTCAACTTGAGGGGAGAGCTTTTGGCGTTTCATCTCTTGAAGTTCACGCCCCTGCTTCTCTTGTTCCTTCAGCAATTTACAGAGCATGCAGTTCTGATTCTGCTGTTCTTCCTTAAGTTGCTCCATAGTTTCTTGCAACTTGGTGATAGATGCTTCTAGGCTGGTCCAGTAGTCAATCTCAGGAAATTCAGGGAGGAACTCCTGCGCCCTCTTTTTGATAGAATTGTCTTGCATTTGTCCTTCTATTGACTTCTTGGTGATTGGATGTTCAATGGGTATGAATTCATCTACTCCCATCTTGACCCCAGCCTCTTTACAGAGCAAAGAGATCAAGCTTGGGTACGCCAGTTTGGCTTCAGTGGAATTCTTGTTTGCAATTGTGTAGATCTCACAAGCAATCAGATGATGAACCTCCACTTCTTTTCCAAGCATAATGCAATGAATAATCACTGCTCTCTTGATGGTAACCTCAGAACGGTTGCTAGTGGGTAATATGGAACGCCCAATAAAGTCTAGCCAACCTCTTGCAATTGGTTTGAGGTCTCCCCTCTTGAGTTGGTTTGGGACACCTTTTGAATTGGTTATTCATTTAGTTCCAGGGAGGCATATGTCCTCTAGAACTTGATCCAACCCTTTATCTGCTCTCACCATCCTCCTATTAAAGGATTCAGGATCATCATGCAGTTGAGGTAATTTGAAGACCTCTCTTATTTTGTCCAGATGGAAGTAAATAATTCTCCCTCTGACCATGGTTCTGTAGGTATGAAAAGCAGTTCCAGTCATTCTCTGCTTATCTGTCAGCCACATATTTGAGTAGAATTCCTGAACCATGTTCCTTCCAACCTTTGTCTCAGGGTTGGTTAGAACTTTCCATCCTCTATTTCGAATTTGCTCTTGGATCTCCGGATATTCATCTTCTTTCAAATTGAATTTGACTTCCGGGATCACTGACCTCAGACCCATTATTTTGTGGTAATGGTCTGCATGTTCTTTGATTAAGAACTTCTCTTGACTCCAAACATCCTTTGGATTATTCTCTTTCTTGCCTCTTGAATTGGTTTGTTTTTCTCTAGGAGCCATGATCTTGATAAATCTTGGCCTAGTGATCACGGAAAGCACACCAAACTTAGAGGTTTGCTTGTCCTCAAGCAAAAGAAGGCAAAGAGGGGAGAGAGAAGGAGAGCAAATTCGAATGGTGAGGGGAAGGAGGGTGGCCGAATGTGTTTAAATAGGAGAGGAGGAGAAATATTCGAAAATTTGAAGGAGATTTGAGAAGATATGGAAAGAATTTGAGGAGATAATTGAGTTTTTTGAAAGAGTCTAGGAAAGAATTTGAAATAGATTTGAAGAAGATTCTAATTTTTGAGATTGGGGGGTGAATAATGAAAATTTGTAATGTGTTTATGGAGAAAGATATGGATCAAAACAAGAAATTTTGAAAAAAATTAAAGTGGGAAACAAAATCTCCTCCCCGCTTCTTTACCGTCTTTAGCTGGACCTTCACTGAAAATCACTCAAGTCTCAGTTTTGAGCATTCTTGCTCAAAGTTGCTTTCAAGATAGTGCTTGATCCTCTGTCCATTGACAATGAACTTCTTGTCAGAATCATTATCCTGAAGCTCAACATATCCATATAGTGATACTCCTGTAATCACATATGGACCCCTCCAGCGGGACTTAAGCTTTCCTGGAAACAGTCTGAGCCTAGAGTTGAAGAGCAGGACCTTTTGTCCTGGCTCAAAGACTCTGGATGACAATTTCTTGTCATGCCATTTCTTTGCCTTTTCTTTATAGATTTTTGCATTTTCAAAGGCATTGAGTCTGAATTCCTCTAGCTCATTTAGCTGGAGCAATCTTTTTTCACCAGCTAACTTAGCATCCATGTTTAGGAATCTGGTTGCCCAGTAGGCTTTATGTTCCAGTTCCACGGGCAGATGACAGGCCTTCCCATACACCAGTTGGTATGGAGGTTCCTATAGGAGTCTTGTATGCTGTTCTGTATGCCCACAGAGCATCATCCAAGCTCTTTGCCAATCTTTCTACGGGCAATAACAGTCTGTTCCAGGATTCTTTTGAGCTCTTTGTTAGAGACCTCAGCTTGCCATTTGTCTGTGGGTGATACGGAGTTGCTACTTGTGGCTAATTCCATATCTAACCATAGCAGAGTATAGTTGTTTTTGCAGAAATGAGTGCCCCCATCACTGATCAGTACTCTGGGAACACCAAACCTGCTGAAGATGTGTTTCTGGAGGAATTTCAGCACGGTCTTAGTATCATTATTGGGTGTGGCAATTGCTTCCACCCATTTAGATACATAGTCTACTGCCACTAGAATATAAGTGTTTGAGTATGATGGAGGGAAGGGACCCATGAAGTAAATTCCCCATACATCAAACAATTGCCACTAGAATATAAGTGTTTGAGTATGATGGAGGGAAGGGACCCATGAAGTAAATTCCCCATACATCAAACAATTCAATCTCTAAGATCCCTTGCTGAGGCATGGCGTAACCATGAGGCAAGTTACCAGCTCTTTGGTAACTGTCACAGTTACGCACAAACTCTCAGGCATCTCTATAGAGAGTAGGCCAGTAGAATCCGCATTGGAGGACCTTGGCTGCTGTTCGCTCACCTCCAAAGTGTCCTCCATATTGTGATCCATGGCGATGCCACAGGATTCTTTGTGCTTCCTCTCTGGGTACACATCTGCGGATTATTCCGTCTGCACATCTCTTAAAGAGATAAGGCTCATCCCATAGGTAGTACTTGGCATCAGAAATCAATTTCTTTCTTTGCACTCTGCTGTACTCCCGAGGTATGAACCTCACAGCTTTATAATTTGCAATATCTGCAAACCATGGAGCTTCCTGAATGGCAAAGAGTTGCTCATCTGGGAAGGTCTCAGAGATCTCAGTAGAAGGGAGGGACGCCCCAGCTACTGGCTCTAGTCGGGACAGATGATCAGCTACTTGGTTTTCTGTCCCTTTTCTGTCTCTTATCTCTATATCAAACTCTTGCAGAAGCAATACCCACCTTATGAGCCTGGGTTTTGAATCCTGCTTTGTGAGTAAGTACTTAAAAGCAGCATGGTCAGTGTACACAATCACTTTTGATCCTACTAAATAGGATCTAAATTTGTCAATGGCATAGACCACTGCAAGTAACTCTTTTTCTGTGGTTGTGTAGTTCTTTGCGTCTTTAGAACACGGCTAGCATAATAAATGACGTGCAGAAGCTTGTTATGCCTCTGTCCCAACACTGCACCAATGGCATAGTCACTGGCATCACACATTAATTAGAATGGTAATGTCCAGTCTGGTGCAGAGATGACTGGTGCTGTGACCAGCTTAGCTTTCAGGGTCTCAAATGCCTGCAGACACTGTGTGTCAAACACAAATGGTGTGTCAGCAGCTAGCAGATTGCTCAGAGGTTTTGCAATTTTCGAAAAATCCTTTATAAACCTTCTGTAGAATCCGGCATGCCCCATAAAGCTTCTGATTGCCTTAACATTGGCAGGTGGTGGTAATTTTTCAATTACTTCTACCTTTGCCTTATCCACCTCTATTCCCCTGCTTGAAATTTTGTGCCCAAGGACAATTCCTTCAGTCACCATAAAGTGACATTTCTCCCAGTTTAAAACCAGGTTAGTCTCTTGGCACCTTTTCAGGACAAGTGCTAGGTGGTTAAGTGGTGCACGAAATGCAATCTAACTCTTTGGCAATTCGCACAACTAACCAGCAAGTGCACTGGGTCGTCCAAGTAATACCTTACGTGAGTAAGGGTCGATCCCCCGGAGATTATTGGTTTGAAGCAAGCTATGTTTATCTTATTATTCTTAGTCAGGATATTAATTAAAGTGATCAGTTGGAATTATTAGATTGGAAAAATAAAAGAGAATAATAGCGTTACTTGTTGTGCAAGTAATGAGAAATATGTTGGTTTGGAGATGCTTTGTCCTCTGAACTTCAACTCTTCCTTAAAATCCTTTTCCACAGCAAGGTCCCTTCCATGGCAAGCTCTATGTAGGGTGTCACCGTTGCCAATGGCTATCCCATCTCTCAGTGAAAACGTTCCTATGCTCTGTCACAGCACGGCTAATCATCTGTCAGTTCTCAATCAGGTTGGAATAGAATCCATTGATTCTTTTGCGTCTGTCACTAATGCCCAGCCTTAGGAGTTTGAAGCTCGTCACAGTCATTCAATCCTAGAATCCTACTCGAATCACCGACAAGGTTTAGACTTTCCGGATTCTCATGAATGCCACCATCAATCCGGCTTATACCACGAAGATTCTGATTAAGGAATCTAAGAGATACTCTCAATCTGATGTTGAACGGAGGTGGTTATCAGGCACACGTTCATGGATTGAGGAAGGTGATGAGTGTCACGGATCATCACCTTCTCCATAATTAAGCGCGAAAGAACATCTTAGATAAGAACAAGCTGTTTGAATGGAAATAAAGAAATTGTATTAATTCATCGAGACGCTGCAGAGCTCCTCACCCCCAACAATGGAGTTTAGAGGACTGATGCCGTTAAAAAGTATGTAATTCAGATCTGAAAATGTCATGAGGTACAAATAAGTCTTTAAAAGTTGTTTAAATAGTAAACTAGTAACCTAGTTTACAGAATATGAGTAAACTAAGATAATTGGTGCAGAAATCCTTCTGGGGCCACTTGTGTGTGTTGGGGCTGAGACTAAAGCTATCCACGAACTGAAGCTTTTCTTGGAGTGAACTCCAAGTTATGACGTGTTTTGGGCGTTCAACTCCGGATCATGACGTGTTTCTGGCGTTTAAACTCCAGACAGCAGCATGTACTTGGCGTTCAATGCCAAGTTACATCGTCTATCTTCGCACAAAGTATGGAGATATATTGCTGGAAAGCCCTGGATGTCTACTTTCCAACGCCATTGAGAGCGCGCCAATTGGACTCCTGTAGCTCCAGAAAATCCATTTCGAGTGCAGGGAGGTCAGGAATCCAACAACATCAGCAGTCCTTTTTCAGCCTAACTCAGATTTTTGCTCAGCTTCCTCAATTTCAGCCAGAAATACCTGAAATCACAGAAAAACACACAAACATAGTAAAGTCCAGAAATATGATTTTTGCTTAAAAACTAATAAAATTCTATTAAAAATAATTAAAACATGCTAAAATCTACATGAAATTACCCCCAAAAAGCGTATAAAATATCCGTCATCACAACACCAAACTTAAACTGTTGCTTGTCCCCAAGCAACTAGATAAATAAAATAGGATGAAAGAATTTAAGAAGTAATAATATCTAAGAGTTTTAAATGGAGCTCAGATTCTTATTCAGATGAGCGGGGCTTGTAGCTTTTTGTTTTCTGAACAGTTTTGGCATCTCCCTTTATCCTTTGAAATTCAGAATGATTGGCATCCATAGGAACTCAGAATTCAGATAGTATTATTGATTCTCCTAGTGTAGTATGTTGATTCTTGAACACAGTTATTTTATGAGTCTTGGCCGTGGCCCTAAGCACTTTGTTTCCAGTACCACCAGATACATAAATGCCACAGACACTGACTAGGTGAACCTTTTCAGATTGTGACTCAGCTTTGCTAGAGTCCCAGTCAGAGGTCCAGAGCTTTGAGCACACTCTATTTGCCTTGGATCACGACTTTAGCCACTCAGTCTCAAGTTTGTAACTTGAACCTGCATGCCACAAGTACATGGTTAGGGACAGCTTGGTTTAGCCGCTTAGGCCTGGAACTATTTCCTTAGGCCCTCCTATCCATTGATGCTCAAAGCCTTGGATCCTTTTTACCCTTGCCTTTTGGTTTTAAGGGCTATTGGCTTTTTCTACTGCTCCTTCTTTTTTTTTAACTGCTTTTTCTTGCTTCAAGAATCAATTTCATGATTTTTCATATCATCAATAATATTTTTCGTGTTCCTCATTCTTTCAGGAGCCAATATTCATAAAATTCAAGATAAAAATTATGCACTGTTCAAGCATTCATTCAGAAAACAAAAAGTATGCCACCACATGTAATTAATTATAATTTTTATTAAGAACTCGAAAAATATAGATTACTTCTTTATTCTAAAAAATCTATACTTTATTCATGCCTGATGATGATGAGAAAATAAATTATAGCTTAATTGGAAATAAAATCAAAATAGGTATACTAATTACTATACTATATATCTCCTAAGGTAAATTTCTATAATAACACTATCACTAAGTTAAAGCAGAAAAATTGGAACTCAACAACCTGTTATTTTGAGGAGTAGATGTTCCTCTAATCTGTGGGGTGTGTTCAAGGATTAATTTTTGGCGCTTCAGCTCCTTAGATCACGCCCTTGCTCTTCTGTTCCTTAAGCAATTTGCAAAGCATGCTACTTTGATTGTTCTGTTCTTCCTTTAATGGTCCATAGCTTCTTGCAATTTGGAAATGAAGCCTCAAGATGTCCCCAATATTCGAATTGAGGTAGTTCTGGGAGGGCTTCCTGTGCTCTCCTCTTGGCTGAATCATCTGTTGCGTTGTCTGACCATTGATATTCCAGTGATTGGCCTCTCAACTGGGATATACTCTGTTATTCCCATCTTCACTCCGGCATCTTTGCAGAGCATAAAAATTAAGCTTGGATAGGCCAATCTGGCATCCTTGGAATTCCTGTTTGCTATTTTGTATAGCTCACATGAGATCAGTTGATGGACTTCTACTTCTTTCCCCAACATGATGCAGTGAATCATTACTGCTCTTTTAATGGTAACTTCAGAACGGTTGCTGGTGGGCAGTATGGAACGCCCAATGAAATCCAGCCAGCCTCTGACCACTGGTTTGAGATCTTCTCTTTTGAGTTGAATTGGGGTGCCAGTCGTGCTGGTGGTCCACCTGACTTCAGGGATGCATATATCCTCTAGGATCTTGTCTAGACCTTTATTTACCCTCATCATTCTCCTATTAAAGGAGTCTGGGTCATCTTTCGTTTGAGGAAGCTTAAATATCTCCCTGATCTTGTCAGGATGGGTATGAACAATCTTTCCTCTAACTAAAGTCCGATGGTCATAGAGAGCAGCTCCAATTATTCTTTGCCTGTCTGTCTGCCATAGATTAGCATAGAACTCCTGAACCATGTTCCTTCCCACTTTCGTTTCAGGATTGGCCAGAATTTCCCAGTTCCTGTTTCGAATTTTGCTCTTGGATCTCCGGATATTCATCTTCTTTCAGATCAAATTTGATTCCGGGATCACTGATCTGTGACTCATTATTTGTAGTAATGGTCTGAATGTCTTTAGTTAAGAACTTCCCTTGATTCCAAAGTGGCTTTGGAGTATTCTCTTTCTTGCTTCTTGGGGGTGGGTTGTTTCCTTTAGGAGCCATGATCTAATGAGTATGTTTTTGTGATCACGGAAAACACACCAAACTTAGAGTTTGCTTGTCCTCAAGCAAAAGAGAAGAAAGAAGAGGGATAGGAGGAGAGCAAGTGTGGCATGGTGAAGATAAAGGGGCGCCAAATTCAATATATAGGGACGGGGGTGGGAAATTTTCGAAAATAAGAAAAGATAAGATAGAAGATATGATTATAAAAGATAGATATGATAAGAAAAAAGATATAGTTTAAAAAGAGAAAGATATGAATAATAATTAAAAAGATAGATTTGAATTTTTAATTTTGAAAAAAGATTTTTAAAAAGATAATTGAGTTTTGAAAACAAACTTTAAAAGAGTTGGATTGGATTGAAAAATAATTTGTCTTTATGGGTAAGATATATTGAAATTTTTGAAAAAGGGATTTCAGAAATTAGGGTTCTTAGAAAACTAATTTGATTTGAAGGATGACATTTTGAAAACATGTTGATGCAAGAAATTATGAATTGAAACATAAAAATTTAGAAAATTTGTAAAGAAAAATGAATTTTACCTCCTCCCCACCATCCTGCGTTAAACGCCCAAACAATGCATGTTTTGGGCTGATGCTCTTTCTAGCGTTGCCAGGACGCCAGGAAGTCCTTTGTCACTGG